>NW_027176594.1:14097661-14175161 GCF_023349555.1 Cebidichthys violaceus
AGTTAGTATGTCGTAATGTGGCTTAGGCAAGAAATGCCCCCCCCAATCACTTTCCAAATTTTTGAGGAGCTACAGGTGCCTAGAAAGTCTTTGCACACTTTGCACATGCATCACAAGTAGCCAAACTTAGCATCTGACATGAGTCTTGTTGTGGTCTGGACATGAATTACAGCAACATGACCTTGCTACATGAAGTGGTATAAAATTTGCATTGAGTCATTTGAGTCAAGTTGCTGCTGTAACTTTGACACGACATATAATTATTGTGTCTCAAGCACCAGACATTCGAGACATGAGGTTGTACAAAAGTTGCAGTACCTAATTACCTGGGAGTCTTGGCCAAACAGGCAGCATAAAAGTTCCTCATAAAAGCACAAAAAACAGACTTAAAACAAAATGACAAAAGGTTAAAAACAACATAAGAAGTTTCACATAAAATAAATATATTCTTGCTTCTGGGTTTGTTTTTGGCAGCTTATCAAACCAGATAATCCATTTAAAAGTACTGTTATACTTCAGAATCTGGTAACTGACATTTTAATCAAGGAAATTATTAGTTGCAGTACATAAGTGACCCAAATGTAATTATTTGTGGCCCTAATTTATTTATTTTTTAAGGAAGTTTAGCAACTGTGTTATTGAACACTTACATTACACTTCCGTTTTTAAAAGTAATAATTCTGGGATTCATCACATTTTTCCAAACAGTACATTAAAAATCTGCCTCTCTTTTCTCACCTATTGTCTGTCCTGGTGAGATTAGATACTTCTACTTTTAGACACAGTGTATTTCAGTGCATGCTCGCATGCCTTGCAACACACCTCCATTGTTTAAATCCTTTGAATTCCCCGCAGTGCTCGCACGTATAAGACCGTCACTCTGGAGAGAGGCTCCTCGGGCCTGGGCTTCAGCATCGTGGGAGGGTTCAGCAGCCCTCACGGAGACCTGCCGATCTACATCAAAACGGTCTTCAACAAGGTGAGAGGACGTCCTCTGTGGGACAAATCTTTTCATTGGGGTTCCTGGTACGGAAATCTAATCTCGGCACAGCGTGGTGTTCAGTTATACTGGAGAAGCGTCTGTGTTCGTGTGCAATAAGAGACAATCGGAATCCACAATTCTAAACAGCATAAGGCTTAAAGGGACAAATACATATTTTTCCTCTTACCTGTAGTGCTATTTATCAGTTTACATTGTTTTGGTGAGGGTTGACTAGTTTTGGAGTTATCTGCCTTCTCTCCAATATAACGGGACAATATGGCACTCAACTATGATTGGAAGAAAATAGTTCCTACATGAACCTGCTCACAACACAGTCTGTGGATTCTTTTTGAGTTACCTGGTAATGATTTCTAGAAAGTTGCCGTTGAGTTATCCAAATGTATTTTTTTGGCGCTTGGAGCACCACAAGCTGGGTGCCATATAGTCCCATTATATTGGAGAGAAGGCAGACATCTCTACAGCTGCTCCAGAACTATAGGCAACTCACACCGGAACAAGCTAGATCGATAAATAAAATAGTAGGTAAGAGGAACAATATGTATGTTTGATTTTGTGGGTGAACTGTCCCTTTAAGGTTTTTAACAGCTAATGAGTGAGTATTGAGAATATAAATATGCTGTAATTTATCAAAAAAGATCAGGATGTTTTTCCCTCTATTGGTTCAATTGGCTAGGACTGTTATTAATGCTGTTGTTATTAAATCATCCAGCAATTATTCATTTTAAATAACTAGTTTATATATGATATATTCAACAGAATCAAATTTGGAGAGACATTTTATTTCAGTTGTTGTGTTTCCTCTCAGTGTGTACAGTCAGTTTTTTGTCTATTGTGTGTATGTAACGGTGGAAACAGCTTCTGATCTCTGATCTGTGCGTTCGGTCTTTGTGTGTCCGGCAGGGGGCGGCCGTGGAAGACGGGAGGCTGAAGCGCGGAGACCAGATCATCGCCGTGAACGGACACTGCCTGGAGGGCGTGACTCACGCCGAGGCCGTGGACATCCTCAAGAAGACCAGGGGGACCGTGGTGCTGACGGTGCTCTCTTGAAGAGAACAGGGCCCTGTTTGCGCGTCCGCTCGACACCACGTTTCCTGCGAAGTAGCCTCGGCGAAATAATGTTGCCGCCTTGCACGAACCGGTGATGAAGTGATAGAGATTAGTTTGCAAAATCATGAGAAGAGTAGATAGTGTTCATCTGAATTTAGCTGGGGAGGGGACGCTACCTCTATCTGGGTGTGTTAACAAGCACCGTGAAGGTGTTATTTAGAACTAATGTGTTTATGTTATATGGATCTCATATCGAAATCATGAATATATCTCTGTATTAATACAAGCAGAATGTATTTAAAGTAACCATAGAATGCTAAAAACACCAGAGGCAACTATTAAATAAGCCAACTGCTGGTTTATATATTGTGTCCTAGTTATCCAGTTCAAGGTCTCTATAATATAAGCACGTAATTAATATACATCACGCTCGTGAATAAATAACCATCCCCGAAAACCTCTGACTGCTGACCTGTGCATCGAGACACAGCGTCACGCGTAGGCTATTTGCTATTCTTCTGTTCGTTACATGCCAAGTGCTTCTGCCAAACTTTTTGTATGGCAATAAGCTGTCAGGACGTTTGCTCCGGAAGACTGTTTCACTTTTAATTTCCTTCATGCTCATCTTCTGATCATTCAAGGTGTGTCACGATTGCTTGAATAATCAATGTTCTTTACATGTCTTTAATGCTCAAGATTTTATTCACAGATGTATTACCGTTTTCATGATCCGTAGCGTGCTCGGGCGTCTTTTAGGGGGTTTTAGCGCAATGTGCGATCTCGATTTAGAAACCCTCGTCCCTGTTTTATATGAATTAATTTGTACTGTGATATTTGTGTTCTCCACATATATAATTAATTTTATTTCATTCATGTCAGTAGCCCCCAAACACGTTGGGGGGGAGGGGGGGTTGGGATTGTGTCACGTTGTGTTAACTGAATGTACTGCGAGTGATCTTATTAAATGGTCGTTTGTTTAGAGTTTGGTACGCAGAACTTTTTTTTATAGCTCAGGATTTCTGTTGATCTGCTCACTTCTGTGTGTGATGTTGCAGTGACACAAGCAGCTCCATGATGCTTTGCGACGCCTCTCTGGAATTGCACTGAGTAAAATAAGTTTGTGGATATCACACGTTTGACTTCCAAAACCCACAGAAGAAGTCACCCGATAATCTGAGATTCCTGAACTGTCTAATGAGGACGTCTGTGCCTGCGGTTACGTTTCTTTAAGGAGAGATGCAGGAATCCTTTTTGCATCAATTTTTATTTCTAAACAGGCGAGCTGATTTTTTGCCATGGGGGGTGTTTTATTGTCATGGTTATGCTTTTTGTCTCTCTCTCTCTCTCTCTCTCTCTCTCTCTCTCTCTCTCTCTCTCTCTCTATTGCTCTGTCTTTGTCAAACATGAGCACATATTCACGATCACTCAGGTTTAGTGAAGAGTGTGTCACGCAGTGCATCATGGAGTGACAGGGCAGCACTAAATCACAAAGTGGGTGACAACAGGAGAGGCAGTTAGATTTGTGACAGTAGAAACAACACAGAAATATACCTAAAGTACCAGAGGCAAAAAGTACTCATGAAGAATTTCAGAATACTGTATACATTATTGGACTATAGTTATTGATGCATTAATGTGTTCATCACTTTATTATTGCAGCTGATACAGGTGGGGCTGATTGCACTGACTCTATATACTGCTGGGTAGCTTGTGAATTCATCATATTCTATTTGTTGATTATATTTTGCATCATTAATCTCAATCTGCAAAACTACTAAAGCTATCAAAAATAAATGCAGTGGGGGAAGAAATTGTCCAATATTTGCCTCTGAAGAAACCAGCAGAAAATGGCAATACTCAAGTAAAGTACAAGTACCTAATTGCACTAAAGCACAGTATTTGAGTAACTGTACTGAGTTAGTTTCCACTGCTGAGGAGAGTTAGTTTGAGACTAAAGTTAGGACGCAGACTTTCCAGACATGAGTTAGAGAAACGCCAATGGAGACCTGTTCCATTTTTTTTATATAAATGCACAGAACTTCCACTTTAATTACCGGACTTACTGTCGACAACCTGACAAACAATACATTTGCACACAAATGTCTCATTTAGGAGATAGGAGGCATCTAGGGAGCTCCTGTCTGGAGCCTGCGCATTAATCAAAGCCATCTGTTCACATTGCAAGCTTTATTGAAACCCAGCCACCACAGTCTGGTTTATCCTCCTCCAGATGAACAATTGCGTCGCCCGAAGGCTGGTGGGAAGAGGTTTTTAAGATGGAGAAATGCGTTTTGGTGCATTTAACCAGAATGTTTCCAACAATATTATGGTTTCTTCTTTTGTGAAATTTAAATTATTTTATCTTCTACTGGTTTGGAATCTTAAACCAAATCTATATATTTTTGTAATTTCTGGTTTCATTTGATTTTCATACAACTCTAGTGGGAGTAGCAGGGGGCCAGATGCATTGATGTCTCCCTTTTGTCTCTTTCATTAACCAGGAAAACTGATCTGCTGTTTGTTTGTTTTACAGCCGGGCTCAATTTCCCTTTTCCTCAAACATTTATGAGGAGTATGCCAGCAGGCCACTGGCAACTGGACCTTTTTTTCCCCACCACTTGGCCCCTTCTCACCCTCTTCTCCATCGTGTATGAAACCCACAGTTGGGCCTCTCCACTGAGGCTGCAAAGCTGTAATGTATTTTTTTCTTCCTGCAGCTGAGAATGAGAGGACTTCCACGAGAGAGCACACTTGTCATGAAAGGCGCTAATGATCGTCTCTCTCTCTCTCCTTCTCGTGAGGGTAGCAGCGGCCAAATGATTGTTCCGTGTGTGTGACTGTCACATCTTCCCATATTGATGAATCCACAGCATTGTCTTTTTTTTTTTGTCAGTGTAACCTGCTGGTGCAGAGAGAACAGCCAACTGATGGTGGATCTCCCCCAACAACAACAAAAAAAGAAAGTCTCTTCTTCTTTTCCCATCCATTCCCATGAGATTCTATTTCAAGATACCAGCATGCGCTGCAAAAAATGCCATTCCTAAGCAGTTCAGTCCAGTGTTGAGTCTCAAAAAAACTAATCTTACTGTCGCCACTGTACTTGCTGCAGGTCTACAGTACATTGCAGTTAGAAGGTGCCACCGGTTCCACGTCATTTTCCAATGTAAGTCTAGACATGTCACAAGCAAATGAGCTGCACTGGTGGGAGATTTGGTGCAGAGAACCACGCAAAGCTTATTCAGCGGCGTAGCCCGAAGCAAGAGATAATGAGACGCCGTCGTGCACTCATAGCAGAGAAGCACTACATGAGATGCCGCATCATTGGGTTACGAGCTTTAAAACCGCTATCTTCACATTTATTCAGTTTGATTCAATAATTCTTAATTCAGTTGTTTGACACAAACTATTCTCTGCATCTAAAAGCTGTTTTCTAAGATTGTTCACTAGCCTGCTGTTAAATTGTTCTATTTGTTAATGTAATTCATTGTTGTTTTTTTAATGGTCAAATTTAAGACACTGATTTAAAAAAAAAATCTCCCATTTCAAAACTCACAGTGCAACTTTAGATAGTGAAAGGTAAACCTCAGCTTCTTAAATGATCAATAGTAGCTGCAGCCTAAAGCCCTTCAAACCATCTGCAACATCTGTTTAAAACTGTCTAGTACCTGTCCCTATCTGAATGGAGACAAACACTACATTTCCCAACACCCCCAAGACTATAACCCTTGTCATCGCAGCATTTTTGGGCGGGATAATAATCATACTCTAAGACAGTGTTTGTCAACCTTTTCTGAGCCACAGTACATTTTTTACATTAAAAAGATCCCGTGGCACACCAACAACCAAAAAAGTTACCAAATGACAAATGGCCCGTGTTCTTGTTTTGAAGTGACGAGTGTTTCGTTTGGAGATGAAGTTTAAGCTTGCTTGGGACCATGGCACTGGTGGATAGCTTTTCCCCACACACCAAGCATAACGGAGTCGGTGCAGTCGGATCCCCGGTGAAAGTAAATCCAAACGAAAGATAACGTTCGCTGTATTGCCTCAAGCTCACAGTTTGTTCTTTCTTTTGACCACCACTCATACTAGGCTTTTCATCTGGGTTAGAATTTTGTCCAGGGCCCAGTTCAGAGGCTGCATTTTTCCTTTTCAAATATTTCTCCATCACTGTTCGTCTTGTCACCGCAACCTCCCACACATCATTTAATTCTACTGTCTTAAATTAACAAGACCATTATTTCGCTGCCTACTGCCACCGACTGGCATGGAAGAGTATTTAATTACTTAGCACACTGGTGTGCCGCGACACAGTGGTTAAAAATCACTGCTCTAAGACATACCACTTTCCAAGTTCTAACAACATGGCTGTCCCCTACTGAGCCTCCAGCTCTCTCTATTGGACTAATTTCAACAATATTACAAGTAACTATTTGAGCTAAAGTATGTTTAGTAATAGAAAACTTTGATAATTACAAAAAATGGACAATACACAAGATTTGGAGGGATGTTTGCAAAAATGCAACTGTTTTTTAATGGGTGTCACTTTATTCACATAAAAGGCCTCATCGCTGAGTCATGAGTGAATTCATCAATTGAGCCATCTATGTTTAAATACGGTAGATTCATATGTGAGCTATAGGGTTAAGGTCAAAGGTTAACCCTAGATACTGTATAGGGTTAGCAGGTGGAGGTGACTTTGAACGTGGTGCTCATTGTTGTTGGTGCTGGGCTGGTTTAAGTATTTAAGAAATAAGTGATTGGCTTCGATTACATTTGTATTTGTTTTTAACTGTGTTGCATCCCACAGTTTTATGTCTTTAAAATTCATAAATTCATTTATAACACACATGTGTGTATATATATATATATATATATATATATATATATATATATATATTTATTATTTAGTCATCAATGCCTAAAAAATGTATGGACTTTAATAAGATGAAAGTGGTAATATTTATATGTGCTAAGACCCGCTGTTTTCACAAAACCCTATATTTTCTTGATCAGAGGCTAAAGACAAACATTTAAAAAAAAATTCTGCATCAATAAAATCAATGCTTGGGTTTTTAGAGGGTTACAAGCACATGACTCATACTGCGGCAGTAATGTGTTACATCCACATGAGGGCGGTGTGTGTGCTACTATGAAGACATGAGGACATTGATCTGACTCATCGTTGAGACGCAACATTACATTCAAGTGGTTTGCTGTGAGCCTCCAGGCCTCAGACAAGCAAATTTGCGCCTGCAGTAAAGGCCTCTATATTAAGACCTGTCTGTAGTCTGTTCATATCGTACAGCAGGGCATATTATTCACAAGGCTATGGGCCCAGATTAAATGCACAATGAATGGAACATCAAATCCAATAGGACTGTTGCCATTCATCTTACAGATGGATGAACTTTGTCTGCATGAATACACGTAATTGGGAGCTGATAAATGGACACTATAGGGGAGAAATAGTCCCCTATAGTGTGTATTTACCAACAGCAGACAATTTATACCAAATACAATGACACAGACACACAGACTCTGGGTTCAAAACCAGCTCGACTTTATTAGAAGAAGTAAGAAAAAAAAAAAAACAAACGCGTGAAAATGTTAAGGCCTCTCTGGAAAAGGCGTGGATTTAGACGACGGACTGCGATTTGTCCAGCCTCCGGTCGTCCTCCGAGTAGCGCCGGAACGTCTCTCCCAGCAGCGGCTCCAGGGCCTCGGCCGAGCGGTAGGAGTGGGCACGCACCGCGCAGGCAATGACGCCTCCCACCACCGCCACCACCAGCACGGCCGCAACGATGGCTATGGTGATGATCTCAGACAGGGTGTAGGCACGAACTGCGGGGTGAGGAGAGGAGGGGGGTCATGAGGGGTCATTGGGATTTTTACACCAATGTGCCGCTACTCACCTGGCCACTGGACCTCATAGGAGTATCCCAGGTTTTGCGGGGCAGAGACGAACATCTCAGCGTTGGTGACGGGGGGCCAAAATGGAACCATGTTGAATCTACGGTTGTGACCGATAGGAGCGTTCTCCTCGGGGTACACCACTTCACCTGCAGGAATAGAACAAATGGGCTCATCTATATATTCTTCAGAGTGTGTTCCCGCATCCAGCTCAGTCTGAGCGTACCTGGTTGGTGCCTGCCGAGCCACTCATCGAAGATTGCATCGGTGAACGTGTGCAGCAGGACAAAGATGGGATCGTTGGGCGAGAGGTGAGTCTGTCCGCCCGTCCCGTTGAGAAAGAGGTGGGCCAAGTTGTGGAGGCTGCGGATCACCGGGTCGTACATCCCCTGGGGGGCGCTGTAGCCTGGAAAAACACGAAAAAGCAGAAAATTCACGCTCTGATTTACCAAAATTCGAAAAAAAATGTATGTGCATACGATTTGAAGGTCAAGTGTGTGCCTGATTATCCTCCACAGGTTAATGGGAGGATGTTCTAATCCGTAACTCGACGCGTAACTGTGTACCTTCAATGGTGTTCCTGAAGCTCTCGGAGGAGGTGGAATAGTAAGGCGGCGTGTCGAAGGCGTTGAGCTCCAGACAGTCCAACACGTCCTGGGGCTCCGGCAGCCGCTGCACCATGGGGCGTGCCACGTTGCCTGCTGGGTTTCTCCTGATGGGGCTGGTCTCTGTGCCTGGGGGATGAGAACAGAATCCAAGGTCAGAGGTAATGTAAAGGAGAGTTGCCTCTACACTCAGACAAAAGATAATTTGGACAATGACAGTTATGGTTTTTTTCAGGTCATCCGTTCGGACCGTTCTTGTGAACTCGATGTCTCATGGACACCTAGAGGGAATTACTTCAAATTTGGCACAAACGTCAACCTGGACTCAAGGATGACCTGATTCGATTTTGGTAGTCAAAGGTCACTCTGACCTCACTTCCGTCCAATTTTCGTCATATCTCAGGGACGCCTGAAGGGAATTTCTCCAAATCTGGCACAAACGTCCACTTACACTCAAGTTAGATAAGATTAGGATTTGTTGGTCAAAGGTCCTGTGACCTCACAAAACATATGTTGTCTAATAGGACAAAATGATGAAGTGGTGACATTTCGGACAGACGCGGATGTAAACTGCAACACGACTGGTTGGTGGAGGGATCCAACCGTGAGGCGATGGCTACAGTTGGTTTGTGGAGCATCAGATTCGGGCCACTGGTCCCAACAGAAATGGAAAGTAAAGATGATTAGAAATGTTGTACTTTTTAACTGCTCTCTAATTCTAGACTAGACTAGTTGATCAGTCCTAAACATGACAGGACGGCAGTTTTCTTACTTAAATTATTCACTAAAAGTCAACAGTAGTGAGTGGGAGCCCCGTGACTGAACAGAACAATTTTTTTCTTCCTTCTCGCATGCATGATCTCTTTCTTCCTTTTTTTTGTTGTTGTACTCTCTCCCACACACACACACACACACACACACTCTCTCACACACACACACACACACACACACACACACACACACACACACACACACACACACACACTCTCTCTCTCTCACACACACACACACACACACACACACACACACACACACACACACACAGTCAAGCACATAAACAGAAGGCTACATAACTGAGACTGTCTGTCTGTTTGAAGATTATTCCCTCAGATCAAAGGAACCAGTAGACTGCTAGATTCCTGTCTTCAACAAGCACATGCACAAATGAGGCAACCCCCCACCCCCTTAACCCATTTAGGGAGATGTTGCTTGTTGACGCAGGAAATACCAGGCCTGTCATGACTCTCTAAGGAGATTAATGAAACAGATCGCTCACATGTTGGCCACTCACATGTTCTACCTGTTACCAAATTCCCTTCTGATACATATGCATTTGTTCAAAAGGAACCCCCCTCAATGTGTTTGTAGCAGAGCTCTTCGCTAAAAGAGGATTGACATTCTTCCATTATTCCTCAACACCACAGGAAAAATAAATATTGTATGGATTAGGTGTGCGAAAAGTAGTGATTTAGGGTTGTAATATGGTGCCAGTGTGGAATGAGATCCAATCCCCGCAAATCTGATCACGTAAAGTCTAGCTTACAGTGTTACACAGGGTTGCCTTATTGTAGTCTAAACCGCTCAACCCATTGGGAATTAACACTTGGAAAAACTGCACGCTCTGATGTCTGCAATAGAGAAATTAGGCCCAGTGAAGAAATGGCTCAAAGTCCAAGTGTCTTAAAATGCAGTGCTATAGATGCACACAGCAACTCAGAAGAAGTTGTTTAGCAAATCGAGTAGTTTCAGACAAACGGTAGTAGGAGAGAGCATATAGAATGTGGCACAACAGCAGTGACGTATTATTTATAGCAGCTTGTGTTCTACATGCTCTCTTTATGAGCTCTTTGCCCTCTTTTCTGATGCAGCTGTGGCTATGTTGTATATCAACACCACTCTCTAGCACAGTGTGGTACAGCAGCCCATGGCGCCGAATAACGACACTTTGTCATGGCCCTGGCTGTCTGATACCGACCATATGAGATGCACCAGGCTTTCATGTAAATACATTGTAAACCCATCTACCCTAGACTGAAAAACGCCACAGGGCGGGAGGAAGTGGATGGGCCAAACAAACAAAGCACTTTTAACCAGATTACTGGTTTTGAAGTTTTGTTATACTTATACATACTACGTTGTTTGAGTTTTACTTAGTTTACATACTTAGTTTACTTTTTACTTAGTTTACGTTTTACTCAGTTTACATACTTAGTTTAAGTACATAGTTTACAGCATTAATTTACGTTTTACATAGTTTACGTGCTTAGTTTACATTTTACTTAAATTACATTTAACTTAGTTTACACTTTACTTAATTTACATACTTTGTTTAAGTACTTAGTTTATGTTTTACATAGTTTACGTGCTTAGTTTACATTTTACATAGTTTATCTTGTTTACATTTTACTTAATTTACATTTAACTTAGTTTACGCTTTACTTAATTTATGTACTTTGTTTAAGTACTTTGTTTAAGTACTTAGTTTACGTTTTACATAGTTTACATACTTAGTTTACGTTTGACTTAGTTTACGTACTTAGTTTACATTTTACTTTGTTTACATTGTTTACATTTTACTTAATTTACGTTTTACTTGGTTTACGTTTTACTTGGTTTACATTTTAATGAGTTTACATTTTAATGAGTTTACGTCTGATAAAGTGTCAGAATGTGACAAGTTGAGGGATGAGAACGTGTTGGGTATAGTGTGTGTTACTGCAGCTGTCCTTACCGTTGCAAACGGTGCCCAAAGAGTCGTAGTCTTCCACGCTCTCACAGATGACCCTCCACTGGGAGAACACTGAGTTGGAGCTGATGGAGCTCATGTCAAAGGAGCTCCTGGCTCCGAGCAGTTCATCCGTGCAGATGTCGCACTCGCTGCCTCCGATGGCAAAGTTCCAGTAGGGCAGGGCAAAGGTTGGGTCGCCCAGCATGTCCTGCATAGATGGAATGAAGGAAGTGTTCAAGGAGGGATCAATAGAAAAAGCTTTATCTTCAAATTGTTGTTAAATTAAGCAATGCTGTTTAATGTCCTCCTTCCTTTCTTGTATTCCACTGTCGTTGTTCTTTCAATCCTTCATTATTTTCCACCACTTTCCTTATTTTCTTACCATTTTCCACCTTTGGTAAATATCTCTTTTACCTCTATCTGTCCTCCTCCCTCTCTTCTCCCCCTTTCTCCTCCAGGATAGCTTTCCGCTCCGTCTCCAGCTCTTAAAATCCCCACACTCTTTCCTTCCTCCCCTCGTCATCCTTTCTCCCATTCTCACTTCCTTCATCACTCCATCTCACAGCCACCTCTATTTTCTCCTTTTCTTTTTCACCTTCCCCCCTTTATCTCCTTCCCCTCCCTTCCCTCTTCTCACCTGCATGTCTCTCTCCAGTTGCATCAGATGAAATCGGTGCCAGGTGACAAAACCCGGGCCCTCGTGGGAGAAGTCTACGCCTCCAAAGCTGCTCTGGCCCGGCCCCAGGTAGGTTTTACTGACAGAGTAGTAGTGACTCCAAACAAAGTAGTTGTAAATGGTGATGTTCTCAAACTGTGGGGTGTTGCCATCGGGTCCAAACACCTCCTGGTACCTACAGATAAGAGGAGCAGCAGGATAGATGTAACCTTGTGTTTTTTGTTGTTGTTTGTCAGGACACACTGCTTTAAAATAGCCTGTTTATCTTCTTGTTATTCACACCAGAAAAAGTCTCCAAACTCATGTTTGTTAAGTTGGTGTGTAAGAATATATGCTTTTAGTTGAACTATAAAAATTAGCAGACATTGTATGCACATTTTATGTCTGTGTAGCCGCCGGGGGGGTGGGGGGGGGGGGCTGAGATACTGGACGTGCCCGTTAATACAGGAGAAATTAAATCTTTTTTATTATATTAGGAGGTTAAAAGGGTTATTTTACCTGCAGCTGAGAATTGCTTAAAAAAATGAATCTACTATAATCCTCAACTGACTTGGAAGGAGGTCATTCACAGAATTATGCACTTAGAAGATTATAAACCCCTTTAGTACAGCCTAAACTGATAATTTGCGCTTCCACCTGCTGCTTAGGCAGAAAGCCGCCACAAGAAATGTCATGATTTCACTGATATCTTTCAAAACACAGCATGGGGTCACCCATAGCTGTATTACTGGGGCTTTCAACTGCCAAACTCAGCTAGACTGAGCCTGCAGGTCTTTGGTCCAAGCTCGGCTGTCTGTTCCACAGTGGTGATACAAAGACTGGCTGAATAGCGATCAATCTCCCTTTCAATTAGCATAAAACCAATTTGAAAATACTCTCTTAAAGTCCATACAGAATGATTGTAATAACGCAATATATATATATATGCTTCTGTGTTGTACCGCCGTGTGCAGATGACCAGGTCAGGGTGGACCGTCCTCTTAGCTCTGTCCAAAGCGTTCACAAATGCCAGCTTCTCGGCTGTGCTCATCTGCATGATATTCCTCCTGACTGGAGGAGGGTGAAGGGAGACAGGAGAGCAGGAAGAGAGAAAGAGAGAATAAGGGGTTGTCGAGGTGTGGGAGGAACAAGGGAAGAGAGGAGAGAAAATTGTTATTAAAAATAAACACACTGCTTTTCTTAAAACAATAAATGCTGCCCTCGTTCTCTTGACCGTATTTCCCTATATGTAATGGCCCAGACATCCATTCTCTTACCCACAGAGATCCTCTGATCACAGTTTGGTCCAGTCAGCCCGTGTCGACACTGCCCGCAGTTGTAGCCACTGAAATTCCCGTTGCACTGGCAGGTGCGGTTGAAAAATCTCAGGGGCCACCTCTCTCGGTCGTCGCGCCCAGCGTAAGGGTACTGGGGCCCGTGGCGCCGGTTGTCTGCCGCGATGGCCACACACTGCCCTCTTCCTGTGCTGGAGCCACACTCGTCCCCTGCCGCCCCCGAGGGGGACGGGCAGCACTGGCCGCTCTGCAGCCCAGCTGGGGTGACGCACTCCCGGGGGAACTGGGCCAGCGTTAGGGTGACGCACAGGGTCGCCAGCAGGAGAACCGCTCTCCACATGCTACCCAAAATCCAGAGGAAAGGAGGATGCATTTTAGGTGCACGAGGTGAGTTAGATAGGGTGAATAAAGTTAAGATAAAGTAGGTTAGGAATTTCAGAAACACAAAGATGGAGTAGACACTTTGTTACATGTTGAGAATTGTTGTTTTACATCCATCCATCTTTTTCTAAACCACTTATCTAGGGTTGTAAGGGGGCCGGAGCCTATCCCATGACACAGAAAAAGTCAATCCACTGCAGACATGCACTTCAATTAAGCTCAAGAACAACGTGCCCGCTCTGTGTTCTCTTGTTAAAGCCAATTGTCTTAACATTATTCCAAAACTTCACTTCTTACACGCCCCTGCAGGCAGTTCGAGTCATTATTCATAATTCACAAAGCCATTAGCTTTCAACTCTTACAAGTTCAGAAATGCTTTCAACAACAGACGGCAAGCGACAATTTGCTTCAACCTTTTTTTTTTTTTTTTGCAGTTAGATTTGCTTGTCTTTTGAAGCTTGTTGATGAGGAATGAATGAATGGAGGGAGTAGTAGCTTTGGGTCCAATGATTTTTTTTCTCAACAAAACAGTGATAACAACGACTGAAGTTAAGTTACCAATTAAAAAAAGTGTTTTACATGTTGCTCTTTTGCAGAGATCCTTAAAACTTTTGCCAACAGCTTAATTGTAAATTAGTCTCATATTTACTTCCAGTTTGTAAATGTTGCAGAAGCAATCGTTCACACTGTTAGGTTTTAAAACTTATTGCATTCTACAGTTCGTTATGTGAAAAAACAAAAGTTGTGTGCTTCCCCTACCTCTGACTGTGCATGCTGCTCCTCTCTTTCTGCAGAACTGTAGCCCCCCAAGAGTCGGCCCATTCCCCCCTCTTGGCTTAAATAGCTACTGAGCGCATGACCAGACCTCTCTGGAGCTTGTGTAAGAACTCCCATACACACACACAAATAAAGTACACACACATAGTACACATGAACACACTTGAGGCTTCGTGTGCTTTTTTTGAACATTCTTTCATAGGCCTTATGATCACAACCAATGATCACCAAATGACGCCAGTGCAATAAAAGAATCGACTGTGAGACAGCCGTCATACTTTTTAATGAGGCCCTTTCAACAACATGGTGATGGTTTGTTATCAGTGGAGGTAGTTAGATGTCTGGGGGGGGGATGAATTTTGATAATTTGCGCACACAAATCAGTCACTTGTTCCCTCTGATAACACAATTAGTGTGCTTGATTTACCGACATTACAGAAAAAGCCATGCACACATTCAACATTCTCATTTTTTTATTTGGTACTGTTCAAATCACAAACGGTGATACAAAGTTTAGGAGTTGTGAAGAATAAACATCAAGTTTTAAACATTATGTCAATAATGGCATTTTCTTTTCTGTTTTTCTTGTTGGCTGGTGTTGTTCATTTTAATGAGACTGTGCGGATACGGCACTCAATGCTACCGCCAATGCACTTTGTGAATTACTGATAAATCAGGGAAATTCCTCATACCTACTGCCCCTTTTTACATCACTTTCAACAGCTTTTGTACAGCTTGACTGATGTGGTCAGTATGAAAAGCATTTCCTAACAATTTTATTCAAATCAAACTAGAGTCATAACACTTTTGATCCCATTTACACACACACACACACACACACACACACACATGCATACACACAGAGTATTTCAAAACATGCTTACTGTTCACTCATTCCCACAGGTGTGCTCACCCGCTTAATGTGCACTCCTACTCGTACTCCTACTCATTCACACATGCCAAATGTGTGACAGTATCTCTTTCTTTCAATTTACACTCAGCAGACATGCAGGCATGAATACCAAATGCAAATGTATACATATACAGTCGCTATCACAGTCAGAATCTAAGGCCGTCTGTGTTGGGTTGGTTACAGTTTGAGAATTCAGGGTGATTCATTGGGTGGATTGGGTGCAGGCTTAGCGGAGTGGCTTTTTTATTTTTTTTATTCAGATACAGTAGGAACAGACAGAATGGTTGGATCCCCTAGAGAATGGAAGTCCTGAGGTCTTGTGAGGAGTCCGGTCCCGGTCCAATGCTGGCCGACTCCTCTGCTGAGCTGGGCGGGAGATTGGACATGGCTATCGCGCGCTCCTCTTCGTTCTGCTCTTTGTTTCGGGCCAGGGTTGAAGCAGCATCAGATGTGTCAAGTGCTGCTATCCTGGTGGAGAGGACAGAAGGGCAGATGTCAACCATTTAACAGTTGGGTGAACTGCAGAGAGTTCTGTTTGATAGCAGGAATAATCACTGACACAGTGCACGCAATAGAAGCGAGTAGATGCAAATGAGGACAACATCTGTTTCGCTTTTACACGAGAACAAAGACAGGTTTGTTCTGATGGTGTACTTAGGGTACCAGTAAAATACAAACACAACTTAATTTGGTGTTTTCATAATGGCCGTCGAACTGCTGTTGAACATGCTGTGAGCAAATGCTAATAATGTAACTGCAGGGTCTGTTTATTTAATGACGCACCAGATGGAGAAGCTTGCAAACTGTGGTGGAAGGAGATACGCTGGGAGGTAATGACACACCCAGATATAAATAGATCAGTTGACATTATCCACTAATTGCAGGTGACAGCGTCCTGGACACAAGAAGTTCTAAATGTGCTGCATGTGTTTTAAAAATGCCCCAGTAGATTTACCCTCAAGGGTACCCAAACTTAAGTATCATTCTTTATGTACAGAGTATGTACGCTGAAGGGCTGCATTTTGGTCAATCATTACTACCTCTGCTGTAATCTGGCATGGTGCACAATTGAATGCTGCAGGAATGACCTGAATGGGATTTTGGTTAGTTGCCTGCAATAAGGTCTGCGGTTAACACAAGCTGAAGAGGTTTTGATGTTTTGTTCTACGATATGAAATACGTCAGTAAATTTACCCCTCAAGAATTTCAAAGCTTTTAAAGATGTGATTGCAAACAAGTGGCTAAATGAAACTACAAACCGCCATCATGCCGATCAGTCTGCCTTCTCAGCTTGCCTTCTCAGCCTCACTGTGTTTTCTCGCACTCATTGTGTAGTTGTATTTTAGCCTAACGTTGGCTTTTTACTTCTGCTGATTGTATTCACAGTTAAAAATCATAAAAGTGGCATTCATTTGTGAAGATAATCTTGCTGATCAAAATGTGTAAGTATCGTGTTTTTGCTTATTTACTGCAAAAATCTGAAATCCAATGAACCAATTACAATGGCTTTTTGTTGAAGGAACCAGTATGATGTTGACCTCCGGGTGTGGCCTCCAAATATACGTCATCCCTGCACCACTCTATGGAATTCTGCAACCTTCTCGAACTTCACGGGTCCCGCCAAAGCACAGGGTCATTTGGGTCATGTTAGGGCAGGTTTGTCATGTAAAGCTATGGGCTCCGATAGGAGGGTTTAGTTACTTTGAAATGTATTTTATTTAGAAAAGTTTATTTTTTTCTGTCTCCTTATGTACCAATTGTCTTCATTGATGCATATGCACCCAAAGTGACGGAAAGAGACCGGTGAGGCTAAGTTAGCCTGGTAAGTTAATGGTCAGTAATGGAGAAAATAATGGAGAAAACAAACGGTAGCTTCCGTTCCTGGGTCGGGATTGGGTATCGAATTTGAAAGAGTCTGTTCAGTCAGTTTTAGACAGGTCTGCTCTAAAAGATCTGCCAGTTTACTAAATGAACATCATGTCGTGTTGAAGAAGATTTGAAACTAGCGTTTGAGACCATACACTCTTTACAATGTTTAATGAGCTGATAAATCAAGTAGAGTCATTTTCTTATAGACTTCTATACAATCTGACAGAGTGTGAATACTGATATCTTTGGTTGCAATTTGAAGCATTTCTCTGCTATACGAACCACGGTTGCCCTCATTTTCAAAATGCATCTTGTACATTGTCAGAAAAACATCAAGCTAATATACAAAACTGGCATCCACAATTTATCTACGCTCACTGAATTTGCGTGCTCTGCACCCTGGCTTCTGGTGTGTACAAGGAGCTGCACTTTGTGCCGTAATTGTTGAGACTGCTGCTGAATATGTTACAGATAGTTTTCTAAAAGTGACTTTTGTGGTTTGTTGGCAGTGTTTTCTGTGATTTCCTCTTTCAATGGCAACTGGATTGTCACTGCTGCTATAAAATCTCTTAATAACAAGGACACATTTCAAGATGAGCCTGTTGACTGTTTAATAATTCAGTGTTGCTTTGTTATCGCCTGTGCTATGCACACTTAAATTTTCTCTTCAGATTTTAGATTTCATCCTTGCCCCCATACTTCCACATGGTCGCTCCTCACGCACGCACCCCTTTAGCTTATTATTGATCCGAGCCTTGCTAGTCTTATTAGGAATAATGGTGGTATTAACCAGTTCACAGGACTCACACTCTCATGTGACCCAGCAGCCTTCTGAGCGCATAGCTTAGCCAGGAGGGAATCAGCTGAGAAGCACACAGCTGGTGGTTCCTATGAACCACAAGATTGCAGGTCAGTGCACAGCATTCAGTCGGATTGCAACAGGCAGGCCTGACATCCGGCTAGTGTTGGTGACTACTGATACTGTAGAAGTCAGTTTGGTGGTAGCAGAAATTGACTCTAGGAGGGAATCTAGCAAATACGTGGGCCTACACTCTGAGCTCAGTGAGATGTAAACTATGTAGCCCTTGAAATGAAACCTTGAAATAGCTTAAATCAGACAAAAGACCTGCATGGTGTACTTATAGCTCCCAATAAATCTAGCAGAGCAATGTTTGGAGATTATTAGATCAAGACTCGTGAAGGCCAACAATGAGTCCTTTCTTTGCTTTATTAAAGCCACTACGAGGAACTTTTATTTAGCGTTGAATTTGGACCAGTGAGATTCGTATTTGTTACATTCACTATCACTTTTGTGGACAAAAGTTGAAGTGTTTCAGTGGCGTCTTTCTCTGTGTAAGTGGTTCTGAATGTCGTAAAGAACTTTTGATCTATAGTCCATCTGTATGTCTCTATCTATGTGACCAATATAGATGTTAGATGTTAGAACATACTGTTGAGCATCCCCATTGCCTGCAGGAAGTGTGTCGTCACTGCAGTCACCTCCCGTAGCTGCCTCCGGTTCAACACACCCTTCCTCACATGCACGCTGAAAGGCCGGGGTACTGCACGCACACACATACACAAACAAACAAAAAATCTCAGATATTACTGCTGTTGCTGACTGTTGCCCGTCTACAAATTAACTGCATGCTGTGTTTGGCCATGTGGAAAAAAAATCAAAAAACCAGTGCAGCATATTACTGGAAGGCCATTCTCTTCTTTTTTATTTTGCGAGAGAAATACTGAACCAGTACTGGGCACAGTCTCCTCATGTCACCATGAGGAGAAAATCAGCGTGGAAAATGTTAGCTGCAGCTTGTGCAACATCAGAAGCAATCATGCACCAGCCCTGCTGTAAGTCCCATCTGTGATTGTAGCGCTGCTAGTGCTACAGCTAGCGATCAGATGGCTTATTTTCGGCTATTAGAGAAGAAGCTCTGGGATATGGTCGGTACTTGTGCGAATGCAGACTAAGTATTATTTTGATAACCATTCATAAAAAAAAAAGAGTCTGTTTTACAAAAACTAAGCCAGAACAAAAAAATCATTATCGAGTACGGTAAGATTAGGGTTGTAATGAAAATCTAATTTTCTACGAGGCTCTTGGATGTATAAAGTAGCTCATTATGTCAATGGATGACAAGCTACAGGAAATAATATTGTCTAGAAGTTGAGCAGCAAAATGATAGGTTAGGAAATATCCCCTTTTTTGAGTCTGTGTTCCTTGAGATTGAGTGCCCCGAAACCGGTGATGCCTACCTGTTTTTGTTACGACATTTGAGGATATAGATAATGATGATAACGGTCTCCAAAACGAGGAAGGCTGCAGCAGAAATAGCCCCAATCTTCCATGCCTCCAGGCCCTGCTCACTTGTCTCTAAACAGATGCATTAAGGCAGAGAGAGAGAGAAAAGGAGAGCAATAAAAGGGAGGGCAGACGAGGAGGAAACTTGACATCTGATGCACACTACGCTTTGGACATAAAGGAGGCTGTACTCTGACATTCCATCTGTTTTACACTATCACATTAAAGTTTTCCAGGAAAAAATTGAAGAAAAAAAAAACTGCTTTCTGTTGTCATGTCATTTTACAAGCTGTTTTAAAATCAGTTCAAAGGGGCATTTTTTTAATGCAGAGAGGGCATAGAAACCGTATAAAGTAAATAATTCTCGTCCATTCCGGTGAGGCAGAAAATAGCACATATTGTGACGGGAGAGTCCCAACTTTCTGGTCTTCCCCACCAGCCAGTGTGTAGTCAGCCTGCTCCACTGTTTATTCAAATGGAAAAACATCAACTTGGCCATCTGCATATTTCGCTGGCAGAATCACGATGATGATCTGTTTTCATCTTCTCCACTCTACCCAAGTTTTAAGCTGCAGAAAATCTGCTGTAATTTATATCCAAACCATTTTTTAGCCAGATATGCAAGTCCTGAAACTGCACTAGAGAACAGTATGTATTATTTTTTACTTTAAAGTTCAACTCCCTTCAAATTTTTCTTAAGATGAGACTCTGCAGGCAAAAACATCAATGAATCATTTTTAGATTTTAGGCTATTTTGCTTCCATAACACATCTTTCTTCTGACTAGTGGAAAGAAAACATCCAAAATACACATTTAAGAGCTTATTTTATTTTGCCTATTTGCGTCTCTAGATTTCTCCTGCATTCAACAAAAGGTAGCATAAGATAATGCCTTATTTGCATATTTAAACATAACATTTCAGAAAACCTGTGATACAAAATATAATTGTCTTAATGTAAGTACGTTTCATGGTGATATATAATAGTTAAAATGTTCACCCCATAGGGGACCTGGAGAGTCTCCCCTTTATTGAGACATAATGATATATGAATGAATGAAGAGTAAATATGGGAGTCAACTGTGATATATATTGTTTTTTCCTTTTATATTTTGATATCTTTTCATGTTCCATTTTACCTTTGTTTCCGGCTGCATCTTCCACCAGCTCATTTGCCTCCCCTGGTTCCTCCCCTTCTGCCTGAGGGGGTTCAGCTAAAACATCCTTCACAAAATGATCCAGTGTAGGTTGGGCCTCAACAGGGTCATGTGGCAAAAGGTCATCTGTTGGGGCAATGATCTCATTGCCATTGTTGGGTGTCTCCTCACCAAGGGCATTTTCTCCTGGCTCCACCCCACCTAGGGATGGTCTGGGGGTGGGAGCCTGGTTTTCGGGGCTCGGCTCCATGGAGGCCTCGTCACCGTTCTCCGGCTCTGGGGCAGGGATCACCGGCACTTCTATAAGAAGGGTTTGGTATGTGACACACAGGTGAAAATGAAGCCGAGAGGTCAAGGTTTAGGGTTTGTCGAGTGGACCTATGGAATGTAGAATAATGCATAGATGTGCTCCAGCCGAGATTGGAAGGTGGTTCTTAACTTGTATGCTTACACAAAGTTTCGCAATGTCTTCACAGTGCTGAATGTGTATTTAGAATACCAGTCTTTTTGCATGCGTCACAACAACCATTGGGCTTTGAGAGATTTTTTTTAGAAGTTTCGATTGATAAATGATTAATGTTTGTGTCAGGATATTCTGAGTAAACATTTTCTCAAGCGCTTTCTACCAAAAGCTTGTTGAAAACATGTCAAAACCTCAGTCGTTTCCCAATCCAACCAGAGCAGCTAATGTTAAATGTTTTGCCTCAGTTTTTCAGGACACGGGCTGGTAAATAATATTATTGTAAAGTGTATAAAAGGGGCTTATAATCTTCATTTAGGAGCTTTCCTCTCTTAAAGTAGGTTAATATGCAAACAATGCAAGCTCAACCAAAGCTGCTGAGTCTAATGCAACTGAATGTTTAAAGACAAATACCATTGCAGTTTTAGGTTTTTGTGACCCAAATAATGAACAGGTTTTTACATATTCAACATTTCAGATGCTATGTTATCATTAGATAAGGATGACCTGAAAGTAAAGTGAGCCGAAATATGGAGCTTATTAATAACATGGGAAGAAATATCGACAAGAAGATTTGGATTTGTTGGGAGTTTTGAGGTTTCGGATGTTGTTTGTGGATTCAGCCGGGGCATGGTGCCAGCCTCAGACCACCTCACCAAGGCCTAATTTCTCACCTTGATCCTCTTTTTCACTGCCATGTGAGGTCTCCAAAGCAATCTGCTCCTCTTCTCCTGCTTGTTGGTCACCCCCCTCATTCACCAGTGCCACTGATTCTCCCTTGATTACACTCTCTTCTACAACTTCCGTACCCTCTGCTCCAACGTCTTCAGCACCTCCTCCCCCCACCACTAAATGGCCTTGTTCGTCCTCTACCACCAGTCCTTCGGCATTATTCACTATGTTTATCTCCTCTACTGGCTCCCCTACTACCGTCTGTGTTGTCTCTATCTCCAAATTATCAATATGCTGGACTATGGCGTCGCCTTCCAATTCATCAACCTGAGTTTCTTTATTTACCTGCACGTCCTCTATCTGCTCCACGCCAGCCGCCACTAAGCTGGGGTCGGACTCTACCACGGTCTCCGGTTCTCCACCTACTGCCACCTCCATTACAGCCGGGGTTTCCTCTGCCTTCTGCGTTTCTGTTTCAGCTGCTACTTTTCCTTCCGACAACACAGTCTGCTCCTCGCCGATCTCCTCCCCTGCCTCCCCGACCTCCAAATACCCTCCTGTCTCTTCTAACGCAGCCACAGTGTCTTCTACAATCCCCTGACTGACTTCGGTGCCTAGAGACTTGTCGATAACCTCCACTCTCTCTGCCTCTACGCCCGCTGTGGTCTCCTCCACAGATCCAGTCGCAGCCTCCCCTTCCCCCTCGACAACCCCTTCGCCCTCCTCAGCTACAACTGATGCATCCACCACCGCTACCTCCTGCTTCTCTTCAGCACCATTATATCCCCCCTCGGCGCCCATATCTTTGTCGTCTTCCACCTCCTCCACTGCTTGCTCCATCAACTCTGCCTTTGTGTCAGTTTCCACCTCTCCTTTATCAGCCTCAAGGGCATCCTCCTCAGCCGCCTCCCACACTGCTTCCTCATCTGCTTTTGCTTCACCTCCTACTTCCACTTGCCCCCGAGCTGCCTCCACCACCCTCTCCAGCAGCTCCTTCAGCACTTCCTCTGCCCCGCGGCCCTCCACCTGCTCTGAGGCCTCCTGCACGGCCTGCTGCACCTCCTTCAGGCTAGGGGGGGCCACCGCGGGTACCACCTCAGCAGGGGGCAGCTCTGGTTCCTGGGGTATGGCTGGGCCATCTTGCAAGGTGACCGCTGTGGAGGATTGGATGGCGGTAGACAGACCTGAGGAGATAGTATCAAATATGTATGGTGTTTTGTAGCAGCTGTAATCGTCAGACAAACCAGGAATATGTGATCAGGGGTGTGTGTTATATTGATAGCGATGATGAGGGAATGTTGACCACTCAAGGAACTGGTCCAAAGATTATAGTTATGATTATATTATTGATTATAATACCATATGTGGCACCATAGCAACTGCAAATCCCTTTATTTAACATTCTGTGTCCTTACCATTGGCTGATAACTATTGGAAATTATTAAGTAAATTTGCGGTTTGGATTTCTTTTCAACAAAACACATGTTACATATCATCACATAGATAATCAAGACTATTTGTAGAATGCCACCCTACCTTCAGACGTGCAGTGTTGTATCAACAAAACTACTAGGAATCCTGTCAAAAAGCAGTACTCCATGTTGTCAGAGAAAACATAAAAAAAATGATACTCCAAAAACAATCCACGGTCTCTCCCTGGAGAACACTCTTTACTTCCTTTCAATTCCTTCAATCTTGCTCAAACGTCAAGTGTGAGCACCACAAGACCGTACACTGAGTGTGTAGAGTAAATTGGGCCTGGGGCAGGGAGGGCAATGTTAGTGGGTGACGCTGAAAGGAGGGAGGGTGAAAAAACAAACATCGCCATGTTAAATGTTGCCAACCCGAGGTGTCTCCGTGCCACCAGGTGTCTCTATGGGAGTTGGGAAGGAGGGGGGGAGTAAAGTAGCACTTCAGTGCTAAATGCTACCGAGACCCTTACAAGGGCTGTGGTGAAGCTTGGGCGGCATGTCACACACATAGTGAACCCTGGAAGAGCAATTATAGATGAGCTGCGAGTTTGAGGCGTGACTGATGCTACCATTAGGGCTTGACATAGAGTTACAGAAAGTAGAGCAAAAGCAAAAGTTCATAATATCGCAATGCGCCCGACCATAAAGTAGCATTGTTTTGAGTAAGGTTTAGTGAAATGACATCCCTTATGTGTGCGTGTTTAACAAGTGTTTTTATTAATCGCTTTATATGGCCTTTCTTTCTACTACACTATACACCACACTTCTATGCCACCAGTGCAGAGTAAGGGTTAGAATGGCACAGTGGTGTGACGGGTTTCCAACTGTTAGGTTATCTAACAAAGACATCCATGTCTATCATGTTATGTAATACAAAGAATGTTTATTTTATATGGATGTCTAGCGTCTGTCTGTTTAGTCTCACAATAGCAAGGTTAGTGTAGGGATTTACGGAAATTGGAAGTAGGTGTTACATTAATTGGGATCTATCTGTAAATGTACAGAGCAGCCACAGTGTATTGCCGGAGGCAATGAGAAATCCCCAGCTGAGTTTATGTGCAGGCAGTTTATTTATATTCATATCCAGGTTGGCATCATTGACACATCCCAGGCGTACACAAAAAAGCACTTGGACTGAAGTGTTTAAATTGTCTCTGTGGACGCAGCCAGGTATGAGATTGAGCATCTGTGTTTTTGCAATCCCAAATTTCTCCATTGGAAAAAATGAAGAAATTTATATTTGCTTGAATGCAAGCAAACACGCAGATCCATGCTGTAAGCTGAGAGTTCAGTAATAAAGGGGTGAAGTGGCCAAACAAACTTAGTGCTAAATACAGTGGAGGTCATAGAAGGCCTAGTGTTATGCCACACTAGCTTCGTGGCTCTTGGTCCACAACACTGGTCCCAATTGAACTATCTCAACAACTATTGGATGGATTGCCGTAAAACTCTATGAAAGAAAGATTATGAATCCAAATTGATTTTGGTCACTACACTGATTTTGGTCCTTTATTACAACTGTGAGATTGACATGTGTGGTCGCAACTCATACTGGATGGATTGCCAGGAAATTTGGTACCCAAATTCATGTCCCCCTCAGGATGAATTGTTACCACTTTGTGAACTCTTCAACTTTTCATCACCAGCTCAAAACTTAATTTGTGCTCTACTTTTATTTATGTCTGGCAAAACTGACATTCCCATGAGCCTCAGCTGCTATTTGTGGTCGCGCTAATTTAGCAAATGTTAGCATGCGAACACGCTTAACTAAGAAGGTGAACATGGCAAGCATTGCACCTGCCAATCGTCAGCAAGTTAGCATTGTCATTGTGAGCATGTTAGCATGCTGACATTACCGTACATTAAGATCAAACATCACTGTGCCTCACACAGCTTCTAGCATGGCTGTTAAGTCTTGTTTAGTGTCATTTGACAAAACTGTTACATATTGAGACATAAACATTGAAAGCAGACAAATTAGTTAGTATATGCAAATATTTTAAACAGCATTTGTACTGTATGGGAATGATACTGTCCTAAGCTTTTTTTTATCCAGATAGCTCTATTTATTGATTGCTAGGTCAGTGGGAAACAATGATGGAGGCTTAATAATGCGTAATAATAGTCGCCCCTGTAGGAAGCTAACGTAACTTCCCTTTCAATGAAATCAGCTGATCTTGACCTTAGGCCCATTGACTCTCATGCCAGAAGACCAGCAACAAGCTATAAACCTGTGTCACGGAGCCAATGAGATTTCCAGACCCACCAGCTTATTATCTAGCTGGCCCCTCAGCAGGAAAACTGAGAGTCTGCTCTGAGCTATAAAACTAACTACGGAAATAATAGAGACATTTTTTGCTCTCAGTGTTGGTATGAGAACATGTCAGTGTTATTCTCTGTGGTCCCTTTGTTGCTTTTGAAGCCACGGGGGGTGTTGCACAGTGATCTCTGCTTCAATTCGATTTATTTGACATTTCAGCAGCAAATCTGGGCTTCTGTATATCAAGAGTCTCTGTCTCAAAACAAACCACAGATAGAAACAGTCTGGAGTCTGGAGGGCTTCAGAGAAGCAACAAAACATATGCCAATTGTTTTCTTCTCTGCTTACATTGTTTTTTCTTTGGAAATCTCTTTAAATTTTATATTTTCTGATCTCTCTCTCTCTCTCTCTCTCTCTCTCTCTCTCTCTCTCTCTCTTGCTTTCTCTCATTCGTGACTGCAGGAGATTAGGTCTGAAAGGTTAATACAGTCACATGAGCTTCACATCGTGCTTTGTGCTACCAGGCAGTAGCACTCCATACTTAGCTTGTGACTGGGCTGGAGAGGGGGATTATTACAATGATGCATACTGTATATTGTCTAAATACACATAGTGCGTGCAGCCACTTCACCCTCATTACCTCAATATCTCAACACACACACAAACATACACATATGTACTGTGTACAATCACACACAAACACTAACTAGCATAAACACTATATAGTAATGGAAAAAAAACACAAATCCTTCTGAGGCCAAATTACGTGTTAGCTTGTAAACTTTTAAACAAATATAGAGAAAAAATGTATTGACTTGCATGTTTTCTCATTTTTTTGGAATACGTATGAACAAACTCAAAAGTTAAATTGCATATTTCTCTACAGAAATCATCAGCAACCCTTAAACGCAACTCTCTCTCTCTCTCTCTCTCTCTCTCTCTCTCTCTCTCTCTCTCTCTCTCTCTCCCTCTCTCTCTCTCTGTCTCTCTAAGTAATGGGTTTTCCCATAGCACCCTAAGTGTTGGGGTTACATGTAATTTGATAAACCAAAATAATCGTGGCGACGGTAAAGCTGGTGCATGGTTTGTGTAGCTTCTGAAGCCGGTCTATGTTTAGGGTGGGGAGGAGCAAGACCCTGCGCTGTGCTGTGAGGCCATAGGAGTTGCTGTCTGTATTTCACATCTCACTGTTGGTATTTCAGATGTGCTCTCCATGAAAAGAGGGCGGTGGGGGGGTAACCAACACTAACCTCCACCCCAGCCTGTCCACGGTCCAAACTCACTGACACTAACTACTGAAAAATATCGCACATCTAGTCACTTTGAACACTTGTATTTACATCCATTACACACAGTTTATGGGGACGCTCCATTGGTGATTTGGACATAAAAGATGCTTTTGTCCTATTGACTTTCAATTTATTATGAGGAACAAGTGGACGAGACATAATATGATATGACAGTTAAACACTATTGTTCGGTTCAATACAATACAGTGGTGCCACGGTTTGGTACGGCACGGTTTAATACAGCAAAAAAGCAGGTATGCCATCATAAAGTATGTTCTTTATTTACTTTGAACAATGATGGATTAATTTGTGCACAGAAAGCTGCAGCAACTCCTGTTTTGTCTTTAACACGTGGGCTGCTGTTGTGCTTCAGTGAAAGAAGGTCACAATCTCTCCGATCTTTGGAGGAGGCGAGAGATCCGCTGCACTGCCGTTGCTTTCTGAGACGCTAGAATGACATCGGCCTATTTGTGTTGTTACAGTCAGCTAGCTTTGTGTAGCCCGTGACGTCCGGCCGTCTGTTGTCAGAGCAGCAGCGGGTGCTTCGGACATTTGATTCTCTGTTTGGGCTTTTGTTTTCTTTCACAAAGCAGTAATTATGGTCTGGCGAAATGGGCTCGTGATGGAGTAGTGTCACGGGGCTCAATAGCATGAAGCATGTTAGTACAGTCTGCGCTTTCCACTCCAGAGTAGGGTCTCATATCCGCGGCTATAAATATACCTTTAGCCCTGTTTGAATCGGTAGGGAATAGCTACCTAAACACTGCGGGGATAGTTTATAGCGTGTGTGTTGCTGTTGATTTTCCTGGTAAGCTAGTTTAGCATAGCGTGTAGAATGTTGTTCTTCCGTGGTGGGAGGGTCAGTTGTTGTCTGTTACGTCTGTTAGTGGGTTGCCATGTTGAGTGCAGTGGCTCCACCAAAAGAACATTATATTTCCCACAGTTTAAGCTTTAGTATAAATGCAATAGTATTATATAAAACGTATTGTTCGGTTCATAATGCGAACTGAACCGTAAGCCTCATACTGAATGGTTCAATACAAATACGTGTATTGTTACACCCCTAGTAAACGTTATGCCCCCATTTGTCATATTGCTGTCTGATGCAGTTCAAACGAGTTTGTCATCTACAGGAGGATCTGTCATTTCATCCATGGCAAGATGTTTCGCATTGAGAATTTTAACAGCAGCAGCAGCAGTAATGATGTGCAGATATAGATGCCAATGTGCGCCATCTACAGGCAAGGAAAGCTATCGCCTCTGCAGTTTTGACACATGCCACCTGCAAAGTTGTTTTAAGTATTTTTTATAAATCGGTGTCATACTTTGCTAAATTTTGCATTTGTTACAGAGTGAGAACAAAAGTCACATAAAAAAGTCATGATAAACTCGGTGAGAAAATAGAGAGGAGCCAGATCAGGAGCTGCAGCAGAGAAGAAGCTGCTGTTGTGGAAAAGATACACGTTCAATGCGTACATTCACGTCCTGAGAACACCCACAAAGTTTGTTTTCATATGCTAATTGAGCATGGTGAAACGCAAGTACGACACCGACTACATGAGATATGCATTTTCTTACATTGAGGACAAAAGAGGGCAAAACCTCAGTGTGTTTTGTGCAGCGAGGTTCTGGCACAAGAAAGCATGAAGCCATCAACACTGAAGCGGCATTTGGAAACAAAACACCCTTCTCTCAAAGATAAACCTGTTGAGTACTTTCGAAGACAACTTCAAGACCTGAGAACATCGTAAAAGTGTCTTACTTACCTGTAGCCATGGAAATGGACATGTTGGATCAATCCGCAGCGGATAAACTGAAAACTATACCTCTGTCAAAGGACACTATAAGTAGGTGAATTGAAGACATGTCGAATGACATCAAACAACAGACCACAGCTCGAATTAAGGCAAGCGGTCATTTTGCATTACAAATGGCTGAATCTACAGACTTAACAAACAAAGCAGTTTTACTCGTTTATGTGAAACATGTGGGACAGGGACTGACAGGAACAATTTCTCTGCACAAGAGAGCTCCCTACTACTACGACTGCAGAGGACATTTTCAGCTCAGGTTCAAACTGCACCATCTTTTCATTAAATACATTTGAGAAGTTGAAAACTTGTCATTAAGGGGTGATGGTGGGTCCTGCAGCCAGACCAGTTGAGAACCACTGCTGTAGTGAACAGTACAAAAATTGAGGAGGACTTTGCAGTGCTCGAGGTTTAGACAGGTGAGCACAACAACACATTCTCCAAATGAGAACGTCAACAATCACCGCGTTGCCTAGCAATGTAGTTCTGTGTGCAGCTCTCTTTTTGCTTTAATATGTGTGTTTGTCTCTTGTCTGGGTGAGGCAATGCTTAGGAAGGCTGTTGTATAAGTATAACTGGTATTCTGTTATTAATTATAATTGATCAGTTGTATGCAAAGTGCCTTCTGTGGAAGTGGAATGTGTTGTTGGTTTGGACATAAGCGGTGATGTTGGTCCATGTTCCACTAGTGTGTACGTTGATATTTAATGACATTTATTCTGCGGCCTACATTTTTTTTACTTTTATCTAAGGACATTTTTACACAGGTACTTTTACTTTAGTGATATGTCTTTAAAGTAACAATACTTTAAATTGAGTATGATAATCTAGTAATCTTTCCATTCCTGTTGGTTACACATAGCACTATCCAGAGCCCTTTCTCAGAGCCAGGAAGCGATGACTTTAAAGTGGAGCACACACTTACCCTCATAATGAAGAATATCAATTATGAAATATGAACATTGCAGGTTTGTAAGATGAATAAGCAATTTGTATACTCATACCTCTCTCACTTGATCTCAATGGTGCAATGCGAGGTAATGGTACGAGCTCATGTTGGATTCTGGGTAAGATTTGTCTTTTGACTTTACATTGAACGCTGAAGGGTCAGTGGGGATTCCCAGAGGAAGGGCTTGTTCAATCACTGTTGGAACCCGCTGAGGGTGGGAGGCTCTTGTGGTTGTCATTGCCAGAGACCAGCAGGTGGGGCTATCAGCTTTAAATGGGCATTGATAATGACAGCATGTCCATAATCTTAAACATATTAACAACTTAAACACTTGAAAATTAATAAAAGTTCTTTGTAGTCATACGAGAACTGTGTTCATGCTTGATAGAGCACAGAGATGTTTGAAATGATATGCCAGTCACAATAAACTTCCATTTCATATCATCTCTCCCTCTACTCTATTTTCTCTGTCTGTCCTCCTTCTCTCTCTCTCTTTCTTCCCCTCTGTGCTCTCTGTCTCTCTGTCTGTAGTTTCAGGAATTTTTCAAAAGGATGTTCCCCAAATATCTAGGACATCTTTTTGGGTCACCATTAAAATGATCCTCCAAAGTTATAAAACATGCAGAGAAGTTACCTTTTTTTTTTTTTTTTTTTTTTTGCATATATGGAGATCTGAGCCTTCCTGCCGACACAAACAACAACAACATCAACCAGTACCAACAACAGAATTAATGTATGCTCTCATTATTATTCCTATTTAGAGTTCTAATTTATTCGGCCTTAGTGGGGGAACAGCAGTTTCAAAGGAAAAACCACCAAGAGTGGCTTGTTGATAAGGCACGAAAGTTAAGTCGAATTATTCAGTCTTCCCCTCTGTTTTTTTCCCCGCAATCATTTCCTCTCACACATGAAAACGCACACTCTACATGCACACATCACTCAGCATCCTCTTTTCAAGCAGTGGCAATTTACAATTAATTAGAGGGAATCCATATTTCCTTGCTTGTTTGTGCCTTTTGCAAAAGGCTGTGTGATCCGCAGCTCAAAGCAGAGCAGTGGAGACAGAAGCCCGAAACCTCCCCCGTCAGCTCCATATGCTCGGAGCAGCCTTTATCGCTGAGCGATTGACAGCCGCGTATGAACTGCCAAATAAAACATCCCAGTCACTCCCCCTCGTAAGTGTACATCCAACACCAGAATAGAGCGGCGAAGTTGGCGCTCATTTTGCTTTTGTTTGTGGTGGTGGTGTTCGGATAACACGCTAAGGATTTGTTTGCAGAGACTGATCCGTAACCATGTTACATGTTAGTTATAGGTGTTTGTTTTGCATGTGTTCCTCTATGTGAACACTTGATGTGAGGGAGCCGGAGAGGGAACCCATTTGTTCAAACTGCTTTCAACCACTTCTCTCATATGCTCCCGCTGTTGTCTGCCAACATACAACAGTTTCTTTCTTTTTTCTGTGATGTAAAAAGAAAGAAAGAAAGAAAGAAAACAATACTTCCCTGCACATTTTTGCTTCTCCTTGTAAAATGGAACACTTATATAAGGCACCATTGTGGATTACATAAATGTCTCAAAGTTATCAATATTTCATCCTCTGTGCGTTTGATGTGTTTGGTAATTGGATATTTATGTTGTGGGCTCCCCTCTCTCAAAAACCCCGTTGCACTTTTTCTATTTGTGTACGTGTGTGTGTGTGTGTGTGTGTGTGTGTGTGTGTGTGTATTTATAGTACTGTATATAGTTGCAATGTGTTTGTGTGTGGGTGTGCATTTGTTTTTTGCGTATGTGTGCGCTTGTCTGTGTTACTTCTCCAGTTTCGCTTTTGCAGTTTTCTTGGAAAGGCAATGACATCGGTGGTCTAGTGGAGTCATTCAAAAGGAGAAATGCAAAGTGTGTGTGTGTGTGTGTTCTATTGTCTTCAAGTGTGCAGATGGGACAGTGCTGCTATTATTGCATTTACGTCTGCATATGTTTTCCCCTCCTCACACTGGGATGGTCAAGTAGGGTAGAGAGCTGGAAGGGTTTGCCCCCCCCTCCCCCCCTTCCGGGGGGCCGACCGAGCTGGTGGTTCTTCTTTGATGAAGGCAGAGAACAAGGAAAAGATGAGAAGAGGAGGAGGAGCACTAGTATGGGACTCCTTAGTGGGAACTTGAGTCTAATAAATGTTTCACGTTTCTGACAGTTTACATGACAAAAGAATCGTCTGTGTCTAGAAAGTATCCGACAAAACCATTCGAGGGCCGACCCGGGTGTCGTTGCGCAACGGCACCGGGGCGAATGAAGGGGAAAGAGGGAGAAGGGCGGGTGGTAGAAGATGGGTGGAGATGATGGAGGAGCTGGAGACACAGTGGGGGGAAGCATGCTGCTCCATCTCTGGATGCAGTTTCCTTTTATGACCGAGCGAGGGAGCTGTTGGGTCTCAATTCGGCGCTCCCAGAGGAGTAGCTCGCCGAGACGGGAAAAAAACAGAAATGATGTCGAGATGGGAACAGGGAAGGAGGGAGAAACGGTGAGACAGAGAGGAGGAGGGAGCACGAAGAAAGAGCCTGACTAGTACCTTCACAGTCCATTACATCACCGCTCTGTATGAGAATACTCCTCACCGGCTTACGTCAGTGGGAAAGACTCCAATCACACTGTTGGTACAGGAGCAACACCTCCGTCCTGCTGGAACACAACAACAAATACAGTCCTGACAGCTCCGAACGCTGCGGACGATGTGTGACATTCAGTGAGATTTTCGACATCATCACCTACTAGCACGCTGTGTGCTTTTGCAACGACGAACTGCGTACACTGGAGACGTTGAATAGCATATAAAAGGGGGAACGATGTAAGTCTGGGGGGGGGGGGGTACAACATGAGAGCAAAATGCGGCTCCTCGTAGCTATTCTGGTGTCCCAGACAGCTTTACTGCTCATCAGACTAACAGCACCTCTGCCCCGCTGCTGATGTGCCTGCTTACCTGCTCTGCCTCCTCAGCAGTTCAGCAGAAAAGTTGTCTCAAAGTACACGGGGGGAGAGAGGGGGGAGACAAAGAGGCGACAACAGAGCGAGCGCGAGTCGGTCTGTGCGCATGACAATCTGCCGGCATGTGCGGGCACTTGTGCTTTAATTCTGTACCCAGGTCTGTTGGTACATGCATGTTGAAGTGGGTTTTAAGGGGGGCGTTACAGACCTCTCTGTGTGTGTGTGTGTGTGTGTGTGTGTGTGTGTGTGTGTGTGTGTGTGTGTGTGTGTGTGTGTGTGTGTGTGCGTGCGCGCGCGCTAATGATCCCGAGCCCTTTTCCTCTCTCGTGCGAAAGCAGCTGAGCGCCTGGAGGTCCCAGATAACCTGTTTGTGTGATTTTGCTGTGGCTGCGGATATTCCGGTCTTATCATCAATCATTAGACTTTCTCGCGAGCTGTTCGAATCGGGTTCACCCCGCTGCGAACACATTTAGTGTAACAGGATCTGTGTAGGTGTGTGTGTGTGTGTGTGTGTGTGTGTGTGTGTGTGTGTGTGTGTGTGTGTGTGTGTGTGTGTGTGCGAGTGCGAGTGCGAGTGCGAGTGCGCATTTCCCGCAGATCCAGCAACACTCAGCACTGGACATCGCAGCGGGAGTACACCTGAGAGAGATTGAGAAAGGAACGTGTGTGTGCGCGTGTGTGTGTGGTGGGAAAACGCTGCTCAATGAAAAGATGGAGAGTGGTGGAAGGAGACAGGAGGAGGGAGTGAGTGTGCATTCCCATCAGCGAGCACCAAACAGAGCTGTACAGTAATACCCGAGAGAGACAGGGTGCTTCTTCTCACAGACGCGCGCATGCACACACACGCACCATCCAGGTGGTGGCTGGTGTCTGCTTGTGATGAAAAAGCTACTCACAGGCAAAAATAGGTCAATGACCTCAGGGCCTGTAGAGTCAGCAAGACTAGCCTAAACACACACACACACACACACACACACTTACACGCACACATACACACACGCACACACACGCACACACTACCAATCCATCCGGTCTCAGGGCTATACTGTATCTTACCATATATATACAAATATAGACCCAGCCACTCTCTGCCATCAACTTAAACATATCATTATGAGTTAACGTCCCAAAAGGAGATTTGTTTTGCTCTAGTATAGTCATATCAAAAACACACACGCACAACTACGGACACATTTTTGTGCGTTTTACTGAAGTATCAGAATCCTTTTTATTGACCAAGTGTGTGTGCAACAGATTCGACTGGTTTTCACTTCCAGTTTCAGTTCTAGGAGCAATTTTCAGGAGGATGGAAATAGACTTACAGCTAAAAACGAGGATATGCTGAACAAGTACGGGCAAACATTCAATTGTAATCTTTTGTTTTTTGTATAGACCAATATCACAAATCACAAAATTGCCTCAGAGGGCTTTGCAGTCCGTAGGGCACACGACATCTTCGGTCCTTGGACCCTCGCATCGGAAACTCTCCCTAAAAAAGACCTTCAATGACTGAGAAAAAAAGAAAATGTGGATAAACACAAGCATTATATACAGTATAGTCTCAGGTCTATACTGATATATATATATATATATATATATATATATATATATCAGTTATGTATATACACAATTTATGACCAACAGCCCACAGCAGCGTTGCATCGCCATGGAAATGAAAACAAAAAGACAGACACAAAAAACCCTGAAAACAAAATTCAAGTAAATACAATCATTGAGTTTTGGTGGCTCACTGTGACTGTGTGTGTCTGTGTGTGAGTGAACGGGTCAATGACAGGCAAATAGTGATTTAACGTCATTTAAATTTATTTGCATTAAAGCACGTGATTAGACAAGGCACTGTGTGCACTGCAGTTTGCATGCAAGTGTGTGATTGGACAACAAACTAACCATAACTGACATGCAAACTTGCAGTTGGACGAGCACAGACCATCCATAGTGTCTATGACTCGTGGTACACAATCTTGGTACCCTCACAGCAGGATTGCATCGCCATGGAAATGAAAAAACAAACAAAACAAAAACACAAAAAACCCTGAAAACAATGGATCTCAACTAAATCCAAGTAAATAACAATCATTCAGTTTCAAGAAAGAGAATACTAGAAGAATAAAACCAATTGTGACTATAAGCCTATGAACTATGTTTCAATACGCTTATATAATATAGAATTATTATTGGGATAATAGCCATTTCCATTAAGAGTGATGAAACTTAACACTAACTAATTACAGCTCAAAGTGCAGGAACTAATTGTGATGCACAAGTGAATTACAGAACAGCCTTCCACCTGGAGGACCAGGAAACCAAGATGTGTCCTTTCAAAGTTTAATTTCTCGGTAAGTTAGCCGTTTGGTTTTGTTTAGTATTTCTTCTCCCTTAAATTAAATATGATCCATCTTCATTCCATTTCAGATCTGGTTTGGGTAGATTGGTAATACAGAAAAGGAATTTTAGATACTGTTGGAACTGTGAACGGCGATATCATCATTATTTTTTTTCCCACAAAATATTTTCACTCAATTCAAGTACATCATTAACTGACTTTCACGGGAAACGACGGCTTGAATTCCAAAACAAATGAATGTGCGAGCAGATGCGTCATCATTTTAGATTCGGAAAGTGTTGTTTTGGATTAAGTTTTAGACCGTATTATCTGATTGGGTAAGCAAATCCGTCACTTTCTTCGACGCAAGATCCTTCTGCTGACTGAACTACGATCACATACACAAAAACATGGAAAATAATAACTTTTCACGTACAGTGTGTTTTATAATATATATGTTAGATTTAGAAGCAAACAAACTAGTGTTTTGGTCAAACAAGCTACAGTACGCACGTTTAGAGGCTCCTGACCTGCAGACAGAAGTCACGCAAATTAGTCAGCAACCATTAGTTTGTGGATTTAATGTGGCATCTATTTGCCAAACACACTGACACAACAGCACATTAAGCTGCCTCTCTCTCTCTCCCTCTCTCTCTCTCTCCCTCTCTCTCTCTCTCTCTCTCTCTCTCTCTCTCTCTCTCTCTCTCTCTCTCTCTCTCTCTCTCTCTCTCTCTCTAGCTCTTCTCCTCTGTATCTGGAAGTGGGATTAGCGGTTATGGCCGAGGTATGGGAATGAGGCTTACCTGCGAGTGAGTGGGGGCCTAGTCCTCAGTCCCTTAGCAGAGGAGAGGGAGATTAGCCCCCGTAAGTAAACACACTGGGATTACTCACTACCAAGGATTAATGGATGCATGGATGCACTGTTGGGTTATGATCCAACAGCATGTATATTTATGCATTTTCATGTGCTTTGATAGCTGGGGCTTTCTCAGATTACCTCCACTGAGAGTCGGAGCACTTTCAAACGCCCGATGGAGGGGAGATTAGTCAGCAAATCTAAATCGACACATGACAAACTCTGGAGATACTCCCCCTCCTGTTTAAAATTTGAATCAGGCCGTGTTGTTTACTCCCAAGTTGCGCCCGTGTCAGTCAGTCGGCGGCTATTTGTTTGTTCGAAATCAATATTGTTTTTGTTTTTTTTATTCTGTTTACTCGCCCAGTCAGTGAGTCCGCATCTATTTTGTTTGTCCAAAATCAATATTTTTGTTACATCCTCACCTGCTAGGCAAAGCAGCTGCCATCGTGGGGAGAAGATCTTACGTAACTTGGCATGGCGCCAAAACAGAACAGACAAAAGACACGTTTGTGTGTGTATGTGTGTGTGTGTGTTTGTGTTTGTGTGTGCATGCATGTGCTTGCATGTGTGCATATAGCTTAAGGTTTGCTCTCTCGTTTTCTGCAGGAGGCAAAACCAAGGGAAGGGCAGTGGTTTCCGTGTGCCTCATTTGAAGCACAGCTCGGAAACGTAATTGGTCTCCTGATACATGCAATTGCGCGCGCCCGCTCGCTCACTCACATGTGTGCTCCCCTCTCTCGCTCGGTCTCTGTTTTCCATGCCTTTGAACCCATCAGAATGCATTAGCCGGAGAACAAAGACTGTGTACTTTGGATGGTGTTGATTAGTCAATTACACAACAGGGAGTATGATAAGAAAAACTCTGGTGGATCTCATGAATATAAAGCCTCATTATATCCTCCACCGGCTCTTTATTTTGAGAGGGTTCCCCCTACTTTTGACAGATCGTCACCGCCACAATCGATGTTGGGATAGGGAGTACCATATAGGTAGTCAATCAGCCTCTGGGGACATGAGAAAATCTTACGTCATAGCTATGATAAACACTTGGAATACCTATCACGTATGAAATATTAATGTTCCCCATGTTGAAATGTCATGTGCATTGATGGGCGCCTTTCATTGTAGGGTATGCGTGACATTTTCCACTATGTAAAAATGTAAATTTTATCTTTAAAAAGGTTTCAAACAGTTACACAGCAGGATAAATGACTATGTCCTGGAATTTCCTCTAATAATAATAGAAGTATGGAAATGGTTCCCCTTTCGAAGTTGTAGTTCAGACACAGCAACCTCATAACATTTTACAATAAAATACAATATGAGCGCATCTGTTCCTTAAATCTGCTTTTTGGTCCCTGGATACATATGTCTTGACTATCTGTCAAATATTAGGTCAGGCATTTCAGAAGATCCTTCTTCTTGTTCGTTATTCTCTGGCTTACTGAGGGAGACATGAAGGAGTGTCTTTTCCCGGCTTCAGGTTTCAAAGGCGCGTCACAGCCACGCACTGGAAACAAAGCATATGTTTTTCATCTCGACTTTTAAGAGAACCTACTTGTTATTTATATCCCGTCACTGGCAGAGGAGAGATGACAGCCCCGTCTCTTCTCGTGCTTTCTCTCCATCTAAAATTTCTCTGATAAAAAGAATTAAGCAATCAGTCAGTTTCTCTCCTCCCAACAGCATTCGCTGTTGTGAAGCATTCGGCGCCAATGTGTGTGTGTGTGTGTGTGTGTGTGTGTGTGTGTGTGTGTGTGTGTGTGTGTGTGTGTGTGTGTGTGTGTGTGTGTGTGTGTGTGTGTGTGTGTCTGTATGTGTGCTGTATCTGACTAGAGTCCCTAATGCCTCACCTACATGTTAAAAGTACCGAGCCAGTTAGCTGTCACCTTCGGATGACAACCTCAGCAATTCAAAGGCGTAGCGCAACTTTGGGAAATACACTAATACATATTTGACATTAAATTTCAAATACAATAACTGTAAATAATATCTATCGAACAAAATGTGTGCTTTCGGGAGATGTAAGGTGCGAAGATGAAAGGGGTAATTCTGCTGTTGTGCTTTGGAAGGGTGAGGAAGCACAGAGGCACAAAGGAGAAAATAGATAAGTGAGCACGACAAACACATCATCTGACAGGTGGCACACTTTCTCTGCGATGTTCCTCCTCTGAATCTGTTAATAAGACACCTTGCAAATTATGCAAAACAGAAGAAAACTCTTGAACAGTGTTCATACCTGTTCTCAAGGATCAATGTGCTGCACTGCAATGTGTAGTTCGTACAGAAGTGACTTCATCTGAAGAAATGCTGTTGGTCAAAGGTTTAAGCATTTTAAACATAACTATAAACACTAAAATGTTAAGATTAACTGCACATTAACTTAAGTTTCATAAAGGCAGTGCTTGCATCAGAGATAACTAAGTATTTATGAACACACCCAAAAAAATGTAATATACAAAGTTACTGTTATCCCAGGGGGGCATTGGGGGGATTTACGGTTTAATGAAGCTGATTCATGTGGAACAATAATGAAGAGTGCTTTTACTTTGATTAGCAAGGCAATTAAGATTCAGGTCAGCAAGATTTGTCGAGACCACAAAGCAACAGGTGAAGTACATGGACAGGGTTGTCACAAAAAGAAAATAGGTAATTCTCTGTAAGCAAACACAGGTCAAAACTAAAGTCAAAAAAATGAAATTACTTTGTGATGTTGATAGGTGTTCAATGTAGGAAGTTACAGGGATCAACAGGGAAGCTGAGTGGGTCACCAATTTAGTTCGTTTATTTGTCAAATTGTAGTGTTAAACTCATGTTTGATGTTATATGGCTGTACTTATGGTTATATCCATGTATGTTATAAATGCATCTGAAAATCAGGTAACAAAAATCCCAAATTTGAAAACTAAAATATGTACAAAAAACTATTGAGTGAAAATCAAGTTTGATATGATAAGCAAATGAATTGAGTCCGAAATTATGTGAAACTTTAATCACAAACATGAAACTTGACAAACACGCTGGAAAAAAGCTGTCCTCTGATAAAATGAAATTACACAAATATGTTGGGTCTTTGAGTATTTAGACTATATATTTTGACCGCAAGGTTTCTTTAGTACAGAAGCCCTGAGAGGCAAGTGGTGAGAATTATTTTTTTTCTGGTAATCTATTTTCTAAGTTTGATCTACATTATTTTATCTCCTGTGTTTATGACTTAAGAACAGGTAAAAAAAAACGTTTTGGCCAGGATACTCCTCATTGAGTTCCTTAATTTTGTTTTCATCTGTGAAAACAGGAGTGAAATTCTTTTCAATTTTTCAGGCGTGTTTGTTGTTTTAATATCAATTTTGGCCACAAGAGGGCACCACTACCCTCTATTCTAAATAGGACCAAAAAGCATTCATGTTTTCTTCCAGGTGAGTTTTAATTTCTCCACGCACTCTAAACACACAGTATGTATATTGTATGTTAGCAAGTTATGTAATATAACTGTCATGTCCTTATTTTGGGTAATCTGCCGTTTGTGTTAGCTATACTGACTCTAACCGTAAGTCTTCTAGCTAGCAAGAGAAAAAACATATTTTTCAAGGCTAACCAACAGCTAAATCCTAGGTTAAGTCAAGTGCAGCGCTAGTTTACTGTAATATTAGTCATGGTAACGGGGGACACTTTACCCCCTATTAGTTGGATGTTTGTTTTTGGCAGGGGTGGAAATAACAAATTTCCCCTACGTTAACTGTTGTTACTGTAAATCATTTATTTTTTTGTATTTTTAAAAACTGTGTAATTTTTTCTTTAACTAAGCCTACTAATAATCACAGGTATTGTATGTTACATTTTAAGTCACATAAGTCATATTTTTTTCTATGACAAAAACACAAGTCATATGAAAAACTTTTATATGCAGTTCTCCACTATTAAGTTATCATTTTATATATCCATTTTAAGTTCTAAAATGTTAAGTTACAATTTTAGACTCTTAAGTTACAATTTTTTGTAAGCGTTAGAGTTCTAGAATGCACATTCAAAAATCTAGAATGTACAGTTGCATTTCTAGAATGTTAATGTTATAGTTTTACAATATAAAGTAAGAATCTTAGAATGCTGTGATACAATTTTTGAATTGTCAGTTACAATTCTAGATTCTTCAGTAACAATTCTAAAATGATGTTCTGCTTTACAATGTAAAGTTACAAATTGATAATTTTAGAATGTTAGGTTACAGTTTTAGAATTTTAGGCTACAAATTTAGAATACTAAGTCAGTTTTATGTTGAGTTACAATTTGAGAATGTTAAGTCAAAGTTCTGGAATGTTTCAATTCAATAATGTTAAATTACAGTTTTATAATGTTAAGTTATAATTTTAAAATGCTTTTTCACAATTCTAAAAACTTTAAGTTACAGTTCTACAATTTAATTTACTATTATGAAATAATAAGCTACAATTTTAAAATGTTAATTTACAATTCTGTAATGTTGACTTACTATTCTAAAATGTTGAGTTACAGTTCTAGAATGCTGTCCTAAATTGTGAGAATGTTAAGTTACATTTAAAGAATGTTTATTAAAAATTGTAATAAATGTTTTACAATAGAAAGTTCCATTACAATGTAAAGTTGTCATTCTAGAATGATAGGTTACAGTTCTCAAACTGGCTGTCTAAATATCCCCGTATTTACCCTCTGTCTGAAACACACCCTGTTTTGGCACATTTCAACAGAATTGAATCGATTGACAAAAGCTTGTTTACTTTCTTGTAAACTTGTCAGCTGATGACATCCACTTACACTGCAACCAGAAAAACACTGAAATAAAAACATTTTGAATGTGAAGTTTCAGTTTTAGAATGTAACGTCAGAGTTCTAGAAATTGCAATTTGATATGGTCAAATATATAAATATAAGTTCTATAATGTTACATTACATAACGTATCCTTCTATATGCTAGGACTGTAAATGAACATTCTAAAATTGCTACTTAACATTCTATAATTGTGACTCAACATTTATAACTGTCACTAAACATTCTAGAACTGGAACTTGACATTCTAAAAGATTAACTCTCTGGAACTGTGACCTAAAATTATAATATTTTAACTTAACAATATCGAACTTCAACATTCTACAACTGCAACTTAACATGCAAAATTTCAAATTAGCAATGCAATTTTTGAGTAATTCTTGATAAATGGGGCATGATTTCTGGAGACAAAAATTGCTGTTGAATATTTCACATTTTTTTGGGTGCTTTAAGACATAAACACACTAGAGATAATACTTGAGATCAGACTTAAGAAATGGATCAACACATTTTTTTCTCAGCGTGTCTGTACTTTTACTTATTTCTATGATTTCAACATGGATTTGTTGTTCACAATGTAGCATTATCAGGGGAAAAATATTGTGTGTCACCTGGAAGCATTGATACAGAGTTTCCTGCATCCTTTCAGACTGAAACACGTCACAGGCGCAGGTCACGTACCTAGCAACATCACTGAATCACTGTCAGGGTGACATTTGAGCCTTGTGTTTTTCATTTCCAAAACTGTGGTGATTTGGTTAAAAGTTCAACCTGCATCTTCATTATGACACCAATAACTTAAAAGTGACAACAAACATTCATCATATTCCTGATAATTTAATTCAAATTCAAAAGATACTCCCAATTTCCTGAATTTCCGATTTCCCCAGCATTAATAATAATTGATTAAAGTTGAACTGGACGCCAGTAGACAAGACAAATTAAAAACAATTCAATATGAAAAGATAACAGCTCTGAGATATCTCTGTAACATGCTAACAGTTACAACGGTTAATAATGATTTTCTGCCATTAAGTGTTACACATCCTCATCTAATGGGATTCATCTAATTACCCTGTTTTCTGTTTTTTGTCTTGCCTCTGGGAATCCTGACTGTTGAGTTCTCTCGCTCTATCTAGCCTCCAGGAGCCCTGTAAATCTGAGATCACAGAACCTGAGGAACATTTTAATGGCTGCTGAAATGAGCATCTCTTCAGGCAACAGCCCAACTTTCTCCCACTCAGAAACTTTCCTGAAGCATTACATGCGACCCACCAAGTACTTCTTTGCTGTTGCCTACTCTCTCTCCTTTATGCAGGGTCCTCCCACCAGTGCCTACATCTTGTGGCTGATAGTAAATGGAGCAGAGAGGGGAGTTATTTTAATTCTAACAGCTTGGCAGACCATCTATAGCTTAATTGCCTTTAGAGTATTTGTGGGGTTCAGGTTAATGTTTTATGAGCTTGTATGGTTTACTGTTTGTAAATCAAATGGCTATTGGTGCCATGCTGACATGTCATCTGATCCGCAGACAGTCCACATTTTGCCTGTGGGCATATTTACAGTGACCCTGTGAGCTCAACGTGTCGCAAAAACAGAACACAAAACCAAATAGCCTAAAAGAAAGCACTGCAAGAAGCTTATACAACAAAATATGTGTGGGGTCTGTTACATGAATAGTTACTTTAGGAACCTGTAATAGAGGACAAGCAAGTTAAACTACCAATAGGTTTTAGTGACATAACTAAACAATGAAACCTATTACTTTGCTTTATGTTTGTATCAGTTAATAACTGCTGCCCGGTCTGTCATTACAGAAAGTAATGAAACAGTATAGTATTTTAATATTATACTCATGCCGTACTGCATGTTTTTTGACTTGTTTTTAAACATTAGCTTAAGAATTTGCTATTTATTTTCAATTTGTAAGGCAATTATAGCTAGTTCACATAACATTAACTTGTTTCACCATTAATTGTGTGTATTTTGTCAGATTATTTGACTTGACAGGCTAATAATAATCAAAAGGCAAACTCTGGGTTAACAGCAGAAATCTACGATAATATCTGAATCATCAACTTCAGTAACTTCACATAAACCCAAAATCACGGCAACGACAATGGTGTCAAAGCCGTGTGCATCACTTTTTGGTGACTCCTGGAAACAGTTTCCATTGTTGTATGAGCTTATTGCACCGTATGTCTGTATTTTGTTGTGTTTCACTTTTGTGTATTTCTAGCGCATTGACCTTGAGCTACAGTATCGCTGTTTTGTAGTATTTAGACTGAAGAGAAATCAAACAAATTTTTGCAGAAACAAGAAACCATATAAAAGTGATTGACAATTGTTTTTGATCATCAGATTTAAGAAACAACACATCTCTGACACCCAAAACTGCTTGTTTAGTCTTACGCCTGGATGGCTGTCGGTCATTGTGTGAGTTATGGTACAGAAGCACAAAATGTATGCTCTGCCAACTTTAACTTGCGTGCCAAGACTGTCAACCTACAGCTGGTTTAACTTATTGTCTCACAGGAGTAGGGACAGCTAGTGGTCAACTTATTTGAATAAAATATATATCCAGTTTCAGGGGGCTGCTCTACCAGTGGGCATTAGTTGTACAGGCAAAAGAGCATTTTTACAGCAGAAATTGTATCTTGTCTTTCCAGGAAACACACAAATGTAATCTACAATAATGTGGCCTCAACATACAACTGTTTTCACTTATTGCCTGAGAGGAGGTAAGGCTTATCATGATTGGTTGATGAGCCTTTTTCTCCCACTTGCACCTGACCTCCTGGTGCGTTTTGGGTGACATCTACCTCAACCAAAGCAGAGGTCTAATTAGCCACAATAATTGAAAACACCTAGGTGTGGGTGCAGGACCTTCAACGTTACACTAGAGTGATAACTAGTGGTCAGCTTATTAAAAAAAAGAAAAGAAATTCCAGCTCCATGAGGCTGCTCTACCAGAGGAAATTTGTTTCACAGGCATCCAATAGACCATTTTTATAGCAGACATTATATCTTGTCATTCCGGCAAACACAATTGTAGTCTACATTAATGATGCCTCAGTTAAGTGTCCCAGCAAGCCATGCACCATGCACACTAGATCTTTCGACATGTCATAGCAGGACAAGCACATGTGTAATTAATAACATTAATGATGGCTGCAGTCCACTTTGCTGTGCAGGTTTAAGGGGTCCCGGGACACGGGGACATCATTAGATTCATCAGTAACACCTGTGCTTTTCCTGCTGTGACAAGTCAAAAATGTCTGCTGTGAAACAGGTGTCCACACTGTAACAGTTTCTGTAATGAGAGCAAATAGTGTAGGCATGCACAAATTGAAAAGTTCTGGCTAAAAACTAGTTAGTCATTATTTACCATAGCTGTATGGTGCCTGGTATTATGTTAGAACTTCTATTACATCAGCAGTCTTTTGATAGGTATTACGAGTAATCAAAAAGGGTTTACAATGAGCCTTTTCTGGTTTAAGCAAAAGGTAGCTTTTTTTGCATCCTCTTGCAATGTCATCACAAAACAGGTTTGCCAGTGATTTAAAAAAAACATTATAGTTAATAAGATAACACTGCAGACAATTTAATGTCAACATACCAGGTTGACCACAGTAATGAGGAATTGATTTAACTGAAGTGTAGCTCATCATAGCCACGAATTACTGGTGCCATCTGAATAAAATCATAGCGTAGGTGTAACACAATCCTGACACAAAAATAATAAATAGTCAAACTTGCTGCCCACAAGAGAAAGGTTTTCTCATTCTTCCCACTCAGCATGTGTGTTAACTTTATTCCCCATCTTGGAAAGATATCATTCTCGGTCAGCATACATTTTTTTCCTCTTATTTTTTGATTTATCTGTCATTATTAATTCATAAAATGGCGATTGGTGACAATAGCGGGAAAATATGTAGTTTTTAGGAATGAAACTACAAACATTGATGTTTTATTTTTTTATTGAACAGCTTAAGGCTGTACATCTGTTTGACACAATGATTAGTCTTGGTTCACAGCTTTGAAAGACATCTCAATGCACACTTAATGATTGGACAGTTCTGGGTCACAAGAGTAGCATGAAGAGTGAATTGTAAAGCTTAACACAGATGCGATTGCGCACGGTTCCAGGTTTTCGATTTCCTTATTTGCCCTTTTCTTTAACACCGATTCTGAGAATAAACCAAGCTCTTCCTACTTTGTGGTATATTCCCTGTATTCAGCTCAATAATAATCAATAACCATGATGATGAAAAAAACTCATTACTTGCCATTGATTCCAGTTATGTTTACCTTTTCATTTTCTCATAGACTTCTATAAAATCTATTTTTGCAACAAGAGTCTCCCCCTGCTGACCATTAAAAATAATGCAAATTTAAGGCACTGGCTATACTTTTCAGAACTGGAGGTTGTCGCCTGGTTTATTGTTAATTGGATGGTGTAAAAAAATATAATTTTAGAATTAGAATTGAAATTCTTGTGTCCCGTGTGAAACTAAAAGTAAACATTGATATTTAGTCACGTGACTTGTTTGTCACTCGTTAGTCAGTGAAGTTAACATCATCAACGCTGTTTCCCTAAACCAGTGATTTTCAACCACTGTGCCACGGCACACCAGTGTTGAAAATCACACCAGAGATCGTCAGGTGTGCAGTGGGAAAATGTCCAATTTCACTTAATCGGTCCCAAAAAATATGATTTAGTTGCTGCAAATAATTTGCCATTGTTGCACGTCTGAGCTAGTGGCTGGCTTGAGGCAATACAGTGAAAGTTATCTTTACTATGGATTTACTTTCACTGCACCGACTACGTTATGCTTGGTGTGTGGGGAAAAGCTATCCAACAGTGCCATGGTCCCAAGCAAGCTTAAACGTCAATGTGTCATTTTGTAACTTTTTTGGTTGTTGGTGTGCCGCGGGATCTTTTTCATGTAAAAAATGTACCGCGGTACATTACATTACAGTCATTTAGCAGACACTTTTATCCAAAGCGACTTACAACAAGTGCATCAACATTGGTAATCAAAAGAACTACTAGTCACCAGAAGTCATAAGTACATTTCCTTTTCCAAACAAGCATCTAAGAGCATGAAGCAGAGCATAACTCAGAGCCAAAGTACAGTGCAGAAACAAGAAAAACAGTTAGTGCTATAAGTAATACGAATACAATAAGTGCAACAAGCTAGTATGAAAACAATAAGTGCTAAGTGGAAGGCTCAGGGTAGCACTTCCTGAAGAGGTGGGTTTTCAGTCTGCACCGAAAGATGGGCAGCGACTCTGCTGTCCTGACGTCAGTGGGAAGTTCATTCCACCACTGTGGGGCCAGGACCGAAAACAGCCGTGACCGGGTCGATCGGCCGCCAGGACCTCTGAGCGACGGGGCAACCAATCGCCCCGAGGTACACTAAAAAACACTAAACCTTAATGGTTTTGTTGCCTAAACCGTACTTCCTGTGAAGACAGAAGTTTATTGTGAAAACACACTATGCATTTACCGAGTTTATTGAAACGCCATCCCTGACGCGTCGAACACTGATGCTAGATTGGTACCTATAGACCGTCATAGTTGGAAGCTTCGGAGCACTGACCTAGCTTGGGTATTTGACGCAATGGGTTGAAAATGTGTTGAAAATCCTCCGTGGTGAGTCTATTGTATGATCTTGCAATCTAAGTGAGTAGTTAACGTTTGCAATTATGCGTACTTTGAGACTGTGCTCACCAGAAAAATAATAGCATCGTTAGCTTCAAATGCCTGACGAAGCCCTCTTGTGGCGATTAGTATTGAGACCTTTGCACCTTTGACCTTTGAACTGTGGTTTTTCCCTTACCTTTAATGATGTGACTTTATCCAAAACAATGCAAGTGCCCTAACCTTAATCTTAACAACGTTATTTTAACCCAGACCTCATCTCTCCCTAAACCTAACCAAATCTTAACCATTAACTTTCCAGAAAACAGTTTCATTTTGAAACATTTCGGAAGACACTGACAAACAATGTTCTGTTAGAGAGGAGGTTTAGGTGGATGGGTGGCCATACAAAGTTTTTGACTTTGATCCCAGAGACTCATAACGCAACCATTATATGGGATCTTTTGTAAGGATCTGACAAGAAACCCTTTTTGTCTTGTGTTTTTGGACTTGTGTATTTTGTGCTGTTGAGTGATAACCTTGTATTGATAATTAGTGAAATGATGAAATGTTTTTGCTTGAAGAGATTTTGATGTTACCCTATTGATTATAAAGTGCTTCATAAACCCATGATGGATGAACATTTTATTTTGCCTCAGAGAAGCATGTAATCCTTCATTATATAGTAACGGAACTGGAAAAACTAGAGAAGTCAGATAATGTCTTAATAATCAGCAGGGATATGTTTATTCATCATTTCACCTTAAATAATACAATAAAGAGATCATTTATGTGTCATTCCGCTGATTAATAGTTTCAGTAACAGACATAGTTTATTGTTGTAGCAAATATTGTCTGTTCAAAGCACCATTCTTGCTTAATTTAAAAGTCATGCCTCAACAGCTGGGCAAACCTAAATGTATTTTGGAGTCCTTTAATAAAAACTTTCTTCCAAAACAGGTTCTTTGGATGAAAAGGGTTCTTAACTAAACGCTTAGTCTTATAATTAACCCTTGAAAAACCCTTGAACACTGGAAAAAGGGTTTTAGGAAGTGGAATAAGCAGGTGCAATTACTGTTTTTTCCCCACCAATCTGGACATAGCTAAGATAATTTTGCATGCAGTTCATATTCAATACAAAAGAAAACTAAGCTATACCTTTCCATTTTTCACTTGAAGACTGTTCCTTAAGTTTACTACTGACATTCCAAGAGCTTTGAAACATTTCTGCTCTGGCAGTGAGGACAGAGGAGTGATTAACAATAGTTTCAACAATTTCATTATTTCAATAACCCTTGTTGAACTGATTAATTGCATTCCTTAAATTGTGATCACTCATTCCCGTTCTTATGGGAGCATTAATCTCAAGAGATTTAGCCCCTACATTTGTTATTACCGTGTGCTTTTCAACCTTCTCCCTCTTACCTCACAAAGGCTGGAAATCTCTCCTCTATCACTGTGATCAGTGAGGCCTAAGAAGAGAAAGTTATCTTGTTCAAAATCTCAAAGGTTTTGTTCATTCATTTAGCCAAACAAGTGAGTGGTTGGTAAATGTTAGTGAGTAGTGAGTGCTGTGCTTCTCATCTAAAGTTTTCTTTGCCGAGGTCTACCCACCTGTTCTTGAATGAGCTTTCCTCGGTATGCAAATGCGAAACTATGTGCTATGGAAGGTCTGCTCTGTGCAAAAGCAAAGCGTCACAGGTCATTGTTTTTGCAAATAATTTTTTGTACGATTAACACTTATGAACAAAGGTGTTTTTAGCCTTCACGTGTATGCAAATTTAAATCCACCCTGTATTAGAATTGTCTAAAATAATAGCTTAAATCTTTAGGTAATGCTTTGGACCAGATTATTTAGCCATCTTAAATATATTTTTGCAAAAGGATTATATTACATTCAGTGACATGTGAACAACACTATTGGTAAAAGAATGTATCTAATCGATCACAGACTCTGCTTATCACAGATTCTGCCAAGGATAATATATATGACATTAATAGTTGTATTTGTGACAGACGTAATAGATGTGAATATGTAATAGATGTGAAATGTGTTCACACAACTCTAATAATGATTGTTTAATTATAATGAGTGCACATATAGTTCTGCATGATTTAATAGTAATACAGTTTGCCTAATTTGAAGTGTTGGAATGTGTCAGTGTTTAAAAGGTTTGTAAATTGAAATCTAGTATTCTTCAAGTGTTTTAGAGGTACTTTATACCTCTGACTCCTTTGCAAAATATCTGTCTGCTTCATTGTTTCATTGTTGTGGAAGCAGAGACACTTGCAATTCATTATTGATTTTGCTTTATCTCTTGGTTTGGTTGAGAATGATTAAAGTCTGCCGGAACTCTTGAGAGTGGTAGAAAAGTGGGAAAGGTGGGAATCAATGTAAAGAGTTTGCTGCTTAGAGCTACCACAAGGAACTTTCATTTTCTGTTGCTTTTGGCGGTCCCTGTGAACGGAAGTGGTAGCATTTCTGAGTCCCTTTAAAAAAACTCTACATCAATGTTTAGAAGTTGTCATTTTACTTATGTAGGTCATATTGAGTAATCCTTATCAAATTGAGATGAATTGTTTCATAGCCAGTTAGAAATGTCTCACATTAACTTTAATTATTGATTAGTCTGGTGGTTGGTTCAGAGATTCAGAAGTTTATTACACTAAAATGATTGACACACAAATTTCTTGTGTTCAAATTGAGCTATGTTTTACTGGTCACAGGACTCACCACCTTCTTAACCTCAAACGTCTGCTTTTTTTCCCCACCTCATATACATGTAGCACCATATTAAGGATGCTGTATAACAATTTAAATAACTGCCTCTATCATATTTAGCAACCATTTTCTTTCTGTGACCTTTGAATCTGATGTTTTATTGCTTTTTTTATCGCTCTGGTTGGCTCAGACCATAATCACTGCTGCTTCCTCTGTTATCAAAGTAAGCTTGGGCTTGCGACCGTGCTGCCAAAGCGTTATCAATCAGGTCTTAGGCGATGGCCCGTGCACTTTAGAATTTGCATATGCGTGCACCTCGGTTTCGGAATATAAGGAGATGCAAACAGTATCAGACTGTTGGGGAACATTTTTGAAAAGACAGCAGAAGCACTTATAATCAAGTGGAGGGAGATAACGCCCACAAATAACAGGTTTGGAGCTGTTATTTCAATTCTTTAAATATCTATGATAATGGTTAATAAGCTTAAGAAGAGAGTGGAGATTCATTTTCTGTCTTTGTTTCATGGCTCTCACCTTCATATTTAATATTTTGTCCTGATTTAACATTTCTTGCGCCAGTTGAAATGTGGGCTGCATATCACGAAAAAAATTAGTCACTATTTGAACAGGGACTGCTTTGGATGTAATTCATTTGTGTATTTGAAATCACATATCACCGAATGAAAAAGTCTTTAAAGGTGTTTTTCATTTTTGTGATTTCATATCAATATACAGGTGTGAGTAAAAAAATGCTTTTATTGTCCTATCATGTACTTCAAACTCCAACTGTCGCTAAAAATGGAATGAGATTTATTCTTTTCACAAATAAACTGAAAAGATAATGCCATGTTTCTTTCCGTAGGCCACCAGGATGAATATCACTGTTTTTGAGAACGCCTCATTGCCACTCTCCAATGAAATGTTCTTCATGATCGACATAAAACTGATACCCAATCTTATCAGCCTGATCCTCCGACTCCCAGTCAATATCTACATCCTGCAGCTGATAATGTCGGGAAACTTGATCACATCAGAGTTCTATACTCTCAATGAGGCCATTTTTGAAGTGATCTGCCTCTACGATGTTTTAGGAGTGGTCATATTCGTATTTCCGAACGTGTATTTGATGGAGATCAAAAAGTTTTTCCTGGGATTCATAGTCACAGGTCGTCCATGTCTTCTGGCGTTGATTTGCGTGGAGCGCTACCTAGCAGTCGTTAAACCTGTCACTTTCTTGAGGTTGAAGCTGCTGAAGTACAAACTGGCCATGTCTGGGATTATCTGGTTGTGGACTCTGGCTTCTTGCGTGTGCAACTTAATGTTGGAGGAATTTCACGATCATTTTGTGTGGCAGATCGGCGTGTGTTGCATGGTGAACCTTTACTGTTGCATTGCCACTCTTCTCGCGCTGAAAAGGCCTGGTCCAGGAGAAGGGCTCAGGCAGAGAGAGGGGATGAGCAACATAAAACTGAAGGCTTATAGGATAATATTGATCATCACAGTGACAGTCTTTCTCATGTATGTCCCCTTGGTGCTTGTTGTTCTTTTAAAGAATTACTTTACAGAGGAAGAGTTTCTGGACATCCTTAATGCGTGCTACGTCTGCACTGCCGCTTCAGGGTTTGTCCAGGCTTCGCTGTTCCTCCAAAGGTCTGGTAAACTGCCCTTTATCAAGTGGCCGTGACATGTAAGCCTGAGTATCAAACTCTGTGATCTCTGATGCAGCCTCAATCACTGTGTCACTGTGATAACGCACAGCACTGCGAAATGCTATTCTTTGAGAAATACCACTTAATTCAGCCTTGTCAATCGTGAATAACTTACACATTATATGTTTGAATGACACAGAAAGGTTCACTGTACTTCAGCCTGTACATTTATGCAAAGCTACAAATTCTGCGGGTTACAGTCAAACCCTGACTTTAGTTCAAGGACTTTTGTGGGTTTGCATGTAATTTGCAAAAAGGGTTTACATTAGCACTCTAGTTTCAAACAGCGGAGAAGCTCACTCGAACAGCAGATGGACCATCCAAAGTCACACCCTACAAAAGTACGGAGTATGGAGCACGCTCAATTTATCGGCCAATATAATCTCTGTGTGTCCATTTTCTTCAACCAAGTTAGGCTACATCCAAGAATCAATTTTTTTTTGCAGTGGTAAGTATTTTTTTTTGGTTTATGATCCCCAAACATGGTAAGTTAGCAGTCAATTTAGTGTTGCTGAGAATTCTACTTGTAATACCAATATACCAACATAGCTGACTGCATCGTCTTACCTACTGTACCTTTTTATGTCCAACCAGTGGCTATTAGCTACACAAATTACAAAAAAATGAACAAGTTATCAAATCTGCATGTAGATAGTTGGTATCGCTGTTTTGTTTTGTTTTTAATCTGGATGTTATGAGCTACATAACACATATATGTTTAAATATGGGTATCTACTGATCACAGCTTTTCTGATGCTACACTGGATCCAATGCAGGTCATGACTGTAAATGCTCACAGATAAGAAACATTTGTTTACTGGTGACTATTCAAGATTTTCTTTCAATTGGTGTAATTACTGAAACTATGGTATAACAGCAATCATATTCTAAAATAAGTTCAATACCGGTTCACTACAATTCAATGCAATTATTGTTTAAATGATGAGTTTACTAGATTTAAAATATTTTATTATTTCTATTTTGTTAGTCACTGAGGGAATTGATTTTTCTGATTAATCTTCCACCCTGTCCGAAGAAAAGGAGATATTCTGAAAGTATGCTTGATCTTTTTATAGGGCAGCTAGATGACAAGATGGATGGAAATCACAGTCTACTGGATGTTGTATCTCTCCAGATACCCTGTACAGATGTCCAGCTTCCGTGCATAATCAATGTAGCTCTTGGTCTCCCTGCCAACATGTGTGTCATGTGGCTTATATTGGCAAAGCCAGGAGCTAAAGCTGCAGAAATCTTTTCTCTTAACCAGGCCGTGTGTGAAGTTGCCATCTGTATAGCAACTGTTGTGTTCTTGATCACCATAAATACAACAGTGTCCAATGTTTTTACCCTCCCCTTGTATATCATCAGAATTTACTGGGGATTAATGTTTTCAGGGCGTCCACTGTTCATGAGCTTCGTCTGCTTTGAGCGCTATTTGGCAGTCGTGCATCCTGTGACGTTTCTGAGGTACAAGCCCTTGAGATACCGACTAGTTGCAACTATCGGTTCTTGGCTGTCAGTGCTGGTGTGTTCTACAATACTTTTATGGGTGCCATATCCAGACATTTACTTTGTGCTCTTTGGCATGGCCTTCCCCTCGTTTCCGGTGCAGCTCTTTTGTTGTGTTGAAACACTTCGCGCACTTGTAAAGCCGGGACCCGGAGAAGATAGCCAGAGCAGCAACAGGATGAGCAGTGCAAAGCTGAATGCTTTCAAAATCATTATAATCATCTTTGTGGCTATAGTTCTCTGCAATCTACCCTATATCTTTTCAATCATTTGTTTTGGTCATGTATCAAAAGAGTACAGCTCTAAAATGTTCTCCATTGCTAACTACATTGGTTTGGTTACTTGCTTCATCCCACCCCTCCTCTACATTGATAGAGTTAGAAGACTGTAACATTCTGTTAAAGATGCAGTATAAACATCAGCAACATGATGCCGAATGCTTAAAGGATCAAAGTAAAAATGAAGAGAATGTTTATATCCCAAATGTTGAACTTAATTAAGCTAAATGAACTAAATGTATGTTGTTGTTGCTTTTTTGTAATTATTGTCTGCAGGTTTCTTTAACTAGTTTGACACATCCAAAGTCTTAGAAAACACAGTTAGAGAGCAACATTACACCATCTAAAAATCTCCAGTTTAACAACTGGAGATCACTTCACCCTGCTGCAGTGATGTAGAAGTGTGCTGAAGGGCGTGGCCAGTACACTGTAACATCACAAGCTGTGTTACCATTAACATATTTGGTTGCGCATTTTGAAGTATCGCATTAAAAAAGTTGTACAGGAAACTGCAATGCAATAAAACTTCCTCAATTGCGATAAAAAGTTTAAAAGTTTTCAAAGCTTGCTTGAGGTGTTTTTTTGCCATCGCCTAAAAATATTTCATGTGATAAATGGGATATGAAAATGCCTTCGCTGAATAAATTCTTACTTAACGAACATCACATGACTGATCAGCTGTTTCCGCTGTCAGCGTTTTCTCCGATATTCCCAAAACGGGATGAGGCTTGTCTTCGTCTACAGAGAGCATGAAACATGGCCAATACTAGCAGACATGAAAGATTCATTTTAACTTGTGCGAATGAAACAAAAAATCTTCTACAATGTTTACTGGCAACTTAATGCCATGCGTTGCCCATAACGCCAACTTCTGACCAAACTACCCTCAGTTTCTTCACTCGAAACCAGTTGAAGGAAACATGCCTAATCCACAAATTTAGTTTTTTGGCGACATTTCAAAAATTTGCTCGACAATTGAATGGAAACTTGGCTACTGTTCATATGTAAACTACTCTATCATGCTTGTTATTTGAAATCAATTAACTATTCAATTCAGTCAGTGAATTATTGACTATTCTACTTTTATTTGAGTTTCTTAGACTTCCCTTCTTACACTCAACAAATGTAAAAAATGGGCATGTTGATTTTTAAACAAAACAATACAAACATCCACCAACAACTTGAGACAAAAGTGAGTCAAGTTCGGATTGTTACTTTTTGGTTGAGTTGAGTTGCAATGTGTTGTAATTTTGATGATTTGACATCATCATTCAATAGCATTCATTCATGGACTGTACAGCTGTACATTTGCAGCTTCTGTTTTGTTTTTATAAGTTTGCATATAAGAAAAAAAAGATTTGCATTTCCTATTCTTATCTGCTCATTTTACTCATTGTTGTGTTTTTCAGAGTTGTTTGGCTTTTTTTTCTCACTCAAAGACAGTGTGGAGGCATCTGTGAGTTTTAGAACTTAATGAATCATGTTTCTGTTTTGTTAACAGTTTGAGCAATGACTTCACCACTGATCATTTGAATATGCAAATACCATACCCCACATTCAAAACTGTCAAAGCCAACATCCGTTTGTAACTAAATAGAGGTGACGTAGAAACACCTGATTGACTTACAAACAGGAAACAATTCCAAGGTTTGCTCTGACACCCTGGAGTCGTACCGTGTCTATAGTTTATAGATGAACTTTGTTACAAGAGTTATAATGATTCCATTAATATGTTTGATTGGAAGTGTGTGATTGTTATTTGTCGCTTATCTTGTCTCGTGATATTGGAAAGATGTTACACACTGATTTGTGGTATGAAAAATATCAATTAGGCCTTAAAGTCGCATGCCTGTTAACATCGAGTCGTGTGCTTTTCTTTCTCTCTAGCTCAGCTGAGTGCAGTTTTTTGTGATGACTAAGACTGAGAGAGACTGTTCACTAGAGACCCCTACACACACACCCCACCACCACCCTCCCCCCAACAGCCACCTGCTTGTCATGAACGGAGTCTTTGTGATTGACGCAACAACCTCATCGGCCTTCCCCTCACGGCCAAGCAAACGCTGTGTCCAAAAAGCAGTGACCTAGTGCATTTGATGGGAGCGGATCATAAACTTAATTTTAAAGTGTTGTTGGAAATTCATCCTTGATTAAATTTGTTCCCCAGCCCCAAATTACAACCGCTGTTACTAACTCACAACCCCTCCTTCAAAACATGAGAAATACTAGAGTGTAAGTTACTTATCCTCCGCCGTCATTATCATCCTTTTTCTATTTTACACTTTTTCTGTCGACCTTCCTCAATAACCACTCAGTCTTGTGTTTGGTTCAAAAGCTGTTGTCTCAAGGATAAATCGCAATCATACCAATGAGCTAAATGAGGGTTTTTAGAAAATTTCAAAATGCATCACCTCCACACAGTGACTATGTAAACCCGTTTTAACCAATTTCAACAATGACAAAAAAAGTCAATGTGTTTGAACTTTAGAGGAACCAGTTAATTTCATAATTTTTTAACCAATTTCCAGATTGATAAATGCAGGACTCATTTCTGTGTCTGCACTCTCATCACCACAAAATGTGTATAAGCAGCACTTTGGATAAAATATTTAACTTTAATTAAAGTTACTATGAGGAACTATTAACTGCTTATGAAACAGTATAAATGTAATATTGATGCCTCTATATGACCTACATAAGTAAACGAGGCCATCAGCGAACAGATTGACTATTTCTCTATAGTTATTGTTAATGCTTGCGATGGTGACTTCTGGTCAGGTTCTGCGAGACATCATATGAAATCACGCAGGTTCGCCAGAAACTCCCTGCGGTCACACTCCAGATCCGACTTCGCTGCCGCAGTCGGTAAGCTCCGGTGTGAGGAGGAGAGTTCAGCGCCCCATAGCAGTGCCTCCTCTTCAGGCCAGGAGCCAGAGCTTTGCCTCGTTACTCCACAGACACCACGCTGCTGAACGCCAAGGTCGTATCGCTGGGCCTGCTGGAGCGAAAGGGAGCCATGGGAGAACCAGTACGTGGACTGAGCGGGGAATGTGAGACCCTGCTGCTGCTAAAATGTGAGGTTTTCTAAAGGGACCCTGGAAACACGACCACTTTCGACCACAAGTTCCTTGTAATAGCTTTAATGACAAAAATAACAACTTTTTGGGATCATGTTTCTGAAGCTAGTGGTGGTATTTCAAATCACACAGTTACAGTACTTGATTTGGCTCTATTTGATACCACGTACAAGAGCCACTTGTATTAACGTAGGCTATGTATTTGGTATTCAAATGGTAAACCAATGCAAAGCAGCCACCCGGTTTGGTATTGTGCCTCTTGCGTTGTTTTGTTGCTTTATTTTTGGAAGGAAAGTAAAGGCTTTAAGTGCAGCTGCAGGCTAGCCTGTTGGCAGCTGTATGCTAATGGTTTTGCCTTGTTTGTGACTTTGAAATCAAAGCAAGTCTTCTTCTGGTCAGCGCTGGCCTTAAGGCTGCCAGTTTTAGGACGAAAAAAATAAATCATTGAATGAATAAAACCAATGTATTCATTGTCATTGACAAAAGACTTGTGTGTCTGCGAGTTGTTTAGAAGCTACATGCTAAAAAATGTTTTACTGTCAAAGCAACAGCAGGTCTGGTCAGGAAAAAAAAACAAAAAACTTTTGGGGACTTGAAAGAAAGGTGTAAAAACTTCATCTGTGACTTTATTATGCAAAAACAAGAGATTTGAGGACGGAAATGAAGGCAAAATCCGACGACTAGGCACCGCAGATGAAGTGATCGTCGCAGCATTTCGCTCTAATCACTTCAGATCCACCGCTCTTTCTTTGCGCCTCACGCTCCCTTCACCCCCCCCCCCCCCCCCCCCCCCCCCCCCCGCCCTCGTTCTTTACCTTGCGAGTTTCTCTTTGAATCCTTTTTCAGTCCCTCCTCAGTTCTCTTTTCCTTTTTCCTGCCTCCGTATCCTCTGTCTCTCTCTATCTTTCATGCCTCCCTCTGTCTCTCTCTATCTTTCATGCCTCCCTCCTTCCCTCCTTCCCTCCTTCCCGCTCCGTGTAGGACTGTGTGATATGTAAATGCGCAGACAGCTGCTCCCGTTCTCCGAGTTCTTGATTCAGCGGTCGCCGTAATTAACGGCTCCGCGAACTGTGACTCATCCCAAACTAGGTGAGAGCAGCTCTCTGTCAGCCGGTGAGCGCGCTCTCTTTCTCTCTTTTTTTCCCCTCTCACCGTGGTCTCTTCTCACAAGTCATAAGGTATTTACTGAGACGTTCGCCCAGCCGCTTGCGCGCCTATCCTCCAGAACCAACCCTGAAACACTCCCATCTCTCAGCTAGCTGACTGGTTTGCGTTGTTAGCCCCTCTCCTGTCCGGGGCCTTTCCTCATTCGATTTCTGTCATCTTCCTCCTCCTCCTCCTCTCCTTTCTATTTTTCCTGCTACACCCTGCAGTAACTTCTCTGCTCTCTGGCCCCTCTCCTCCTCCACCGAGCCTACTTATCTCTTTAATGGGGATATCAATTAACACGGGAAACTGGGACCTCAAGGCCCCCTCGGAGAATGAATGCATAACATCTTAAGCCACAGAGACAGCTCTGCTCCCTCTCCCGTACTTTCTTCTCTCCCCTTCTATTTTTCTTCCATAGTAGTTGGCTTTCTGCAGAGAGGGGACTATTCATTTTCTCCGAAACCTCTTCCTGGGTTTGAGCCACTTGCTGTTTATGCAGCAGCAGAAAGTTTTATATGTCACAGGTTTTTTTTATGATTTGGCAGGGGGCTGGTGAGCCGCGTCCGGACACTTCTCCCGGTATGCTGCTTATGTATTCTCTGTTTTGACAACAAGGCAGGTGTGGAGATTTGGCTATGGTGATGGCCCTTGTGCCTGTAAAAAAAAGAAAGAACATGAAGCAGGCAGAATTACTTCTATGCTTCAAATCTAAAATGACCCAAGGGGCAATTTAACGAAAATGTATAGTTACATAAACGTGTAATCAGCAGCATAACTGTCATCATATTACTCTTCCTAGTAGCACAGAGAAGCTGGATGCTTTGTTCTTTTTGATTGGATGCCACATAAAGATAATAGCATCACCATTACAAGTGTAAGTCGAATACAGGTGCTTGCTGTCCACTGCAGCAAGCTCAACAAATAACGCAAATCTCTAAAAGCACTCGATTAGGAAACACAGTAGTCATCGAACTCCATCCTGTCGCTATAGTGAGATTTGCCTGAACCACCAACAGGTTTTCAACCATGTGCACAGGAAGTAACACACAGAGAGAGATGGAGAGGCTCGCAGCAAGCTCATGCCTCTCACCAAACAGACCGTTGATATGGGATGATTTTGTGAAACCTGTTCAATGCAACATTTTTTAATAATTATTCGCAATAACTATTTGAATAAGGATCCCTGCAAAGACACGGCAACCAAACTATAGGGTAACTTTATAATCAGTGTCTGGCGACTAAATTGTCTGAGGCTATGGGTGTCATGGACCCTGGCCAACGCGAGTTCAACGCGGAACACGACCATCCATCCCTCACACCTTTCACCATAAACGTCACACCGTATATTGCATTGGCACCAGACGCTGGTATTGGATATAAATCTCGTCCTGCAGAATCACCCGATACGAACGTCACACTCCTACAGGAAAGCTGGGCTGGGTGGTGTGAGAAATGCATTGCATGTCTACAGCAGACATTAAACTAATGGCAGTTAAATCTGATTTTTAAGAAAGTAATAGGACCTTCTTAAGGAACAGTGCTGATGTGACACAGAAGACCATATTAGTACCATATCATTTCTTGCCCGTAGTAACTTCCCCCAACTGTGGCAAACGGTAACATTTTGCTGGCTCTTTGCACAAAAGACTTAATACATCAGCAGGGGTTTGGGAGCACAGCTGCTCAAAGTCATTCACTCCTCTGCTAAATCAGTGGCTGCTTTGCTTTGACTTCAAGCGTTTCTGAACTGGCGGAATGGCTTGATTGTGTTTGCTGGAAAAAGCCACAACAAAGCACCAGGACACCCTGATCCACAACCAAACTTTACCTTCAGTGCCAACCCAACAAGTGCTTTGTGACAGGCCACTACCCCTTTTTTTTCCTTCTTTTTCCACAGCAGACATTATGACTTATCGTAGACGCACAGGTGGAACCAATAACATTAACGATGACTCTGTTTCTATTTGAGCGCTCCGGTAAGCCGACAGCGTGACAGCTCGCACAATACCTGGACCCTAAAAACCGAAGCAGCTGAATGGAATTCAGCCATTGTTCATTTGATTATTCGCACCTGTGCTTTTCCAACTAAATTAAATTGATTTCCCCAAAGTGCGAGTGTGGCTGAGCTAAAGAGCAGCATTTGAAAGGGAGAAGGAGCACTGGATCAGAGTACTTCAGTACCGAGGCAGACTTGGCTTTATAATTGTTTGACAGGTAAGCAACCTATGGTATGGAGTCCTGATATTGGGAAGTTAGTCAGTTTTGCAGTTTAGGGTTTTTGGTTCGATTCCTAAAATAAGGTCTGTGGTCGTGATTTAGGGGGGAAATATTGGCAAAAAATTAACTATAATATTCAGAACTATGTTTTCATTAGTTTATGATCACCTGAAACTAAGAATCGTTGGGTTTTTGTTACATCAGCATGAGCCTTTTCTGTCTACATAGACGGAGTCCGCCATGTTTCTACAGTACCCCAGAACGGACAAACCAAACACTGGCTCAAGCGGGAGCCTTTCCTGTTTTAACGTTAGCTGAACGCCACCGTAGTTCTCTGACACACTAGGAAAATGGAGGGTAGTTTGGAATTGTATTTAGCAGGAAGCAATCTGCAGCCTCACCACTAGATGCCACTAAATCCAACACGCTACTCCTTTAACAAAAGCTTTAGCTTGCACAATGCAACCTTTTGTTCCGTGATGTAAAATGTGTCAGTAAATACCGGCTTCTACGTATCTTTAAAAAAAGGCAGTTGCTAACAAGTGGCTAAATGGAACAACAGAACGCCATCAAGCCGACCGGTTCGCCTTCAGGCAACCTTGATGTTGTTAGATTTTTCTAGCCTAATATTAGCTTTTTTAATGCCGATTGCATTCGCGCTACAAAAATCATAAAAGTGGTCTTCATATGTGAAGATTATCTTGCTGAACAAAATGTGGAAGTATCATAAACGTTTGTTTGCTACAGAGCAGATTTTCTGCAGTAATCTAAAATCCTGTAGAATGAAAATCTCATTGGCTTTTTGTGGAGGGAACCAGTGTGATGCTAACTTCTGGGTTGGCCTACAAAAATACGTCATTCCTGCTCCACTCTACAACATTAGCCAAATAACATGAGCAGCTAATTTTGACGCTAAATAGCATATGCAAACATAGTCATTTACACTGTGACAATACAAACTTTAAGTATGATACGTTCACATTTATCGCACAGTCTGAGAGCTCTCTGTATCTCTACAGTACTAATATTTCTGTGCCACCACAATCCAAAAAATTGCACCTTTTTAATAATAGTGAATCTGTAGCAGTAGAGGCATGAGTAGTAGACACTGGGGTGAACAAACATGTTGTATAACTAACAGCGTATTTCACAGGAAAAAGCTTAGAGGCCACAATCTTCAAGATGTTACTGCCTCCCTCCATCATAAATATTTTCTGAAACCTCCAATCTCCAACTGGTGACTTGACCCTACGGTGTGAGGTTACATTAGGGTTCTATTTTCTGCTGCGTTGGAGCCTAAGGTCCTAAGGTCAACAGAGAAATGATTAAATCAATGTCTAAACTGTGACACAGTTGGAGGTGATGACCTGTAGTGGCAGAAGAGGATATAGAGTAATATTAATGGCATCATTGATAGTCCTGGTCATCTCAAAATACAAACTGTTAAATCCCAACCCAGCTTTTTTGGAGTAATGCGCTCGCAGTTTGCTTTACTTTCCTCAAACATTTAAACTAAAAAGAAAAGTGATTAATACTGTAAAAATGTATTCGCGCTCACTTGATCCTCGTGCAAACATGTCCTATCGATACAAGCGCTTTCAAACCCAGCACACGCAGCGAAAACGGTTTCAGCTTTGACTCATCCGACCACCGACGTGGTCAGAGGGTGTGCTTAAACCGCCGCCGCCTCCTCCGAACATAAAATTCAAAACTAATCAGAGCTGATCCCATTCGTATCCATTATGCCGTAAGCTGGATCGATAGTGACAAGGTCTGCAGCGCATCGCTCTGGGCCTGTCAGCAGGTGGAAGTCCTAATCTATAGGAAAATGGCCAGCCACCAGTGCAAGACGCATATAAATGAAACATGGATGTTTATCAAGCCGGATAGGATTTATTTAGATGCGTGTGCGACTAAGTGTTTGATGTTGCTTTTTGAACACAATGTGAGCCAGGGGTTTATCCGATGGGAGGGGTGCCCCCGTCTGTGTGTGTGTGTGTGTGTGTGTGTGTGTGTGTGTGTGTGTGTGTGTGTGTGTGTGTGTGTGTGTGTGCATGCCTGCGTGTGTTCGTGTGCATATGTGTTGTCTTTTTTTTCCCTGTTATGGCGTTTGAAATGCTTTTTTTTTTTTCTTATTTAAACCATGTTGCTTTGGTACCCCCTGAGCTTTCAAACCCCTGGGTGGTCGATATGGCCTAGTTTTTGAAATTTCCTGCTGCACACGAAGAGGCGCACACAAACAACTGGCACACACACACACACACACACACACACACACACACACACACACACACACACACACACACACACACACACACACACACACACACACACACACACACACACACAACGCACCGTCAGCCCGGCTCACACGGCAGACACAGACGTTGTAAGCGAATCGACAGAACACGTATGAAGGTGCTTTTGTTCTTTTCAATTTTCATGCCATCGGAGTGAGGAAAGCGTCTGAGGAGGGAAAAGGGAGGACGGACGAAGAAAAGGGAGTAGGTGAGGGGGAGGACATGGGAAGAAGGGGAAGAAGAAGGAGGAAGAGGAGGGGAAGACAGAGTATAATAATGTGTCACAGTATATGGCGCCAAGCCAAGACACACGCTGTGAATAATCTGTGGTGTTTTTTTTTTTTGCTGAGCCGGTTGTTGTAGCATTAAAAATATAATGCCAAGTATGTCCCGGTGTCTGGCTCGCCTTAATGATGACAGCCCAAGGGGGGATGGATAATTAAGACAAAAAGGATGAGGAGTTTGCCTGCATATAGTTTTAATACTTTCACAATGGGTCTTATCCAATGTTATTGCACATGACATCGATACGTTGAACAACTCAGGACTATTCCATCGCTTTGTCACGATTCTATGTTCTGTGTTCTGTTTGCGTTCCGTTCCATGTGATCTTGAGCCACATCGATCCATGAAAGGAAATGAGAAAAGAAAAGATGTTACAAGGTGCTCTGAGTGTACACACTCACATATGATGTGCATTAAACAAAGTGCCCATTCATGTAACCGTACTGTACATTGTCCATTAAAAAAAAAAAAAGATTCTACCAATATCCAAGGTCTGCAGCTGTTTTACAGGTACAGAAAAGCAGACCAGCCGAGCCTGCATAAAATTATATATACACAGACGAAGAAATTCCTCTTATTATTTCGGTGAATCTTGAAAGCGAAATACAGATGGACAGATGGATACAGATACAACCGCAGGTGCATAGCAATAAGATTCGTCATCTTGAAATCCAGGTTTAGGCCTAAATCTACGGAAGTGTTGAGTCCCGGAGTGTCTGAAATAAACCCGCTATGAAGGAAAGAACGTCTGAAACTTTAAATCCATAAAGTAAAAGGCTTCATAATGTACACTTCTGCCCTTCCCTATTACTTCTCTCTCTCGCTCCCTCCGCAAGGAGACACAAAAACGACGTGATTGATAGACCAATTATCCAACCGGCTGATTGATTCAAATACGGGGAATTATCTTTTGGTTGTTGCTGTTAGTAAACAGTTCCATATGGTTAACATTTGATCGCACATAAACACAAGAGAGTTGTATTCCGAGCGGCGCAAAGCAATGGATCGATATTCCAACAAAATTACAAATAAACCCACATGCATACACATGCAGTGCGGATGCACAAAGCTGACACACAAACACTTCATCCCACATGCTCTGTAAATAGAGAGCAGGATGTTGCAGACATTTGGGTGCATGAACAAACAAGAGAGGCTCCTAGAGAGAGAGAGAGATGGAGAGGATGAAGACGGAGAGCTCGGGGTAGGTGGACAGATGAAGTGGTGACTCAGGAATGAGATGTGAAAAGAAAAAGATCCAGCACTTGGAATTATTCCTACTCCCCCTAGCTCCTCTCTCTCTCGTTCTCTCCGACGGACAGCAAAAGTGGCATGAGACGGACACGGATCTCACCCTGACCTCTGCCCCCTCTCCCTACTCGCCCCATCCATCTTCTCTCCTCCCTGCTCCCGTCCCGTCTCTTTCCTTCTCTCTTTTTTTTTTGCCCTCACGCGAGGAGACCGTCCAGAAGCCTGCCACTCTCGCTTTTGTGAGCAGCAGCAGCCCCATCAAGTCGTCGAGATTGCAGCTAATGAAAGAGAGGATATTCAGGAGATGGGACACAAACCGTCTGCCTGCAGAAGTTTCTTTTTTACATGAAAGAATGAAAAAATAATAACTGGCGAAATGAAATACCACTGTGGTTGGCACCGTTGGCTCACACCAAAAAAAGGATTGCTTTAAAAATAAAATATTAGACTTACATGTTTTCTTTAGTAGCGTTTAACTCCTGCTATCAATGTGAAATAAAGAAAGTGTCACCTTTGTGATTTGGATATATATATGTATGTATGTATGTATATATATATATATATATATATATATATATATGCATTTTACATGGAAATTGTGTAGCAGAGTAGGTAAGATGTTGACGCATCTTGTCTCATTGTCAATTTAATTAGTAGATGATTGGCCTTAACAATAGCCGCGCTCATTAAATATATGGCATTTGTTGTGTGAAATGGTACTTCTGCTCTTTCTTCTGTACAGGTTAAGGCTTTATTTTATTAAAGTTTATTAATTTCCAATATATTTCTTTCTGGGGGTTTTTCAGACCAGGTGGCCCAGTACTGCTTTAAAAAGGAAACCCTGCTCTAGGCGTGAGTGTATGGAAGTGTTAAATAATTTTCGCTGATTCATGAATTCATTTTCGTTTGTCGTGGTGCATTCGTCAAAATCTGGAAGGATTAGTGGTTTTCACCAAATGAATGTTTGGATGATAAACACCGCTGCTGGTGCTACAAGTCTCTGGAGCGGTGCCTCCGCTGCCTGAGGTACTGTGAGTCTGGCTGTGAGCCAAAAAGTCCAGGGTCATCTCTTGAAAGCATCTTTGAGGAGCATGAAGGTAGGTGAAGTTTGAAGTTATCACCCTCTCTCTCAACGCTGACGTAGCCTAAGCAAGTAGCTGACGACATTTGCAGGACAGGTTATACGATATTATCTCCACCATGGGGATTGTGCGATGGGTCACGTGTGTGTGTGTGTGTGTGTGTGTGTGTGTGTGTGTGTGTGTGTGTGTGTGTGCGCGCTTCCTTGAGTGAGTGTGCACCTTTGTGTCTGTCCACGGCTAAGCTCCAATTCTGCTGCAGAAAAAATGCATAATATTTTTTGAGCGGCCAGTTATGGCTGCATGCTCAAGGACCTCTAGTGGTTGCGTTGAATCATACTTTCTCTAAAACACCTTTTACTGCCTGTTTTATATACTGCCTGCTGACTCCTCACTCACTAGTCCTGACTGCCCCGATCAGTAGGGTCTGCTAGTGATAACACAGCTGGGGCCCAAAGACACAGGGGGATAAAAAAAAACTTTATTGTTTTGGATGATGTGTTTGCCTAACCGCTAACAGAACTGCCAGAACTCCACTGTCTTTTCTCGTGGCCATTAGCCCCAGGGCATGTTGACTGTTACCAGCATACAACACAACAGGCTGTACTGTATTGTATTGTAGCTCTAAACATGCACCTCAGATGCCTTTGAGCTCCTCCGGAAAACTTAACATTATTTATCAAGACGTTTTGCTGAGTTCACGTCGTATATTTTTTGCATGGGCCCTTTGTGTTTCACATCTTGACCCAGTTGAATAACTTTTAAGTGGCGGATTGTTTAATTCAATTCTCTGAATCGGTCTCTCACTACTGCACATCTGATCTCTCTCTCTCTCTCTCTCTCTCTCTCTCTCTCTCTCTCTCTCTCTCTCCCTCTCCCTCTCCCTCCCTCCCTCTCCCTCTCCTCCGGAGCTTATCTCGGTGCGCATCGTCAGCATCAGTTTGAAGTCAAATCTGACAGCCGCTGCCTTTGCCCGGTCCCTTTTTTTTCACCCCGCCTCGTTCACTCTCCGGTGGTCATCCCGGCCCGTTTTAAGAGGTACAGTCCCGGATTAGTGGGCTAAACGCGTGTAATTATTGATCGCACTTTCTTTTTGGGGTGGATGGGATGGGCGGTTGTGGTGAGGGCGGGGGGGTGGAAGCTTGACCTCGATTGCCGCCCAGGATGTGAGAGAGTCCATAAGCTGCCGTGCTTTCTCTCAATGTGGTCTTACCTTTTTTCTTTTTTTTTTCTCTCTTCGCAGTTCGGTCGGGACCGTGGGAGCGCGTCCGATCGCCGTCTTCAACTTGGGGCGAAGAAAGACACAGGAAACTCCTCGGGATTCTCCGTACACCGAGCTCTGATTCGGATATTCTGGTGAGCACACTTTGGCACAACATTGTTGCTTGATTTTTATTTATTTATTATTTATTTATTTATTAATAATTTCATTCCGGCAAAACATGTTGAAAGTCCTTGCTCGAATTGCTCTTGGTGATTTTGAAAGGAGCGTGTCTGAATTGATCCGAGCGCTTTACAACATAATAATAATAAAATGATCACAGTAAAACACTTCAAGGAAGCGTACTCGTTAAATTGTTTGCTCGTGCCACAAGCTGCAAATAAAAAGAAAGAAAAGGAAGACAGCGTGGTTCGCTCATCTCTTTCAAAACGCTTACCCCATGGCGGAGAAGTTCGCTCGCTTATTATGCACGGGAATTAAACGTTGGCCATTTGTGTCAATTACCAGTCGGTATTCCTTTCACGGAGGGCGATGGGAGTAAAACACAGCCGGCCGGGGGGGGGGGGGGGGGGGGGGGGGGGGGGTGTAGGAGTGAGGAGTGTGAGAAGAAAGAAACATTTGAGGGATCCCTCAGGGAAGTGCGGCTCCCCTTCTTTTATGAGAGGGGTTTTATTACTCCTTTTTATTTCTCCACAATGATGACATTGTCTGATATTGTTCTAAAGCCTCTACTTGATATGCTATTAGGCTGTATTGTCAGTGCCATCACTCCCCATCACATACAGTGACATCCTCCAGTGCTGCTGGCAGAAATCTATGGGGCCATTTGCTGCTTTTTTATTGTCCTGTTTATCAATTAAGCGTGTCTATAATGGAGATATCACACTTCCTCCAACATAAAACATTACTCTCCCACACACCATCCGCTAGCATCTCACCTCCCACATAGCCACACTTGCTGTCCGCGGCCGATTATCTGGTTATGTGCCACCATTTGCACTAATAGAGAGGCCCCTACTTAATGTAATGACAGCTCGATCTGTCAGCCCGTGTGCAACAGAGGGGGCCCGCTCAAAGGCTCATGAGCGGGTGTCATCGAGGGCAGATTGAGGGGACTCAAAGACGCGGCGGACATGACAAAGTGCCTGGGAGAGGAGCGCCCGAGTAGTTTGCTGATGTGTTTTATTGTCCGTGTACAGTGTGGGGGGCCCTCGTTGTGGAGCATGTACCCAGGAATGTTTGTGTGTGTCCTGGTCTGTGTGTGTGTGTGTGTGTGACATCTCTGCTCAGTCATGTGTATGCAAGGAAAGTATAAGTGAGCAAAAAGAAAAGAGGGACAGACAGAGGGAGGGTGGGAGAGAGAGAGAGAGAGATTATGCTAACTCAAAGTATTGGAGGAAGAGGAAAACCCATGTAAGCAGTTTTTCTTTTAGCTTATATATTTATATATTTAGCTGTCAGGGCCCTCACACGGCGGGTTCTTCTGGCTTTGACATGCTTGTCACCGTAGCGCGAGATTTATATGAAAGAAGGCCACTGCTTATTTCAGCTAAGCTACTGCGACTGTGAGACAAACAAGGGGAGGCTAAGAGGATTGACCGAACAAGACCACCGTCTTAAACGCTAACGAGGCCAGCTTATTACTCAGGTAACAGGAGGGGAAATTTGCGGGGACAGCAGTTTAGGGTCCACCGTACTGCATCCCTGCCCACTGGCCTAAAAGGCGATGGGTGAGAGCGCAGGAGGAAATGATGCGGAGATGTGGATACATAATAATAATAATCAGAGTGTATCTCATGTCGTTGGTTACATTTAAGTTGAAAAATAGTAACGCATCAAAGCTAATTTATTTCATTCAGCGAGCGCCCCATGTCCACCCTTCCTCAATTTTACCGCCTTTCTTTCTTGTCTGGGATTCACACAGATGTTTCAGCAGAGATATTGACCCTAATTGTAGACATGGCCAGGCAATCATGCAATGAACCAATCGTTTAGCCTCGGCCAACCGCATCAGTAATTTGTATCGGGTGAAAATGAGATGATGTATTCTCAACTGATGTATATGACAGGGTGTCGCTGATGGCAGTCAAGATGATGGTGATGATAGTGTTGCTCTGGCTCACAGTTAGTACTTACACCTACGAAAAGTAATTCTCTATAATTCATATATGACCCACGTAATCGGGAGCCAAGATGCGCAGGGCGGCCTCTGAGGAAGTCAGGTGACGTAGTACAAAGTGCTACAAAGACTGCGGCGGACAACTTATTTTACCTTACTTTTGTTACAAAACTTAAAGTAACTTTTCGTAAGATATCATACGAACCGTTGCACAAGGATACATCAGTGTTGTAGTCAAGATCACCTAAACTGAGACCAAGTCATGACCACAGCCGGAGTGTATCAAAGACAAGACACAGACTTTGAGGGGTTAGACCGAGTTTAAGAGCAAGGCTGGACCAAGACCAAAACTTTGAGGGGTTGAGACAGAGTTAAGACCAAGACCAGAGTGTATCGAATCCGAGACAAGACCAAAACTTTGAGATTTGTGACCAAGTCAAGACCAAGGCAGGGCAAGATCGAGTCGAGACCAAGACCAGACCAGGGCGAGTTCGACACTGCACTACACACTTCTGATTAAATGTGGAACATGCAAACCATAGTCACTCCTCAAATTGGTCTGAAAAATTCTACATTCCCATAAAAACAACAGCAGAAAACAAATGAAGATTCCTCTTCATTCACCTCTTTAATTGCCTTATGTACTGTATGTGTATGAGTGTACCATGATAAATGTCTCAAAAGTTGTTGCAAAAGTGAGCCTTATCTCTGGGATTTATTTATTTGTTTTCTATGAGCAGTCACAGTAATGATGTTAACAAATAATAAGGCAATTTAATGAAATCGCGCAGTTGTGGTCTGAGTACTATTTATCAGAGACCGAGACAAGGTCAGGTAAATATGTAGTCAATTATGAGAGGAGACAGAGACCTAAAAAAAAAAGTGGTCTTGAGACAGGTCTCGAGTACTGCAACACCGGGATGCGTTGCCTCATGATACCGATCATCTGATCATGACTTAAACTGACAATAAAGTAGGAATCTAGGTGCATTACATCATGGTGACAACGCTGGTACAGTGCTGCAGTCTGGAGCAGGGTGCTACATCTTACACCAGAAGAAGATCAAAAGGACTTGATTTCCCAGAATGCTCCTCACTCTTAAGAGCTGTGTGACTTCTATTGGAACAGAGGCGAGCACCGGGCTAAGGGGGCTCTCGCAAGAAGCAGACAAATCCGAGCGTGTTTTGACAGCATGAAAGAGCGGATCTACTTGTATCTGGTGTTGCTGTTGAGATGGTGGGCTGGCAGCATCATCGCAGCCTTAAGAACATGACAGTCCGTGCAAAATGATAGCGGCATTCAAAGCCAATCCTGATTTCTCCTTGTGACAGATTGTGTGTGTGTGTGTGTGTGTGTGTGTGTGTGTGTGTGTTGTCTTCTTTCATTCTTTCTTGTTTTCATTTTTGTCTTTTGTTCTCTCTCTCTGACACTCACACACTAAATCACACTTAACGGCTTTACATGTACACTTAAAGCACTCCCATTTTTAACATGGGTCATGACAAACAAAGCGTCCTCAAAAGTACCAAAAAAAACGCGTGGATGCAGGCCCCGCGGCCGCAGTCGCCTACACTCAGGTGCAACCTCATAGTGTGTCGGACCCGTCCGCCCATTCTGTCATACTGTACACGGCCTTGGGCTTATAAATATCTGAGCACAGACACACACACACACACACACACACACAGTTTTAAGCAGGGACAGCCCTGGTGTGCTGGCGCCAAACCAAAGAGCCGGTGATAACGAGGTTGAAGTTAGTTAGGATTTTTAGCTGCGCCTCAACCTCCTAACACCCTTTTCTAAATCTGATTCATCCCAAAAATGAGATGTTTTTCCAAGAGAGGGAGATGAAAACATTCTCTCTCTCTTTTCCCTTTCTCTCTCCCTCCCTTCTTTTCTTGCCAAATACAGTTGAGCCCCCCCCCTCCCCCCACAAACACACACACACACACACACACACACACACACACACACACACACTTTCTATTACTCTCACACACTATCTGTTTCACACCCCGCTTCCTCCCTCCCGGTTCTCTCACATCTCTCTCTTCTCTCCTCCCCTGGCACCTCGATGTGTTTCTCTTTAATTGAGATGCATTTCAATGTGGTGCAAATTAGCTTTTCTACAGCTCCAGTCTAAACTTGCAACCTGTGTGTGTGTGTGTGTGTGTGTGTGTGTGTGTGTGTGTGTGTGTGTGTGTGTGTGTGTGTGTGTGAGACCATGCATATATGTGCGCACTTGCAATCTATACGTGTGTGTGTGTGTGTGTGTGTGTGTGTGTGTGTGTGTGTGTGTGTGTGTGTGTGTGTGTGTGTGTGTGTGTGTGTGTGTGAAAAGAATTCCCTCTGTAGACAGTGAAGGCGCTACCTTCCTGTTTCGGCTTCTCCAACGCATCTTCTGATGCCTCCTCCTCCCTCCCACAAAAACGTACACTTTTAGAACAGCATTAACAACATTCACTGGTTTGTTGGACTCCTTTTAGATTGTGTCTCTTGGCTGGAGGAGCCCCCCACCCCTCTGAATTCAGATCTGTGCCTCAGAGAGATGACAGGGCATGGCAGCTCATTAGGGAGCGGGCCGGGAATCAGGAGGGTCAGATTTTTTTCTTTTTGAAAGACGTGTTTCAGTTATGCAATGCTTGTCTTCCTCAGCTGATCTGATGCTGTTGGTGTTTTGCTAAAAGGAAAAAGGCTGCCTGGTGATATTCCGTGCACTGTGCAGGAGGGCACAAGTGCGGTTGAGGCGGGGGGGTGGGGGTGTATTAAAAATCATGTTTTTTTGAGGAACAAGCAAAGCATTGCCAATGAATGGGTTGGAGTGAGTTTCCTCCTCTCTTGAGAAACTTGAAAATGATCTACAAATTGGATTTCTAGTTTCCAACATTTCTGCTATTCAACTTCAGTTTAGGATTTCTTACTGTCCGTCCGTCAGGTCTTTTGTCATGAACGTGATATCTCGCCTGCAGGGAATCTTCTAAAATTTGGTGCAAACGTCCATCAGGACTCAAGAATGAACTGATTTGAATTTAATGGTCAAGGGCCACTGTGACCTGATCTCTGACCCATTCTCATGAACTCGATATCTCAGGAACACCTGGAGTGAATTTCTTCATATTTGGCTGGTTGGACTGATCAGAATTTAGTGGTCAATGGCCATAACTCAAGAACTCAAGCTAATTTCAACAATTTCTCACAAATGTCCAGTTGGATAAAATGCGATGACATTTTGGATGTAAACTGCAATATGACATGGTTGGCAGAGGCATACAACAGCGGCACTCAAAGAGGCAATTCTAGTTTGATTGCGGAATTTCTGGCTTGTTTTAATAGTTTTTTGAGAAAAACTCATCAAAGAGAAACGATCTGTGATGATTATTCTTTGGTTGAACAGCTAGCATGCGCAACTGGTGAGATGCACGGCTGCAAATAGACATAGCTTCATGCCAAAGAGTTGGCAAAGAACCGCTGAATTAGAGGGATCGGCATGCAGCCTCAATAGAAGCTTTCACAGGGGTAAATAAAAGTTTGAAAATGGGAAATGATCTCTCCTACAGGCAGATACCGCCACTTCAGTGGACACAAATGAGTGTCTATCTAGAAGGTACAAACATCTGAGTATCTTGAAGCAGGTTTTTTGTGGGTGGTCTCTGGTGTGCGTATATGCTATACATGTACGCGTGCGATGTAGCGAGCGGAGTCGTTAGGGAGAGTGATGCTGACAGTGGGGTGACCTTGGGGCTCCCAGTCTTCCTCCTGTCGATGAAGTGGATGACTTAGTGCCTCCCTCCCCGCCCATGATGGCTCATTTATTATCATTAGGCACACAGTCAAAACGACGCCGCTCGGGCCCCTCGAAAAACAGAGCGGGCGTGCACTTCGAGTGTGAGTGAGAGACAGAGCAAAGGAAAGGGGATGTCTTATATCTCTCTTGCGCGCCAGAGCAAACGTGTCCGTCAGCCTCACTGGTGCGCCTGCCTTTGCGCTAGCTCCTGAACGCGCGTTCCTCCGTATCTCGACGCATGAAACATGAATAACGGTTTCGTGCCACAGCCCTAACCTCGCGCCACCTCAGCCAGCCAGCGAACAGCGTCAGTGGTATATGAGTGCATCAGGGCTGCCTCTGTGCTATCGTTTCTCAGCGTGATGGATGGAGACTTCTGCGGGGCCAGTCAATACCCAATCTGAGCCCCACTGTCCTGATTTAAGATACAGCAGCACCCAGGTGACACACTCGGAGAGCACGCCACTTTAATCACTCCGAGCGTCAACCCCTCCGCGCTGCCAAGATTGGTGTGTGTGTGGGTGGGGCGGTGTGTGTGCGTGCGCGTGGGTTTGTGTGTGTTTGTATTAGTATCTCACTCAGTCAAGCACTGCTGTAATCACACAGCGATCGGCAAGTGCCTGCACTTCTTACAGAGTTAACATTTCTTTAGGATTTAAAGGGAGTATCATAAATAACGGTCGCGTGGAGGGGCTAGAGGTGTAGCTTGAGCCGTAACATAAAACATACGTGAAGAGTTATCTAAAAGGGGGCTGGAATTTGTATGGTGCCTTGTGTAAACTCAATAGTTCTCATTTTTATATGTTTTTATATTGCTTGGCCAAATGGAGGAAATGTCATTTCTGCCTGTTTTTTTTTTTTTTTAATCCAATCTACGAAGAGAGGAGGAGAGAGAAGAATTTTCCTTAACATTAATCAGTTGTCTAAACAAACCCATAAAAACATAATTTATTTGTATCTGAGTGTAATTTTTTTTTATCAAACATGGCTGCATTCAGATACGCCAAAATCTAACGAGCAAAATATGTCAAATTCATACAAATTGTACCCATATGCGAGGATGGAGAATGTTTTCGCGAGGGGGAAAAAAAAGGTGGGCAACTTTGAAATTCCGGCATCCTCAATGTGTACAATCTCGCTGTTTACGAGGGCATCATGCGGGGCGAGAGCGCTCCGACGCGTGCGGTAATCAAAGGGGAAGATTGTGTTTGTGTGAGTGAGCGGCTGGATATCACTACTTTATCGGAGAGTAATCTGTTGGCGCCGGTTCAAATTGTTCCCTCTATGACATGTCATCATTCACATACATGCACACGACGCACACTTCCTCGTGTACACGAACACACACACACACACACACACTCTCCCCTCCACTTTGGCTGTTAGTCTAATTTATGAGGTGCCGTTAATTTGGCCTAAACGCTCGTTGTGAGACCTCCCTCCTCTCTCATCCCTTCGTCCCCGCATCCCCTCCTTCTCATCTTCCCTCTCATCAGTCACTCGGCAGAGTAAATCAGAGGGGTGGTATTGCACAGCAGGCAATACATAGACTGGACACCTTGACTAATATACCGCTGTCCTTCTCCCTCCCTCGCTCTCTCCCTGTCTATCTAAGTCTCTCCCTCTCTCGCCCGCCTGGCTAAATCAAATTTGGCTCACCATCACCATCCACACTTCCTTCTCTTCTCTTGTGCCTGCTTTCCTGTGCGCTTTCTCTTTCCACTCTTCTGCCCCCCCACACCCCCCCCCCCCCCCCCCCCACACCCCCAGCCAACCCACTGTCTCCACACTTCTGTCCTCTGCCTCTCTTCCTCTACTCTCCTTCATCACTCCCTTACCTTGCCTTGCTCCTCCTCGCCTCCTCCCCCATTCTTCTGTTCTCATGTTAGGTGTAAATTTAGAACAAAAAGCATGAGGGGATGCTGTGTGTGTGTGTGTGTGTGTGTGTGTGTGTGTGTGTGTGTGTGTGTGTGTGTGTGTGTGTGTGTGTGTGTGTGTGTGTGTGTGTGTGTGTGTGTGTGCGTGCGTGCGTGCGTGCGTGCGTGCGTGCGTGCGCGTGAGAGAAAGAGAAACTCTACATGAAAGCTTCTCAGAGTCCCCATACAGCGCTCAGATGGGGCTGATTAAAAACCTAAAGCCTTGGTTTTCATCCACTTTTAGGATTCACATGAAATCAGATACACACACTTATGTACACACATGCGTTCACACAGAAGCCCCCCCCCCCCCCCCGATTATTATCTTCCTCTTGTTTCTCTCTATGGCTCCCTATATCTGTTGTTCTCTATTTTTTTCCCTCTCTCTATGTGTCTCTAAAGGTGATAGGCTATTTTCACAGCAGCCATCTTGACATGTCATTGCAGGGTAAACCCAGTTGTTTAGTGTGTCACAGTCATTCCAATGAGCCAGCATGCACAACACTAGGACCCCTGACCCACCAAGGCGGCAAAGTCCGGTTCTGAAAAGCGAAGCCACTGCTGAAGTGTCTTAAACCTGCATTCTTTCTAACGACGACTCCTCTGGTTTCAAAAAGAAGTCTGATTGTATAGAAGTCTATGAGAAAATTACCCTATTTCTCACTTCATTCCTCATTGAAAATATGAGTTTATGGCATAGACTGTATATAAGAAGTGGACGTAGTCATTGTGACGTCACCCATTGGTTTGTGTACTGCTGTTTTGAAGCCTCGAGTTTGGCGGATTGGCTGTCGCCATCTTGGCTTTTTGCAACTGGTGAACGGAAGTTAGTTACCGTATTTGGAATGCGGATGAGTAGTAATCACAGTAAGCCCTCCCTAAAACATACTATGATTTATGGTCTATTTTACTCTTTATTAAACCATAATTTACAAAATGAGCATCATGCTGTATTGAAGAAGACTTGAAACTAGAGATTGAGACCATAAACTCATGTTTACAATGTTTACTAAGGTCATAAATCAAGTGAGAAGTAGAGTCATTTTCTCATAGACTTCTATACAATCAGACTTCTTTTTGCAACATTTATTATACCCAACTTTCTTGCACTAGAAGTGAACTCTGCTATTCAAAAAAGCGCAACTGACCAGGCCCCACTGGTCAGTAGAGAGAATGCAAGTTTAACACACTTCCACATTGGCTTCACTCTTAAGAACCGGAGGTTGCCGCCTGGTTTATAGTCTTAATTGCTAGTTTCAAGTCTTCTTCAATACAAACATGATGTTCATTTTGTAAATTATGGTATACTATTTAGAGTCAGTCGGTCAAAAAATGGCTTATTCAGCGTTCATTCTGGTTGCAAAAAAACAAGATGGCAAAATCCAAAAAACAAAAGGTAACGTCATGGTGACTACTTCCACTTCTTACATACAGTCTCTGGACCCGCCTACATGGGGCAGGGATATAATTCATGTTATTAATTACACCTGTGTTTACCCTGCAATGTCAAAATGGCTGCTGCGAAAAGGAAGCAGTCTTCCCGACATACATTAGAAGCAAAGACAAAGATCTTGAACACCTGAGACTCCCTCATCGCTTTACGCCACATTGTTCTCTCTAATTCCACACACGGCACACATACGCTTGGGAGTAACGCCGCGCTGCTCTCGACTGCCCAGCACACCTATACATCACTGTCCATCTCTCCACCTCTTGCCTCTTGTCTCTCGCTGTCTCTTCTCCACCCGTCAGCCCGCTCTAAATCGCTATGGGTTTCTTGTCTATTTGTCTTTTTCTCCTTTCCCTTCTTTTTCCTCATCTTTCACGGCGTCGCTCTCCCATGCAAACCCACTTACTGCTCCCCCCCACCCCACCTCTCTCTGTCCCTTCTCTTCTCTCCTCTTCAAATTCCCATTCCACAAAGGGCTTAGCTCCCTCTCAATAAATGTAACAACATCTAGCCTCCTGTTCTCAGCCACACACCCTCCCCTCCCTCCCTCACCACCCCCCTCTTTCTCTGTCACTTCTCCCTCTCTCAGCGGGCCTCCTACCAGTGCACACTTACAGTCAGTAGATAAAGCATGTTACCTCTGCCTCATCCCTCTGGGTATTATGTAAAGCCACCAGGGTCATCATTAGGCACCTTAAACAATGCCACATTCTATATAAAGATCACTTTAGAGCAAAGGCTTGGCTTGATTAGAGTGAAATAGATTTTAAGGGTGATACCCACTTTAAAAGTAAACAGCCGGTATTAGTTTACTTATTATTGTTTACTCAACAAGGACAATGCAAAATACAATTTTTGCAGCAGACATACTTTAATGTTGTAATAGATTTAACAGTTGTAATGAATTGAAAAATTTCACCTCAAAACAAACACAGTAAGAGGCTCTGGTTGACCTTGAGACAGCGTTAGATGATGTCTCAGACTGCTGCAAAGATTGTGAAATAATAAACATTAATCGCGATTGAAAAATCCTTTGGAATTTGACTGTGAATGCAAAATGTCCCGAGAGTTATTCTGAATGGAAAACTGCTGTGAAATTAAGTCGTAAATACATGACTGTTGTTCATTTTAAACTTAAATTAAGAAAAGTGGGGCTGCAACAATCAGTCAACAAATTGACCAAAAATTAACCTGCAACTGTTTTGATAATCGATAAATGATTTTGAATTTTCTTTTTTATTTCTAAATGTTTTTCCATGTGTAACGGTATATTATTGAGAATTACACATTTCAGAGAGAAAACTACTCATTGATTAATTGAGGAAATAATTGACAGATTAATTGATAATCAAAGTGTTTGTTGGTTGCCACTCTAAGGAACAAGAATAGAACAGAATAGTTGTGGAGGCTTTATACTGTATACTGAATAGGGAAGGTAAATAGTTTGTTTCAGTGGAAGCTCTTTACCTGCTATGCATATTGCATGCTTGTTCTTACAACTGACTTGTGAAATAAATAAATTCAGGTCATGTTCTTCGGGATTGGCAGCATAAATCAGGACTTATCAGCTTCTGACAATACTGGCAGTCAGATAAGTGCAGAACTATGGATGTTTTTTTCTTCCAACTTGATTTTTGGTTGATTGCAGAACACATCCATTACTTCGCCGGCGAAAAATGTGCTAATATGTGGATTTACACATGCAAACAGCACATCCTTTATTTTCCCAACTCAACCTGGGGGCGCGACACTTTCGACTTAAATAGTAATCCAATCCAATGACGGGGCGTGGAACTCGCAAATCAAGCACGAATCGGGTGCATTTTCTGGTGCGAATCCATTATGTGGCTGTATCCCTGCGAGATCTCTGGGACGCGGGCCAAGTGTCTCTGGCTGAGCCATCTCCATTCGCTATGTGTCTGTTCAGTCAGTCGCACAGAAGACAGATAGAACCACCGGTGTGCTTGCCCCTCCAGTCGCACCAATGTAATCAGACCTCAGCAGCCATAAACCAACCAGGCTATGGACACTCTGCCCGGCCCGCTGTCACACACACACACACACACACACACACACACACACACACACACACACACACTCCCAAGTACACAGATCCAGACAAATGCACGCTAGTGCAAACACGAGCACGAGGATGGATTTGCGCGCGCATGCTGCAATCACGCGAATGTAAAAGTTAGTACTGTTACGACGGCTCACACAAAGTCATCCGCTGTATATGCACGCACGCGTCCCGGAGTGGTGGTCCTCTACGAGTTTAGGCTCTCTGCCGGACATGTCCCCGCTCTGCGAGGACAGGAAGGATGTATTCCTGCCCCCTGGGGGGGGGGGGGGGAGATCTTCATCATGTTGCTCATCCCGCCACCATAATGTGTGTGTATGTACGGCTGGAATACCGTCTACTGTTTGAGTTATGTGAAAGCTTGAGTCTTTATCTCCCCCTTCCCTCACAGTCTCCTTCCATCACTCTTTCAGCACCTCCATCAGTGTCTGTTTTCACCCCTCGCCACCGCCCTCGCCTCTCGGACCATTTTGTGTCCATTTGTCTTTTCGCTATCTCGTATCTTTTGTTCTACCCCCCACCAACAAACTAGCACTCAGCAACCCCCCAACCCCTCCTTCTTTCCTCACTCTCTCTCTCTCTTTTTCTCTATCACCAGCTTTGCGGCGTGAACGATGGTAGATGACTGTGCTTTAGGAGATTTACTGCTGGATCCTGCCTCTGTCAGGTGTCGAAAAAGAGACGAAAAGGGAAGCGATGGAAGGTGGGGGAGAGAGAGGGAGAGGCAGATGGAAGCAGTACACAGGGAGGTGAAGGAGGGAGGGAAGGAAATGGAATCGGAGGACGAGTGTAGAGAAAGGGGTGAGAACGAGAAGATTGCGCGGGGGAGGAGGGGGAACGTAGAATGAGTTAGAGGCAAGAAAAATGTGAATAGAGTGTAGAATGGAAAGAGAGGCTACACTATGTTTTTTAAAACACTCTCTGAATGTAGTTTGGCAGAATTGCTCCGTGCTGTGATTTTACCAAGGCTCCCTTCTCTCTTCTTACGTTCCCTCTTTTTTTCTCAGTTTCTCACACATAAACACACTCACAAACTCGCACAGTTACGGACCCAAACAAACGAATCCGTGCTGTCAGCTCCAAGTGAAACTCCCATTCACGCTGACAAGAAACCAATTTGCGCTCCTCAGTAAATGCCAAGGTTTCGATAATCCCACACCGCTGTTGAG
>NW_027176594.1:14180161-14235161 GCF_023349555.1 Cebidichthys violaceus
CCTCCCACATCAACCAATAAACTTACTCACCCAGAAATCCTCCTCTCAACCTCTCCAGACCTCCTTTGCTCTAGCACACGCACGCACACACTAACACACACTTTCACATGCACACCATGAGCTCGATATATAACCAGACAGGCGGCAGGTGTTTTGCTCAGTAATCAGTCACTTCCTTCTTTTTGACAGTGCTAGACATGATCATGGTATAAGTGTGAACACCGGTACATACAGTAAATTGACATATATATATTACACATTAACCGGACAGAACATTGTTTGTTTGGAAGCAGTTGACAAAAGTGTACTTCATTAATTGTTGTTTTGACTACGAAAAAGGGACGACTAAATGTGATTTCAGTCCGAATTTAAAGAGAAATTGCATCAATTTGACCTATAAATGAGTCATCTGGAGCGCTTTGATCTGGAAGAGCTTTGTCAAGTCAGGGAAACTACCCCTGATGATGTCATCCTGCTGTATGTCATATCTGATTACCAAGAGAGAGGCATGGTCTAACAAAAAATATGCTATTGGTTGCATCGTGGGAAATGCAGGATTCTGTATTTCTATGCCTCCGTGCTGGGCGACAGGCATTATGCTTTGGAGTCGTCCGCCCATCCTTCCGGTCCATTTCTCGTATACGCGATATCCCAGGAACGGCTTAAGGGAATTCCTTCAAATTTGGCACGAATGTCCGCCTGGACTCAATGATGACCTCATTTGATGTTGGTGGTCAAGGGTCAAGATCACTGTTACCTCACGTCTGTCCCATTCTTGAGAACGCGAAATCTCAGGAATGCCTTGAGTGAACTTCTTGACTCAATGATGAAGGGATTTAGAATGTAGAGGTCAAAGGTCACTGTAATTCTATTTGGAGCTTGCTCTGTCTTAAGCCAGCAACCTCCGGTTCTGAAAAGTGAAGCCAATGCAGATGTGCCTTAAACTGGCATTCTATCCAATGGCCATTAGGGGGAGACTCCTTTGGGTGCAAAAAAAAGTCAGATTGTTTAGAAGTCTATGAGAAAATGACTCTATTTCTCACCTGATTTATTACCTCAGTAAACAAGGAGTTTATGGCCTCAATTGCTAGTCTAGCATGATGTTCATTTAGTTAATTATGGTCTATTTAGAGTCAAATAAACACTATACAATAAAGAGGAGTATGCTCTAGGGCGGGGCTACTTTGTGATCAACAGGTTGCTACCACGGTGTTGCCCGGTCTGGGAGTTCTCCGTGTTTTTGTTATAGAAACTTCTTTGTCTTAGATTTTCGGTCACCTACAAACAACTGTCTTTGGTTGTACGTGGCTTCTGCTCTTTTGTAACTTTTGGTTAAAGAAAAAATGGCAATGGCCAAAAACCAAGATTGTGAGAGCCATAATGACAAACTTGAGGCCTCGAAACAGCAGTCTATAAACCAATGAGGGATGTGACAGTGACTATGTCCATTTCATATATTTAGTCTATGATAAAGCTGCAAGCAAGTCCGTAGACTCTTGTTAATCTGTCTCTTGTGAGGCGCCCAGTTTTATGAGTGCAACAGTATATTGCTGAAATGCCCCTTTAATGTGTAAAAGCAAACCACTACTTTTGTTATATATTTTTAATACCACTGGAATCATTAATTTGGACAACAGATTTTTGTAAAACAATACCCCAAAACTATCATTTCCGAATGTCTCTTTTTAAATCTGAACCATTGTCGACCTTTGGCTCCGTCCCTGGGGTCCGAGGTGATCGGCGCTGCTCTCACCTTGGGGAAACCAAGAGCTCAGAGAGGTTCAAGTGATTTGCTGGTGATCATAAGCCCATACAGATAGGATGATGCACCGCTTTGAACACGGTGTAAATGTCAGCGTCGCGATCGCCCCCCCCCCCCCCCCCCCCGCCTCGGCATCATGAATAAACCAGCGTTCGCACCAACAACATTCCCAACATTTAACGACACAATTTCTCCCACGTTTGCGCACACATGCGGTTGCGTCTGGTGTGTGTGTTTGTGTGTGTGTGTGCCTCATTAAGTCCCTCTGAGGGGGTTGCCCTCCAGAGTATCACAAACAGATATCTTCTTGATCCCCGAGCTGATGATTATATCTATTCTTTGTTCAATAAGTCGTTAGCGTTACTGACACATGGAACAATGATAAGGCCTGGAGCCGCCTGTGAGTGTTTTTAATTATGAAATCTTTGGCTCCGGTGGTGGTTACAATATGCTTATGTATTTATTCAGCTGTGTTCCATCTTTTCGTGTGTTTCCGGTTGTTTCCAGGAGTGATGCTCTTCAGCACACTCTTTCATTCTTCCTAATAACAAACTCGGTAGTGTAGCCCCAAGTTTTAATCAAAGAGAGGTATGTTACGTGTGTGTGTGTGTGTGTGTGTGTGTGTTTTTCCAGCTCTGTGTGCCATAGATGACAACGTTCATTGTTCCCTGAAAGCAACTAGTTTCTAAATCAAGTCTTTTATGAAGTTCTGCTGCTCTGGGCAGACCATTAACATTTCATGCCACCCTGGCTCACTCTCTTCCCAACTCCTGTGGGCATTAAGAAGAAGTTTGCTCTTTGAATAATCCCCGCTGCAGTCTGCAAGAAGCAAACCACAGTGGCCATGCTTTGTTTATTGGGTTCTTAGATGGGGTATTTTTTTTTTAAGTGTAAAAAGTTGCCAAACAGCTGTTAACCTTGACCCTAACCTCAACCTTTTGTACACAAACTTTGAATTCTAGTTTAAATGTTCATTTGGACAAAGTCATTTTTTGTATAATGCCCGTGGATGAACAGATTTTTTTTAGAGCCGTAGGGGGGGGGTGTTAAATTTTCTCATAAGTTTCATCACTTCGCCCGACTTAATAGTCTCTTTCTCTCACTATCTTAGCGCTCACCGCTCTCACTTGTCAGTCCTGCGGCGAGGCTCGCCTTAAGTATCGGGGATTCGGCGCGTAAGCTTGACTCGTTATCCCCCGTTTGCGTCCATCCGTGCCCCCCCCCCACACACACACACACACACACACACACACCGTAAGAGCGCACTGGCCGACTGTGAGAGTGTGAGTGAGTGATGGACGCGCATAAGCCCCCCTCTCCTGCGCTCCGTTTGAAATAAAGCGACAGATAATCGCAGGGCTCTGGCGAAGTGAGCTCATCTGAGCGCCGATCGATACGGGTGCCATAGCTTCAAAGCAACCCTTCAAAGAGGGGAGAAATAGCCATATGCTCTACGTGCTCCATGTGTGTGTTTGTGTGAGATAGAGGGAGGGTGAGAGAGCTAGATCAAATGTGTGCATAGAGAGAGAGAGGGAGAGAGAGAGAGAGAGAGAGAGAGCGAGAGAGAGAGAGAGAGAGAGAGATCGGGAGTGAGAGAACAAAAAGAGGGGAGGGAGAGAGACAGAGTCAGGGAGTCTCTCAGATGAAAACGGTTTTCATTTGCGAACGTTATCATATCACAGTTTGACACGCAAAGTGCTTGCGATGCAACCGACGTCGCTGTTTAAATTGGACAAAATCGTTGTTTCGTTAGCTGGTAATCTCCTGATATTACGGCTCTGTCATCTTTTATTCAGCGAATCAGCAGCAGCTGTGGCCTTTGTTGAGAAAATAGGGCTGGAAGGAGACACACACACACACACACACACACACACACACACACACACACACACTGTCTCACACGCTTACACTGAGAAAGAGAGAGAGATAGTTTAAAGGCCGGGAGAATGTGTGTGTGTGTGTGTGTGTGTGTGTGTGTGTGTGTGTGTGTGAGAGAGAATATACAGTGCACCGTGAGACACTGGGGAGCTGAACGCAGGCAGGAAAGGAGTGCGAGGACGGTTCGAATGACGGAGTGAGAAAAGGGAGAAGGAGGTGTGCCGAAGACATGTTCGTATGTGAGACTAAGAGAGGGGGAGAGAGAGAAACCCCCCCCTCCCTGAAAAAAAACATGCTGTGTTTAGCAGTGCCATCGCACCTTCGCTCAGAGCGAAAATGAGAATGTATTTTTGACTCGTCGGTGTAAAAAAAACATTTAAAAAAAAAAACTTGTCTGGAAGTTTGCACATGGGGGCCTCAGAATGCGAGCGAATATGCGCCTCTACATGCAACATTTCTAAGAGAGTGCGTGCCTGTGGTGTGTGTGTCGGCATGTTTAATTAGCAGAGACGAACAGGTGTAAAGCAGTAATTAATGACACAACTGACTGACTTCGAATTATGTCCACATGGGCTTTTCCTACTGGCTGAACAAGCACATGCTTTACATTTGCAACATGAGTCTTTATGTGTGTGTGTCTGTGTTACATGCTTTACTTGCAAAAAAGTGAAGCAACGCCGAGCGGAGTAAAGTGGACACAATCATCACACGCGTCGCTATTCGGCCACTCAAACACTCATTTAGTTTGCAAATGGTCTCATTACTAATGAATCACAAGCTGCTTTAGCGCGGGCTGAGCACACAGTAATGGTTTGGCCGTCCTCCAGAATACACACACACACACAGACACACACACACACACACACACACACACACACACACATTTGCACTGACAGAGATTGAGAGTGAGTGTCCAAAAGCCCCAATTACCTTCACATCCAATGTAAGAGAACAAGCTAGAGAGCTAATTACAAGTCCCACACGTGAAGACGAGGGAAACATTCAAGCTCACGCACACACACACTCACACACACACACACACACACACACACACACACACACACACACACACACACACACACACAGGCAGATGATTTGTCAGCAGTAACGGTGTTCCTCTTGTTTTTCGCCCGTAATTGTTCGCGTCGACAACAAGCCTCGTTACGGGAAATATGGCCGTGTCACCGTGTTATTACCATAAGTCACGATTGCAACCATGCAATCGTTATTAAATCATCAATAAGGCCGTTGTAATTGAGTAATTCCAGTTTTAGCCGGATTGATTTAGACTTCGGTGCTCTGACGGGGGCTCGAATGAGATCAAATTATCTCAGACGCCTTCCGAATGCACCGCGTTGTCATTCAGTAAGTGAAATAAATATGTTTTTTTTATTCACCATTCGAGTCCTATCAATCTTTTTTTTTTTTTTTGGGTGGTTTGCCAAGACATAAATACTGCTGATTCTCTCTCTCGTCTGGTGAGTGAGTGAGTGTGATGGCAGTGATTGGACAGAGTAATTGGACCTAATGAATATGTCAACTGCCTGTTTCTTTCTCTCTCCATTAAACACAACTGGATTAGATTTACTGTGCTGCTTACTCAAACAACTTAAAGACTCCATCAGTAGGCTACTTTCCACCCACGCACACACACACACACACCTACACACAGATTGGCTTAGCTCAGTAGATCAATGGCCTCTTGGTCAATGTCTCCTTCGGGAGGGTAATCTATCTGCTCCTCACTAATGAAACACTCTGATCGCTCTGTGTTTGTGTGTGTGTGTGTGTGTGGGGGGGGGGGTTTAAATGTCTTTGTGCATTCATGGGTGTCAGATTGTGTCTAGAGTGTATGGATATGGTGTCATGTTGTTTGTTCTCAGTTTAATTAGAGACTTTATGTACCATTAAGCAACACACATACACATTATAAATAACTGTGATAATTTCAAATGTGCCATTATGATACTTTCATTCTACAATATCATGCCAATAATACTAAATTAACATCTTCACCTAGTATTAAAATATTCTCTCACGACTACAAAAAAAACCAACCTAAAAACTCCAAAATGAGAGTTGGTGGTGACACAGATGTGTAAGTTTGTCTCATTTGGCTGCCACTTTCTTAAAAACATTTTCAACACTTTCTTTTTCTGACACATTATTTTCTGTCAGCCCTTTTTTTTCTCCCTCTGAATAGTTTTACCAAAGTATCTTTACTCTGAAGACCAAATTGTCTTTGACGGGTGACAAAAGTCGCAGCTGTTTCTCTTTGGTGTCGAAAAATGTTTTCTTAAAGGAGCTGTATTTAACATTCCAAGCATTAATTTAATTAATTAGTCTATCCAAGCGCAGAACGAAGTCGCTCTCCCTCTGTGTGTTTTATAGTGTGAGCTATAGTCTGCTTTGTTGACATATCCGAGCCGGCCACTCATGCTTTGTAGCGCATGTTTGCGTGCCCCGCTGGTTAACTAATGGTCGCAGCTCTCCAATGCTCTCATACAGCGCTGTCATACAGCGCTCTCATACAGTGGTTAGAACAGATAATGGCATCCCGACCGACAGCGGCATCGCAAGAGCTGAGCACTCACCCTCAGATTAGCACCTTTGCTGTAGTTTGTACTGTTAGCACCGTTAGCTGTGAGCTGCCGGCTCAGCGTTGACACATTGAGAGCAGTTGAGAAAAAGGGAGTAACAACACCTGTTTGTATTGAACCGTTTGATACAGACGTCCTGTGACCCAAACAGCTGTTTATGTCTACTATTCGCACACGTGGAACGTAATTGTGAAGTGTGAGTTTTAGCCGGGAATCTTTTGGCAGCGCACGGGTTGCTGCCAGTTTGTGCAGAGCTCTGGCATGCAAGTTTGATTAGCCGCGTTAATCAAGCTCAATGGACCAGGATTTGTGTTATGAGGGCCCATGAGCAACTTAGCGTTTAAAGAGTGAGCTGACCACAAGGGCCCTGAAGCCCCTGGGGATTAAAGCATGAGCTGAACACGAGGCCCCCTGGGTCCCTTGGTACAGTCATCGAGCGTAACGCCTGAGCCCCTTGGCACATACAGTGTATGCTTAAAGCGAGACCCTTTCAGTGCTGTACAACTGAGCCAAAATATGCAGCATTGTGTTCCGGTGGGGCTCGCACAGTCTGACTGGGGGAATTTCAACTCGGCGGGCCATGGATGTCCGCTCAGTTTGGAAGCACTGGAAAGACCAGGGTGAAGGTGGCCAACGGTTCCAGCTGTGAGCGATACAGCACACTTCGGCGCCTATAGGGCAGTGGACCTAAGCTTTGTTTTTACTACCATGGTGCGAGCCTCCACAGATGCCCCGAGAACTACGAGGACGCACAAAGGCCTTTACGCTGAACTCGCTGTTTGTCGCAGTATTCTCCGAAACACCAGAGGATGTACAAACTAAATAAACTGTAAAAAAGCAAGAAGTCAACGCGTGTTACCAGGAAAATGCCATAAACCAACCACCACAATGCAGAGAAGGACTTATAATTAACTTATCACCTTTTATACGACCCCTGTAAAGAAGCAAGTCATTTATTAAATGCATTATAATGAAATGAAGATTGAATATCCTGCATACAATTTGATTTGGCTGCAAAACAGTTTCTAAAACTCTCGTTTAGAAAAGCATTTAAAAACAAATTGGCCATTTTTTCAGAATACTCAGACATGTTGATATTTAATTAAAATGAAGTAAAGTTAATAAATCAAGTTGGATGCTCAATTCAAACGGGCACAACCAAGCACCACGACAACTGCGGAGCCTTCTCGCCCGATACGAAAGCAGTCTCCTTCGCCACGTTTTCGTATCTATTCAACCAATATGTTGATGATAAAATAGTTTACTAGAACACAAAATTGTTTATAAGAGCATGCCCCCCGGACCCCCCACCCACCTCAGCCTCACAAAATCCTGTGGGAAACACTGCTCCCTAAAAGCTCACACTCACTCTGCTGCGCCACGGGCGAGGTCAGTTCAGCCAGAGCCACGATGACGGAAAGAGAGCGTAAGAATTATATTTCAAAGTCCAAGACAATCCACCATGTTTCCAAAGTCATGTGTTAGTACAGACTCTCCTGGAAAACGTTCAGTGTTGCCCTCCGTTGTTCACATGAAAAGTGGCAGAAATGGCTGTGTGTGTGTGTGTGTGTGTGTAAATGAAACAAGAGAGCTGGAGAGAGTTCAAACCCTTGGCTCCTTTCTCACCTGCGCACAGCTGGCCAATAACGGCGTGAAGTGGGTGTAAATGTCAGATTTGGAAAGCAACCGAAATAGTTGGACGCCTAATCGGACATTAAAAAGGTGTGTGTGTGTGTGTGTGTGTGTGTGTGTGTGTGTGTGTGTGTGTGTATTCAAACCAGTCAATGAGCACTTCTGACGAGTATACTGGCAGCTTAAAGGTGTTTGCGTCGTCTCTTTCCAAGGCCGCAATGTCCAATGTACAGCAGCCAGGGGAGCGTAGCAGTGTGAAGTACAGTAGGCCATCGGTTGGCAAGGGAAGACAAGCGCCAAACAAACCAGTCCCGTCTCCCAACTTCCTGCTCCGCTCTACTAGGGTCTGACAAAGTCTCGAGCTGCAGAAGGAAGGAGGAGACGAATAAACATTGTACAGGTTCCAGAGATTCAGAAAATCCACGAGGGGCTATTTCTGGAACATATTGTTTTTCTTTGTTTGTTCATTTAAACTCTGCAAGCCCCCTCAAAAGCAGATTCAAGAGCCATCAAATGGTATTCAGGATGTGCAGAAACTGCTTCACTTTGCTTCTTCATGGAGATCTAGTCCACATCCCCAGTGAACGCTATCAAAACCCACCTGTGCTGGACATGAACACTATACAAAAAATAAAAGGCACCGGGCCTATTTGTATAAAGGGCCTATTTCTATAAAGGGCCTATTTGCAGACATGGAATCTAGTATTATTCAGTATGTTTTCTTTAGTTTTGTTATCACTTGAAAATTGTTTCCTCAGTTGTAAATTAGCATTTCGCTACAAACAGTGCATCTGTTCCTTGTGCATAAATGTATGTTACAATTCTAATGCCACAGTGATGTCAATATCAAATAAAATAAACAAAAAAACTAAAACGTTTGTATCCCCATACGGAGCGTGTCCTTTTCACGGAGCCCACCATGTCTGTACCGTAGCCCAGAAAGGACAAACCAAACACTGACTCTAGATAGGGCCGTTGGCGTTTTCCCCCTCCAGCCACCGTAGTTCTCTCACACATCGGCACACTTTGAGAAGTTTCAGTTGGTTGCAATCTGCAACCCAAACACTAGATGGCACCAAATCTGGAACACTGCACCCTTTTGAAGATAATGATTGATTCATGTATTTTTTACTTTAGAATAGATAAATGATCTCGCAGTCTGGTTGTAATTTAGCAATGATTTTTTTTTTTTAAATGAATCTCTAAAACTGAGCTCATATCATTTGCATGCATTGCACAAAAGATCATTTTGTTTGTGCAACTACTGTAATTTCGCACTTCCATCAGAATGTTTTAATTTATTTTTGGGAACTCTTAATAATTTGTGGAGGAATGACTTAAGAAATATATTAGTAATTTGCATGTGTGTAATTAAAGAATAGTTTGTGGATTAAAGGTAACCCTAAAGAGATTCAGCGTGCTCATGGGCCTGTATAGTAATACTTCTTTGGGCGAAGAGGGAGAGACATTGCAGACAAATGCACAACAGGCCTGCTTGTGAGATGAAATCCACTCTTGCCCTTTTGAAAGCCCTCTTGTTTTACCTCACACATTCTCCTGCTAAGTGTCTTGGAAAGTTGTTGTTCTGCGACTGCACCTCATGGTAATCTAATTTCAATCTTTTCTCTCTATCCCCCCCCCCCCCCCCTTCCCCTTGTCTTTGCAGTTTGACGTGTTGAAGTGCTTCTTAAGGTAAGAGAGAGAGAGAGTCTCATCTTGTGTTTTCCCTCTCTTGTACTTTTCCTCTGATTTTCAAACCCATAAAACGCAGCACGCCATCAGCACTTGGCACGGTGTGTGCGGCACGAAACAATCTGCGTCCTCAAAAAATGTATTTGGCTCCGGATTCTGCCTGCTGGAACACAATAACATTGTGTTAAGATAACAAAGAGACACTCTGGGTAACACTCCCACTGCACTCCCCTGGTGAAGCCGTGGTCAGAAACGTAGGGAGCGAAAATCAGCAGCCAGTAGGACACTTTATCTAGGAATTATACAGCACATGTCATAGATTTACATCCCGTCCTTCCATTCGTTATTAAACGCTTTCAATCAATAAGATATATCATAAGCGCTGCATAGTAATTCTGCACAGTGCACACAACGAGTAATAATATACAGTAAATCCTCTTCCACGCTGTCTTGCAACTGAATCTGCCTGTCACAAGCTGTTAGTCATAACCGGGTCTGTCTGCAAAAAAAAACAAAAACCTGCCTTATAGTTTTTTAAAAGGCAAGGCCACTGTTATTGTTTATTTGTGGATTACAGGTTTCACCGTTAGTATATCTCAAACTTATTACTTTCAGACTGCTGTGTTCTGTAATAATATCAGCAGACTCACAATATTTTTAAGAAGAAAATTAAAGTGTTACAGCCGTACAACCGGGCCTGACCTTGTGGCTTGGGCATACAGGATGTGTGTGTGTGTGTGTGTGTGTGTGTGTGTGTGTGTGTGTGTGTGTGTGTGTGTGTGTGTGTGTGTTAGGCTACATCCATACTACTCCGTCCACACAGCGTTTCAGCCATCGTTTTCTAAATGATCTCCGTCCAGACTACACTCCTGAAAATGAATATCACGTGACTCTTCACGTACACTGGGCATGCGGCGATGTAAACAGGAAGTAGATTGTCGTATTTTGTAACTAAGCAAAAAGAGTAATAAAGTAGTCTTTAATGATCGTAAGTACGTGTTTGATACTTAAGATCTTCTCTAAAATCTTCCTCTATGAACTCAAACAGATACAGTTCGTGGAAAGTTGTATAAGTTTTATTTTTCAGACTTAACGTTAGTTACAGCGCTGCGGGTCTTTCTCTCTCGCTCTCTCTCTCTCTCTCTCTCTCTCTCTCTCTCTCTCTCTCTCCCTCTCTCACGCCGCTCACCGATCGCTTCAATAACAGCTGTTTCCTCCGCAGACATGCAAACTTTAACTGGACAACAGCTGCTAGTAAAGACAACAAGGTCAGCAACGTCTGTAATCAGTTGTCCGCGTTAAATTAACCTGGTAGTCCATCGCGGGTGTCTACGTCATCGTTTCCAAACGTATGCGTTTACGTCCGTCCATACGAATACGCTACCCAGAGTTTCCAAACGTATCCGTCTTCGGGAATGTTTCTAAAGTTGTCCGTTTTCGGTGCTCGAAAACGCCGGCGTAGTGTAGACGCTCAGTGTAAACGTAGCAAAACATATGCGTTTCAAATAGAAACGGAGTAGTGTGGATGTACTCTTAGTGTGTGTGTAATATCTGACTGCAGGGTATCAGTGTGAGCATGTGTGATTGTCTTTATGGATTTTCAAAATGTAATTGTAAAGATTGTTGTTTGTAGTCTTTTCATATGTAGTTGACAAAATAGAAATACAATTTAAATATTGTAGTTAACAGTTTAACAGTTTTAACTATAAAGGAATAAAGTCACTAATTCCCCCCCAAAAAATGAGTACCCTGTATTTAGAATCATCTTTCATGCTTTTATGCTTTAGCTTCTAAAAAAATCCTCTTTTCAAATAGATCTTTTTTTTCATGAAGAGTTTACAAAAAAGTCCTGTTTTGTACACGGGGAACAAAACACTGTACAATGGTTCAAACGGAGTGAAAACAGGAGACAAAGATCCCTTTGAGCAACAGTTGAAGAAATGGAAGACTTCACCAGTCACTGGTGCAGATTCAAATAGAGACATGTTTCATGAATGAATAATGCAGCCTGTAACAAATCTGGAATGTCATCAGGCGTGTTGCTTAAGCAAAGCTATTCTTAAAACTTCACAATAGATTAAGAAGGTTAGTCTATGGTTTGTACTATCGGAGACCTCTTCAATCTAACCACTGAGCAGACTGCAGAGGAACCAAAGACAAACTCTGCTACCCAAAATATGGAGGGCCCAAATGCATCATTTTTTTTACCAACTTATATGAGATAAAAGAAAAAGTATAAAACTTTATATTTCTATATCCATTTTAGTTATTGAACTGACAATAGTATTTAAATCAGAGTTGTCTGAGTTGTTAATGTGCCTGATTTGGCTGCTTCCCAGGACTGAGTGAGCGAAAACATACTGTGCTTTATTGACATTTCCCCTCACACTCTGTTACATTTGTTGCAGCTGCAAAGGCTGGGCAATTTAATAGGTTCATTATTCCTATAGGCATATGTAGTGTAATGACCTCACGTTGAGCCCAGCATAGCTTCACTGAATCCGAACCGGAGCAGCCTTATCAGCCAGAATAACTGAAAGCATCTAACTCAATGGCAGGGTAATATTCTACAAAAACATTACATCCTGATAGCAATCAATGATTCAAATGCTCTGGCAGAAAAAAAAAAAGAAAAGAAAGAAATTGGGTATCTGTGGCTGTCACAGGACAGTAATTAGCCCGTCCATTCAATCATTCGTCCTAAAAGTAACGATTGGACGGAGTGAAGTGACAAACTGTCAGTGTTGCTGACTTGGCAGCTTTCTCGCCAGATTTAGCAACTTTTGGTGCTATCACTGCTAGCTACTTTCATTGGAAAACAGTTGGCAACACTGGGCCGAAATTTTTCGGTTGAATAATTATGAAAAAATGGCGTATTCTTGCTTGTTTCTGAAGATTGCCGTCCATAGCTTGAAGCTCCTATGCTGTATGGTGACTCACAGACCCAAAGCCACTAAGAATAAATGGCTTAAAAGCAACAACAGAAACATGAATTATCACAGCGAAGTCATCGTTTTTCTACCAACAAAACCTTTTCCCATCAGAAGAATTTGAAAGAAGTCATAATCACATAAAGCGCGACACTTATTTGAAATAACCATAATAAAATTTTTTAAAAAAGACATTTGGCTTGCGGTTGTTTTTTACCCTGCATTTTAATATGAAATGCTGCCACATACTGTATCATTTTTGATAAAACGCTGTGATACTGTAACTACTACTGAATTTTGTCCAAGTCATCTACACCTGCTTCAGATCTGAGGACCGGTAGAGAGAGGTGCCAGCCTTTCAAAGTAGTTAAGACATAAAAACACCGCAATTTTAGCTAGAAGGTTTTTACCAAACAGATGACATGTTGGTGTTTGTTTGCTGTGGTGCCAAAGGTTGTGCGGCAGATTTTTTCCCTGATGTGTGTGTGCTTTTCTGTGTGTGTGTTTGTGTGAGGGCATGCATCAACGTCTTGGTCTCTGTCTCCCTCCTTGTGTGTATCTGGTTCCTAGTGTTTGGAGTGGGCTCTGTTGGGACTAAATCTATGTAGAACCTCATTAGTGGCTACGTTTTGGCTAGCTCGCTGCTACTGGAGACTCAATCGAGGGGGGGGGGGGGCACAAAGTCATATGTTACTCTCTACTGCTGGCCCAATCTGCCACATTGGCGCTTACATGAGACGGTGGGGTTTTCTTTCTTTTTCTGTGCACGTGTATCTTTGCAAGCGGTGGTGGTATTGTACAGTCATGAGGTGCTTGTTGTGCAACTTTGGGCACCAAAGCATGCCCTGGCGTAATTGTGGAAAAATGGATACAGTTATTTTTATTATTTAAAGCAGTGGGTCAGGACCCGCAAGAGGGTCTCGGGAGATTATTGGGTCACCAAATAAATTAGAATTCCATAGTCTTTTTTTAACATTTATATCTGCAGTACACCTTCAAGCCACACAAAGGAGCCCGAATATTCATATTGTAATTGTAGCCTTCTTATAACATTGAATCTAATATGAAAGGCAAGCTTACATTCTGTTTGTTTAACTGATATAAATATAAAATATACCAGAGCCTGTTAAAGATAGGTTTGCTAATCTTGAGAAACTAGCGAGAGTATGCTAGCAGGTAGGTAGACAGGCAGGTAGCCCGTCTAATCATTTCTGAGCCTAATGAAGGGATTGGACGGGGTTTATTACAGCCCTGAAACAGCCGCAGATACCGGATTTGATCAATTGATTGCTGTCAGGATGTAGTGAGAATTTCAACAAATATAACAAGAAATGTTTTTGAGGAAGATTGCCAACCCTGCCTTTAATCCCGCCTAAATGTATATTGTTTAACTGCTGAGAAGAAATGAAAAGAATGAGATAGTTCTTTTATTTCATTTATTTGGTCTACTTTAAAAGTATTCAACATGTGAATATATTTTCAATAACATGCATAAAACAAAGTTAATTACATTAATCAAACGTGTATCCTTTACCTAATCAAGATAATATAAGGTGATGTGGAAATGGCAGTACAGATAGTCAGGAACGTTACGCACACATTCTTCTCATGATTTATAGATATGGATAGATTTCTGATCATGCTGCTGTGTGTGACGGCAACTGCTGAAACTCTCCGCTTCACAGTTTGAAAACCTGTTAAAGGTTATTCTGCACAGTATATGAAGCAGTTCAAATTGGCCCCACCCTGACCGACTATTACATGGCTGGCTAGATACGTAGATAAATATAGACACGGTCGGGTGTCCAACCCACACATGAACCTGTCCGGCGCAAAGTGTTGCTATGTGCGTACAACCGCTCCAAACAACTTAAGTTGTGTAATGTTGTGTTGTGTTCGTGATGAAACTCGTTTAAAGCCTTCGCTTTAATAGCTTTCGCTCAGCGGGAGAAAGGTTAATTATCACATCCTGTTACAGACAGACAGGACACCTCCTCCTGTCACACACACACACACACACACACACACAGACACACACACATACTCTGAACCACACAAACACGCAGACCATCAAACAAACTCTGTGTGTGTATCTGTCATATAAAGATGTAATCCAGCATCTGCTTGTTCTCGTTTGCCTCATCACTCGACTGAGGCCTTCATTTCTTTTCTTTTTTTTCTCTACTAACTTCCTCCTGCCTCCCTCCTCTCTCCTCCTCCTCCACTACCACCACCCGTATTCACAAAATGACGGGACTCATGGACTCCAACAAAATTCATTCACAAAGTAGTTCATCAAGAAGGAAAACGGACAGAGTCCCCTCTGATCACGTTTCTCCGCTTTGATACGATGTGTGAAGGTTTATCATGGGAAAAAATGGGGGGGGCGCGAGTCAGAAATGACAGAGGAGTGGACAGAGGTGTTCAGCGGGTGTGAAGCATGTGAACCACGCAAAAATGATTGCTGTTGTGTTCTCTGGAAGACGGCAAAAAAACAAACAAAACGAAACTGACAACTCAAAAGGAACCGTGGAGAAGCAGTGGGTTTTCTTTTCTTCTAAAAATGAACAACTCCACTTCAGATCGCGATCCCTTTTTTACAATAAATCCACACTCTTTCATGTCATCCACTCTTCTTATCTCTCTCCTCAAACACTCCCGCTCCTCCTCAGAAGTGTCTCTTTTTTTTGTACTCTTATCCTCCCGCGTTTTTGCGCCCATCCACCTCCTCCTTCTTTCTCCATCCTCATTTCATTGCCAGTCTAGACAGCTTCCGAAAGCAGGTGCTGAGGCAAGGGAGAGGCGGGTGGGGTGGGGGGGATAGGGGTGAGAAGGAGGGAGCGAGGGAGGAAAGGAGCCAAGGGGATAAGGAAGACCGGGTGAGAACAGAGAGAGATTAATAGATCAAGCGGAGAGGCATATGATGAAAGTTTAGAAGAGTATGGAGAGGGAAGGAAAGGAAATGAAAGGAGAGAAAAGAGGGATGAGGTCAGGTTGAGGTAGGATTGGAGCAAAGAGGAAGGAGGGGGGAGGGGATGTGGGGTAAGGAGGAGATCTGAGTAAATCAGGTAGGCGCTATGTGGAGGGGAGAGGTGCAGAAGAGGCTATTTTAATGCAGGTTGGAAATCAGGTGCTCGAGGTGAGGAGAGAAGGAAGAGAGGAGAAAGGGGGGGAAGTGTGGAGCGAATGAAGTAAAGAGGCAAGAAGTGTGGAGGGAAGGAGGGGAAATTAAGAGGCTGAGGGGGGAGGAGAAGTAGAAAAGGTGGGGACTAGGTGAGAGAGAGGGGGGAGCAGAAGGATGGATGGATGGATGGAGCATGTGTAAGGGAGAGGACAGGAACAGTGTTGTGCTTTTATGGGAGGACACCGACTGCACGGAAGTGAGGTGGGTAATAAGGCCATAGCTCATTCCTGTGGAGCAGCCTCTATCCTATTAGTGACTACCTCTCACTGGATGACTTATGTGCACCTCGTTTTTCACCAGCAGGATGACGGCAGATGCTTGAGAAGAAACAAACACACTCATGCTCGCGCACACACACACACACACACACACACACACACACACATACACACACACACACACACACACACACACACACACACACACACATTCATACAGCCGCAGGAGCAATGACAGGAGAAATCTGCTCCTGCTTCCTGATGTGAAGAGAGAATGGCATCAGTGCAGAAAAACCAACAGCTTACAACAAAGTGTCAGATTGTTGAAGATAGTGTACATTATGAGATTCTAAGTGAAGAACAGCACTGACAAAGTAAAAAGTGACTTTTCTAATTACTCAACCGCTAACGCAATTAGTCTGTATTATTTCATTACTCAGCCCAGGCCAGTCAAAGGTGTCTCTAAAGATGTTAAATACCAGGTTGGGATCGTTTCTATTGCCTCCACACGGCTCTCAACATGGCTGACGGCTGAAGCTTTGTCTACATTCGCGCTTGGTGCCGTAGTGCAAGCCTCCACAGACAGCGCGCAAGCTCCGAGCATGAACGGAGGCGTTTATGCTCTATGCAATGTGCGCTGCATTATTCTCCGAAACGCCAGAGGGCGTACAAACAACATGAACTATGAAGAATCAAAAAGACATTGAGTGTAACTCATAGAAATGAGGAGGGATTGCAATCTCAAAATTCATATCTCATATTCATGGACTACTTTATCGTCTTCATAAAAGCCCTGTAAAGAAAAAAGTCAAGTATTAAAAGCATTATAAAGAAGCAAAGGTTGAAAATCCTGTAAGGAATTTGATGTGGCTGGCAAAATATGTACTCATGAAGATTTCTCATGAAGTGCCAAATTACACTTGCGCTCCATCCTCCGGCCGCGATTACGTCATTTTTTGCCGCACGTGTCTCGCGCCGGCTTCACTACGGCAAATATAAACTGAACTTAAGCCGGCAGCTCACAGCTAACGATGCTATCAGCGCTAGCAGCGCAAACTACACCAAAAGCCTCAATCCACTAAGGCATCAGACATAGTTTTATTCTACTTTTACTTTTTTGTATTTGTTTTTAATGAGACTGAGGCTCTTTGCATGCTGCTTCTGCGATGCTGAGCGCTTCTCTTTTTTTCAGCTATTTGCTCCTCGCATTTTTTGCAGGAGCACCCTGAACGCTTTGAGTGGAAAAATCGATATGTCGGGTGAGTTGTTTTCATTAAACAACTAACTGTACTGTTAGCTTTAAGGTTGCGTACAGTTCATGGTTTGTGGTCATGGTTAATCTAATGCTGGCACTCATTTGGCGGTTTCCTAGCAGCGATAAAGACGCAGCAAACTGCAACACACTCTGTGCGATGGAGCGACTTCAACTATAAAAAGGCGATGCTTTGCACCTCACTTTTCCAACTTGCACAACACGCTTTGTCTGATAAAGGCCAAAGACAGCAAAACAGCGTACAGCTAACAGGGTGCTACTGTGATTAGTACCTTTATTTTAATTACTGAATCCTTATCACAAAAAAGTTATCACATCACTGTAACTGGTATAATGTCCCTTTCACACATGCAGTCTATCATTAAGAGTTGGCAAAAATATCGAAGATATTGGCACTGGCACTAACACCCCCCCCCCATAAGTGTTGCATCACCGCCCTCTGCTGGACTGTCCCTTGCCCCATCTATTTTGTCTTTGCCGTGGCATGTGTGAAACATTGACTGTATATAAGTGGAAGTAGTCGTTATGTCACTCATTGGCTTGTGGACTATGGTTTTGAAGCCTCGAGTTGGGCATTTTGTCCATCACCATCTTGTATTTTTTGGATCCAGTGAACGGATGTGACCATATATTGACTGCAGAGGAGTGATGATTATACCCTAAATGGGACCATAATTAACTAAATGAACATCATGCTGTATTGAAAAAGACTTGAAACTAGAGATTGAGACCATAAACTCATGTTTACTATGTTTAGGTAATAAATCAAGTGAGAAGTAGGGTCATTGGCTCATAGATGACCATTCAATTGGACTTATTTTTCCAACCACCCCCCCCGATGGCCATTAGAGAGAATGCAGGTTTAAGGCCCTTCCGCATGGTTGTTGCCTGGTGTTAAAGAGGCTTACTTACAAAACAAGCATGTGAACCAGCTGTCATGAGTTGATGTACAGTCTTAGCTCAATCTGCCAGTCCAAGATCAGATTGATGTTCAGAGGCACCTATGGAAAAACTCAGCCTGCTCCAAGCATGGAAACTGTTCGTCTTCTGTTCAGCCAACAACCTTGTACACATACAGTGGGTGTCTGGGTGCTGTATAATAAGTTGCTCCAGGGAATATTGTAATTGCAAGATATTTAACAAAACCCTTTGCTATCTTGCTAGGGCTTGCAATTTGGACCAGGCCCCACACTTACTTCATAAACCCTCCCACATCATTTTCATTTTTCTAAAACAGTTGTCAGAACAATCAAATCAAAAAACATCCAAACAAAAATGGCGAAAAAGAAAAGTCCTAATTGTCTTACAGTTTCACAGAAAAGCCACCAGAAAATCATTTTAGTCAAAAACTCAATAGAGGATTAGTACTTGAAAATAAGAAACCTGATGGTCTTGATTCCTCACACATAAACACACACTCACATACACAGTTAAAACATCTTTTCAATCCCATCGTGTCCTTTAAAGTGAAAGTTCATCTGTGTTATTGTAATTTACTGTCTCTGTGGTGACATTTTCTCCCGAGAATGAAGGCTGACCCCGTCAGACTCCTCAACTGCTAGAGTCCAAGCGAACCCAAGGACTAATGGTTTGGAGAAAGGGGGATATAAGAATATATTCCAATAATTCTTTGCTATTTTAATTAAATTTATGCATATTGGTTTCTTGTGAAGAATTTGGGGCAGCTGTATCAGCGAGAGGGGGGAAGAAAAAGAGAGAAGGAAGAGAAAATGGGTCACATTGGGAGAGGGACTAAGAGACGCTTCATTAGGAAACCCTTTGCAGTCATTCTGTGGCCATTCTAATTCTGCTCCAGCATTCCCATTCTGCGCTTGTGGGGATTCCAGTATCAGCCTAACATTCGTTACCTTGTCAAAAGCAAGAAATAAGCAGGTGTCATGTCACGCCGGTCTCACCCAACCGCCACCTCTGTGACAGTCGGCCGCCCTTCCTCCGTCTATTCCACCTAAATTAACGCTCCGTCTCGCTTGCCTCTGAGAGAATCGTGACAGGTGTTTCTTATCCAGAACTGTGCAAGTTCTGGGTGAGAAATAGCTGAGCGCATTGTCTTTACCGGTGAAAGAATTAAGACATTAGTACCGAGACAATTTGATACTCGGGGGTATTAGATGTACTGTGTAATTCTGCCTTTCAAAGATGATAGCTGAGCAGATGGAACAGGGCAAAGCTTTTGTCAGTTCCTCCACTTTAGAATCTCTTCCTCCCTCTAATATCTCATTTGCCCTTTCTCATTTGCTATAATTCTCCCCCCCACATAACGTGCATTCATTTTTCTTGCTCCCCCCTGTGTTGTAGACACTTTCTTTCACTTATTTTGCCCTCTCAGTCATTCGCTCTCTCTGCCCCCCGAAGCACAGTGGCGCCTAATATGTCTCTTAAAGTAGGACAGTGCTGAGTAATTTGTTGCACCCACCAAATGATAATTCAGAATTGTCACCGTATATTCATGATCGTGGGCCCCTTCGAGCACACGGTAGCATCTGCTGCTCAAAGAGAGCAGTCATCGAGATATTCTTGCCATTGTGGCGTCAAAATGGAAATCTGAAAATATAGGATTATTTCACAAAGACGTGACACCGTTTCACAGCAGGGTTGCTTGTGCCCTTTATGTAAGCCGCGTGATTACACTGCCATTACATGGAATTTACCGTGTGGTAGATTGCTTACAGCCACCCACTCTGCTGCAGCTTTTCCTCCTTCCAGTAAACGTGAAGAGAATAGCTTCCTTAAATTTCAACCCGTTTTTCTCTGTGCTGTTCTGGCGTAATTGTGGCATTTTGAAGTAGTTTGGCAAAACGGACCCTGTATCGTTACATCGGATCGATCGTTGATGTGATTTACCAAAACGTCTTGAAACATCTGGAATATTTCAACAATTTTACACTTGAAAGTCAGTTTCGTAGCCTTTTAGGGTATGTTTTAACCTGGATCCTATTTTCATGTTTTTGTGTCGAAGCGATTAACGAGGACAGCAATTTTGAATTGGTCCAGTTAAATAAAGGACCATACAGGGAAACCAAATGTCGCTTGATCCCGTTTGTTTATGTAATCGAGTCTTGTTTGGAGAAGTCTTGTTCTGAAATCTCACGTCGCATCCGCATCGTCGTAAACAGCTAAATATTCACCCACGACATTGAGACTATTGTAGATAAGTAGCCTTCAAGGGTAACTTTTATTCTTTCTACCTGGATCCTATTTTCATATGTTTTTGTGTCAAAGGGATTAATGAGGACAACAATTTTTGAAATTGGTCCGGTATTGAACAAGAGCAATGCAGTAACATAATCGCTTAGGGTGATTCCTCATTGTCAATGTACACCCATCAAAAGTGCTTGACAGGCTCATATTATTACTATAAGTGTCTGAAAACTTAAAGAAAGGACCCTACAGGAAAACGCAATGTCGCTTGATCCTGTTTGTTTACACAATTGTGTCCAACCAAGTCTTGCTCGGAGAAGTCTCGTTCTGAAATCTCGCGTTGCATCCACATCGTCATAATTAGCTAAATATTTAACACCAAGCTAAATGACAAACTCTGACCAGACCGGCGCTCCTCTCTCCAACTCTCGCTTACCTTTCCACTGCTGTCTTCTCGTAACAAGTCACATGACACAATAGCAAACAGAGCGGATAAAGCAAAAGGTAATTTCTCTGTAGGGTTCTTTCCATAATGTCAGACACTTAGAATGACTGTCAGTGGCGAAAAACAAGCACTTTTGGTGGACGTACATTGACGTAGAGGAATTTACTGGAACAATTTCATAGTTCCCTGGCTGCAGCGTTCTCCCTCAAAAACGGTTTCACAATTTAAGAAAAATAGTTGTTCCCATTAGTCACTGAGGGTGCTTTCACAAGCTGTAGTCCGCAGATTGTCTAGTCCGAATTAGAGTAAAATTTAATTTAGTCCGTTTAGGTTTCACATTGCACAAACTTTAGCAGACCTAATAAGTAAATCATTTGCTGAGGGGCGTGTACGGAGGAGCAGAATTTATCTTTTCCGTCTCGAGAGCTGCCACTTCTATGCAGGGAATTGCCGACTTTGGTTTTATCACTTTGACTCGGCACCTACAGTTGTGGTCAAAAGTTTACATACACTTGTAAAGAACATAATGTCATGGCTCTCTTGAGTTTCCAGTTATTTCTACAACTCTGATTTTTCTCTGATAGAGTGATTGGAACAGATACTTCTTTGTCACAAAAAACATTCATGAAGTTTGGTTCTTTCATTACTTTATTATGGGTTAACAGAAAAAGTGACAAAATCTGCTGGGTCAAAAATATACATACAGCAACATGAATTTGCAATTTTGGTGACTTAGAAAGTTGTGTCAATGAAATGAGCTTCATAGCATGGCCTCTTAACTTCTTGTGAGTGATTATGAGTGACTACAGCTGGTGACTTCTCTGAGGCCATTTAAATAGGGCTCATTGGATACAAACGCCCACAAACGCTACAATGGGAAAGTCAAAGGAGCTCAGCATGGATCTGAAAAAGCAAATCATTGACTTGAACAAGTCAGGAAAGTCACTTGGAGCCATTTCAAAGCAGCTGCAGGTCCCAAGAGCAACAGTGCAAACAATTGTTTGTAAGTATAAAGTGCATGGCACTGTTTTGTCACTGCCACGATCAGGAAGAAAACGCAAGCTATCACCTGCTGCTGAGAGAAAATTGGTCAGGAGGGTGAAGAGTCAACCGAGAACCACCAAAAAGCAGATCTGCCAAGAATTAGAAGCTGCTGGAACACAGGTGTCAGTGTCCACAGTCAAGCGTGTTTTGCATCTCCATGGACTGAGAGGCTGCCGTGCAAGAAGGAAGCCCTTGCTCCAAAAGCGGCACCTTAAGGCTCGACTGAAGTTTGCTGCTGATCACATGGACAAAGATAAGACCTTCTGGAGGAAAGTTCTGTGGTCAGACGAAACAAAAATCGAGCTGTTTGGCCACAATGCCCAGCAATATGTTTGGAGGAGAAAAGGTGAGGCCTTTAACCCCAAGAACACCATGCCTACCGTCAAGCACGGTGGTGGTAGTATTATGCTGTGGGGCTGTTTTGCTGCCAATGGAACTGGTGCTTTACAGAGAGTAAATGGGATAATGAAGAAGGAGGATTACCTTCAAATTCTTCAAGATAACCTAAAATCATCAGCCCGAAGGTTGGGTCTTGGGCGCAGTTGGGTGTTCCAACAGGACAATGACCCCAAACACACATCAAAAGTGGTAATGGAATGGCTAAATCAGGCTAGAATTAGGGTTTTAGAATGGCCTTCCCAAAGTCCTGACTTAAATCCCATTGAGAACATGTGAACAATGCTGAAGAAACAAGTCCATGTCAGAAAGCCATCAAATTTAACTGAACTGCACCAATTCTGTCAAGAGGAGTGGTCAAAGATTCAACGAGAAGCTTGCCAGAAGCTTGTGGATGGCTACCAAAAGCGCCTAATTGAAGTGAAAATGGCCAAGGGACATGTAACCAAATATTAGCACTGCTGTATGTATATTTTTGACCCAGCAGATTTGATCACTTTTTCTGTTAACCCATAATAAAGTCATGAAAGAACCAAACTTCATGAATGTTTTTTTGTGACAAAAAAGTATCTGTTCCAATCACTCCATCAGAGAAAAATCAGAGTTGTAGAAATAACTGGAAACTCAAGAGAGCCATGACATTATGTTCTTTACAAGTGTATGTAAACTTTTGACCACAACTGTATCTACTGTGCTCACAAATCCCTTCTCCTCCAGTTTATCACTCTTTTTGTGGACTTTATTCAGCATATTCAGACTTCTGCAGAATTCCAAGTCGGTGCTCTCCCGCTCATGTTAATCTGTTGTTCACCACGCGGTTAACCTGCGTTTTGGTTCAATTCCAAAACAAGCAAGTGCGAAGGCTCTGCAATTTCACAGCACTTGTAAATACACCTCAGAAGCGTGTGACGATTTGTAAACGATTATAACAATCCACAATTAAAAGCCGGTAATGAATCTATGGAGCTGTGCATGTCACTGCATTTTCCTCCACACTGTCCTGAAGATATTTCAGAATAAAAGCCTTTTGTTAACAAATGATGTGATTCTTTTCACAGAAAGATGCTAGAGGGCACGGAAACAGGAAGTGTTGAGTTCAGAATTAATATTTACTTTTTTCATGTCTGTGACATTCTACAGCAACATTGCCGGTATGATGCCAATAATTTCTCAAAACATAATTGTCACTGTCCCCTTTTTGCCGAACTATGCGCGGCACGACAAGAGACGCAGCTGACTTGCAGCCGAGCCATGTTCACTATAGGGTGTGTGTCTAACATGGCCGCCGAAATTAAAAAGCAAGAGGTTCCGCGATTGAACACTAGCTGCTCACACAGGCAGTGTGGCCTGGGCGTTAGACACAAATACATGGGAAAAAATTGTGGTCCAGCTCGAAAGATACCAAAGTTCTGTGCTAATTAAAATGAAACGTTGTGTAATGTCTTCTGTCGGGGTTGAAACATCTGAGAAAATAACCCTGAAGTCCTCCAGGTTATCTTGTCTTAGATCGGGAAGACTTTAACGTTTTTAAGTTTTGACACCATTTGTGATGAACTGGCTTATCTAGCTGCGTTATTGGAAGCTTGACCCAAACTAGAGGACAAAAAGTCAAAGATGTCTCTCCCATTGCGACATTCTCGTTTCAATCTCTCTCTCTTCCAAGTAGTCCAACTTGCCATATTAAATACTCACTGGACTGCTTGTAAATGTTGCTCCAACATATGAAACATGGAAGTGCATTTCAAACCTGCATTAATTATTATGTTTGGCCACTTGGGACAAACTGTGGACACATGATTGACGTTATCTCCCAAAAAAGTTGATATAGTGAACATGCTAATAAACAGTTAGCCTATTTACACAGCAGCAGCACCAGTGAAAAGGATGTGTGTGTTTTTGTTGAGACTGAACCAGTAAAGTTGCATGCTTTTTGAAACCACAGCCATGAGTAGAGAGACGATTAAAATGCTCCATGGAGCTGAGGGGAATGGCAGATTGGTGATAATTCTCTGTGGGTTTGTTACTACAAGCGGCGCCTTGAGCATTACACTAAATTGTATTTTCCATTGCCGAGTGCTGCTTTAAGTTCTGTATTGTGAAATGTGCTGTATCATTTAATTCACAGGCAAAAAGCCTTACGTTCTAACGCGGTAGTCCTCACCCCAACCTCTTAACCTTAACCCTAAGTTAACCTCAAATCAACATGAAGTCATGTGTTCTCACTCGTCCGGAAACGTGTCATTGATAAATTGTCTTCATACGAATGTAGAGGTATAAGTTGTAATGCACACTGGAGCATAATCTGACTCGACTCAAAAATGCAAAATGAAGCCGGGCTTATCCTTCTTTAGGTTTTGAGAGGAGCAAACTTTCTATATAGTATAGGACTTGAATTTCTACATTCCTCTCCATCTCGCTGTTGACTCGCCCGTGTCATGCACACGTTGTTGGACGATCACATAGAAGCCACAACTGTTTCGCGCGGCAGCAGGTCACTTTTTCCGAAAACTCGGTTGAATTATGCGGGGGCGTGTGTCTTCTCAAAGTTCTTCATCATCCTTGTGGATTTCACGTATCCATCTCGTGTAAACTCTAAAAACGTCTGGCGTGCGTGCGTGCGTGCGCGCACACACACACACACACACACACACACACACACACACACACACACACACACACACACACACACACACACACACACACACACACACACTAAACAAGTTTCGAGTTGTTTACGATAAAACTGTCATGTGGCTCCGAGGGTCCCTGCTGCCGGCTTGACCTGCGATAACCTCACCAGCATCGTGGGGCGAACTTTAATCAGCGCTGCGCACGCACCTCGAAAGAGTAAACATGTTTACAAAGTTCGATTTTTAAATTGTATTTTTCTCTTGAAAAAAAATAAAATAAAATTGCATGATCTTGAAACGCCCCCCTCCCCAACCGCCGCCTTTAAAGAGACGGCTCAGCGCGAGGAGGGTTGTGTCTGGAGAGAAAGTGTGTAGGTAATCATGCCACACTACATTTAAAGTAGGGCTTAAAGAGAAGGCCGTCTGATGCCCACCCTGCTGCCCTGCTTACCCACTTCGCCTTGATGTTGAGTCCAGCTGACAGAAACCTAAGAAGAGTGTTTCACGCATGCTGAGTGAAGCCAAACCCAAAGTGAGCCGAGGTCCGCCGAGCTGCCCCGGTTGGGGGTTAGACATTAAAAAAAATATCTGGGCCATCGCCGCGGCAGATCGGCGCAGAAATAGCTTCGGTTCATGGACTGAAAAAGGTATGTGAAAGCACTTTAGTGACCTAAATAATGCGGCCGATTTTCCCCTGAATCATTCCCAACACCACCGGGGCAGGGGGGAAAAAGGCGATTGTCCAGCCGGAGCAACCGCAGTCGAATCCCCCTCACTTTACTATCAACGTTTCGACTCTCGCTGAACAGTCAGCCATGAAAAGGATTCAAAGCCACTCTGAAGAGCTCCCATGGGGAATCCTCACAGAGATGCAAAGCAACTAAAAACGGTTTGCAGGCAGACTCTCACCGCAGGTGCCACTTTTACCTCACAGAAATCGGGGAAGACTAACAGTAATGTCGGCTCTGCAAAACAACGGGATAAACATAACTTGTCCGGCTGCACTGGACCTGTAAGACCGAAATTGCCCGCGCCGACGTGAGCTTTCTCCAAATGATCTAGTTTTCAAACTCTTTTCTCTGCCGAAGCTTTAATTACTTGTGCTGGGCCAGCGCAGGTGAAGCACATTCTCACTAACAAGGTGGTTTCCATCCAGGGAGCAGTGAAAACCCACCAGGAAAACAAACATGATGGAGAGGAAAACCGGCAGCCCGCAATAGAGGGTAGCTGATGCTTAATAAACCCACCCCACCCCCCACCCAACTGATTTCACCAGCCGTTGTCAGATCGTTACAGAGGAAACATGGTGCGAGAGGAGAGGGATCCAGGGGAAGGAGTGTGTCATCGACTGAAAATACAGTGTGAACCAGTTTTCACACGTGGCGCACATACATTTGCCACACATGCAAGCCAGGGCGGCACTCAAACCAGCTGTCTTAGACACAGATCCTTTCTTCTCATTATGTTACGTGAGATTATGTCAGACGTGAGGCCCCCGCGACCCCCCGGAAATCCCTGCAGGGTGAAGGAATGTAACAGTAAGGACATATGTCCTAGTTTTTCCCACTGGTAATTACAGAAACCCCCCCAAAAAACATCATCTTTACATCATCAAGATCCTGCAGTTAATGTATTCTGCCATCATCGTCTCTGCTCCTTATTCCAGTTAAATCGGTCAGCAGCACAGACGCAGGAATGGTGTAACAGCACAGACTAGTGGTGGCTCTTTGTTATGCACCAGGCTCCACTCTCGCACTGCTGTGATCTCATCCTTGTTATTTTTTTGCTTTAAAATGTCACGGCTGTGAAGTGTGTTGCTGTGTAACAAACTGTACTTGGGGGCAGAGACCCCTTTTATGTGTTGGGGGGCTTTCTACCATTTGAACTCTTAGATGTCATTTGAACTATTTCATATTCTAAAACTTTCCAACTTTAATACTTTGGATGATAAATGGAAACTTTTCCAAATAAAAAAACTAAACTAAAATAAAATGTAATGAATGTTAATACCACCACTTAATTCAAAATTAATTTGGACTCAACTCGACCGAATTTAAAGTAATTAAAATGAAAAAGCTTTCAGAAAGTGAACAGTCGGATGACTGTGTAGTGGTTGATTTTCATTGTTGATGATCAGATTCTTTGACTTTATGACTTTTGACTTTATGACTTTTGGTTAAAACTCAATACCTAACGGCTGGCCTAATAACTGTATCTGACTCGTGGTGAGATACCACAGGATCTCACTGTTAGGAACTCAGTAACGAACACCCACAGACCACAAGAGAGATTAGATTTTCTTCAGTTCACGCAGGTCTCCCGGAATCAACTAACTTCACAATAGCAATGTACATCACTTTATACCTCTATTCTGCCCTGGGTTGGGGTAACTTTATCGGCCCCTTGGGTCTCCCCCCTCCCCAGGTTCCTGCCTTGCTCTCTGTCCCAAAGCCCCTAAATAGACATGCAACAACGTGTACAGCGGACATGTAAAACAGAGGGTTTCTCCTTCCCCACTCCTCTTCCTCTGATTTAACGGCAGTGGCAGCAGGTCACCGTGACCGGCTCATCCGTTAGAAAAACTGCATCACTTGTACATCTGCTTCACCCCCCCCCCCCCCCATCTTCACCCAGGCTCCTAGGCCTCTATGCTTACCTTCCGACTCTCAGACTCTCAAGGGAACAATGAAGCGTCTGAAACAGAGAGACGGTTGATGAGCAAATCCTCCCCAGATGAGTCTGGTTGAGTTGTGCATATTTCCATATAGTTGAGTTGTGCATGTTTATGTACAGCGAAACCTAGACTCCCTGGCCCTTCCTAATTCCTTGGCCGTCATATTGCAGCCCGCGGCGTACATATTTCCTGATTTTCCGTCAACAGTAGACGCTCCACTAATTGTTGTCTGACAGTCCCCTTTCTTTGACCCCCTGACAGAGCATCCTGTTTGATCCTGTGAGCATACACACAATTATGAAGTATGTTGCTTCAAAGATTGAACTTTGCTTTACCTGCGCGTCAAAAGGTTATAAGGTTGAGGCAGGCAAAAGAGCACAAACACCCCGCCTCAGTGATGTGAATAACATATGACAATGATACAGGCCAATATCACAGTATGAATGTGAATATACATGAATACATTTCAAATTATGGATAACACAAATATATTTCAAGACACATATACATTTTTCTCCCACAACAGACATTGTCCTAATAAATCCATATCTTTAGATATCATTATTGTTGAATGCTTCAACTCAACAATAATAAACATTTTGCTGTGTTTCTATTGGCCCAAAGCAAAAGACTAAGGTATTGGGCCCAATATACTTGTTTTAATACCTCAAATGGTCCCCATCTGTAGATATGCACTTTTTAATAATACAGCACAATTTGATATATATATATATATATATATATATATATATATATATATATATATATATATATATATATATTAAATGTTGACAAGTCCAAAATACAGTGAGCAGGTACTAATACATATATTTTATTAATTCAGCAAAAAGCGCGTCCCACCTGCACCACCCCTAAACTTGGGATACACCACCGAGTGGCGCTAAAGAAAAAATAAATAAATAATTTATTATGTGATTCTGAAATACTCCCTATTTGAGAATCACTGCTATATACTGTAAATGAGGGCTTAATCATTTTAAAACTGATCTTATTGCATATGAACACTTGTGCTGCTGCAGAGGGTTGGTTTGCCCGAGGCCTTGAAGTTCAACAGAGGACGGATCTCATAACAAAAAAGGAACCATGCAGCTGCCCCGTGATCCTCTCAGACCCATCCCCGATTTCGCTCCACCAGTGAAGTGATTTCGGTTTAGCTATGACTTGGTGCGCTCTGCTGCACTGCCATAGATGGCAGAAGAACTCTGGATAACAGCACAGGGTCACTGCAGACACCAAACACGGAGGAGGTGGACATCTCTGTGTGTGTGTGTGTGTGTGTGTGTGTGTGTGTGTGTGTGTGTGTGTGTGTGTGTACTTAATATAGTGCACACAAGTGCGCTCAGTGTATATGGCTTGTAAGTAGCTGCCTAAAAGCTGAGTTGAGCCTGGGCTGTCTTGACCTGACATGTCTTAGGGAACAGTTATTACACGTTTTTGCATTCAGTTCGAAGCTTCCACGTAAAACACACACCAATGCAAACACAGGGAATTTAGTCTAAAACCCAGAGTTAATTTTAAGAGCACAGAGTTTTGAAAGGCCAAGTTCCTAATCCCTTCTCTTCTTTTCCCCTTCCCTTCCCTTTCCGATCCCTCCCTTGGCTCCCCTTCTCCCTTGCAGGAGAATTCTGGGAAGATTTCTTGCTCTTTCATTCCTCAAGGATGAAGCGGCACAGCGGACCCGCGCACTGAAACAGGTAAGAGCCGAATATCATGATGACCTTCAAACACAAACAAAAACACATGCGCACACGTGCACTTCCTCCCCTCACTGTCAAAAGCGGATTCGTTCTGGGGCCCAGATCGGTGCATGATTTATGTTGCTAAAAGGCTTTGTCTTGTCCGCTGAGAAAGACACAAAAAAAGAAAAGAGAAAGAAAGAAAGAAAGAAAGAGAAAGGGGTTGGAATCTTGCTTTTGACAAATAGAGAAAAGGAAGCAGAGAGAGAGAGAGAGAGAGAGAGGCGCATCCTGAGGGACAGAAGGAGCGAGTGATGAGACTGTCGACAGGATGAAAGTTTAACCAAACATAAGCCCCCCCCCCCCCCCGACACACAGGAACGAACCTGCCGCCGTCGGACGGACCTGGAGGACAGACATGCAAAGAGACAGACGGGCGGACAGGACAAGACAGAGCGGCGATCCCCCAGCTGTTTTTTAAAACGCTGCCTCTGATACATTATTGAACACGCGGCTCTCCAACGCATCGCTGAGCTTTCCTCTCATGTTAGCGCTCGCATAGCGTCACCATTCTAAATATAAAGCATTCGCTCGGCCCTCTTCGGTTCGCTAAAAGATGCAGGGGCTGCACGTAGGCTCTGTGTGTGTGTGTGTGTGTGTGTGTGTGTGTGTGTGTGTGTGTGTGTGTGTGTGTGTGTGTGTGTGTGTGTGTGTGTGTACGTGATGCTCCGAGTGGCACTTTCCTTTTCTGAGGCCGGCTGGAGTTTTTCTTTGTGTAGTTATTCTGTGACTCATTTTGGTTTGCGAGGCCTCTGCGAAAAACTTCAAAAAGGCAAAAAATAAAAAAAAAGATTTCATCAAACTCTTTGAAAGTGTTGTTGGATGATAGCGCAGAGTCTGCCGAGGCGAGCGGCGCGCGCTTCACTGGGAGTCGCATGTGCTGTACGCCGAAAGGAAGCGAGACGTTATCCAGGGGGATTGGTTTAGAATCAGACAGCATGTGGAACACAGCAATAACTTCATTTGCACAACCCAACCGTGACACTTCCCCCTATGTCCCCCCCTCCCCTCGCTTTAAAAAGTTGTGATTTGGATGTTCTGAGGTCACTGTCCTGAGAATGTGTGCAGGTGGAGTACCCGGTCTGGTCCACAGGTGGCAGCAGAGCAACATACCCAGAAGGCATGTTTCTGTGGCAGCCTCGATTGCCCCTTTTTCTTTTTATCAGCAGATCTCTGTGCAGGCCTCCCTTAGTCTGTCTCTCTGTCTCATCCAAGACGGGGCCGTCAAGCAAATGATTCTTTTCCCCGGGCCAAGAAAAACAGTGGAAAAAAAAAAATCAATATGGTGTATTTTTGTTCACGGTTCAAAAGTGCAGACGGATTCATACTCACATGAAAAATCTTGTCTTGTCCTCTTTCAGCTCCCGCTTTTTTTTTTTAACTTCACGTTCCAGGATGAACCATGAGCAAAGGTACGACCTGTTTTCTTTGACCTTATTTGTGCGTGTGTGTGTGTGTGTGTGTGTGTGTATAAATTCCTATGTGTGTGCGAGGACACATTGGGCATCTGGGACCGAGGGCTGCTGGGTGCACAGGCGCTTTGCGTGAATGTTTTCAGGGTGTTCGTCTCAGTTTTTCTCGACAGATGTAGTAACAACATGATTAGCCCTCTGGCTGCCGGCAGCGCTCTGTGTGAGGTTGCTATAGGGACCGTGGGTTGAGTGTTGGGGAGGCCAGAGTGGACGATGAGGGTGCCGAGGACGAGGAGAGGGGGCGGAATAGGAAATGAAGTGCCTGGTTGCCTCCGGCCTGTGTGTGTGTGTGTGTGTGTGTGTGTGTGTGTGTGTGTGTGTGTGTACGCGTGGGTTTGTGTGTTTCCACAAAGAGCACAGCATTGAAGAGACAGTCGTCTGTGTAATTGGGAATTTGATCAAGATATCTCACTCAAACACACAGTCAATCACGTACGAACACACAGACTGGTTCAGTCTGCGTAGGAGCCGGAGAGGCTCCTGTGATGACTGGGGCGTGGGCCGAGGGTAACCTGCTCTGCCTCACAGGCTGACGTCACGGGTTCAGCATTTCGTGACGCTTGTCACATAAATGGCAGCGACGGTGGTGCCGTTGTACAAACTGCACAAACAAGAGGAATGTCCTCTGCCTTCGTGAGCACAGGTGTGGTTTCAAGCACCGTGCAGCTTTTTAGAACAAAGTTCGCTTTGCTTGTGTTCTACAGAAGAAGTGTATGTGCGTGTGTGTGTGTGTGTGTGTGTGTGTGTGTGTGTGTGGGGGGGGGGGGGGGGGGGGGTCAAGACCCTTCTGCAAGGGATTGACTGAGAAACCCAAGGGGGTCCCGAGATGACAAACTGCCTTTTGCTTTTAAGAGGTCACATGCCACATGTAGTCCAGGTTGGGAACTCTTTTGGCGTGTTCGTGTAGTTGTCTGAAAGGATGCAGCGATTCAACTTTTTTCTCTCCTGATTCCGATACATGAACTCTGCAGATCTGCCAATCCATAAAAACTGATCCAGTACCAGTGCTCTCTTTTAACACTCAAAACAGAGTTGGTGGCATTCTGTGACTGAGTGAATGTAGCTGATAATGAAAACAGATCATTTTCATCGTGAGATTGATGAAGAAACTGTTGGATCGTCATTTTGCATCCGGCATCTTAGATCTATGCACCCCTAGTTGTCTACCCACCAATATTGACACCTATAACCAGTAGAGGGACCAAGTCATTGTTTTGCAAGTCACATGTAAGTCTCAAGTCTAAGTGCACAACCTACCTTGTGATTCACAGGTTGCGACCACAACGTTGTCCAGTCTGGGAGTTGTCCTTGTTTTCTTCTCACAGCTTTAACCCTTTCACAGTGTGTTTTCAGTTAATAAAAGTTAACTAACATTTTGCTCACATAAAATCTTCTTATTCAGCGTTTGGTTGGTTGTACATACCTCCACCCTCTTGGGCCAAAATGCTGAATTCTAGGCTTCAGAAGCTTAGTCCACACAACAATGGTTGACGTCACTGTGACTATACGTCCACTTCTTATATACAGTCTATGATTTGTGTGTGTGTGTGTGTGTGTGTGTGTGTGTGTGTGTGTGTGTGTGTGTGTGTGTGTTAACATTGTATTGGTAGGCTATACTTTTGTGAGTTTCTGTCTTTCCTGAGAATTCAACAGAAAAAAAAATAAAGAATCAAATAGAAAATGCAAATGTTAAATGTTAATGTGAGTATGAAAAACCAGGAGACAGGATTATTAAAGAAATATGTGACAGGGTGTATTAAAATTTAAATATTGTAATCACTGAGGTGAAAAACATCCTGTCAGAACTCTGAATTATTTGATGTGTTCCCTCGGGGGGGTGTTGATGGGGCCACCTTAAGTGAACCAATCTCACTTTACGTAACAATTTAAAACAAACCCTGAGGCTCTGCTGCCAGTACACAGCAAACCACCCTCATGCTTGTCTCCTGTATCTGCCCGAGTCTGCAGCCTGCTGTGTATAATAGCCATGGTGTGGGGTCTAATGCGCCGCACCATACAGGGCTGGCTTCACACAGGGATTACACCTAGATGATTCTTCAATAGCGAATTTAGTCTCGGTTAGCCGAGCCTTAATCCAGCGCCCGTGGAAAAGGGCCGCGGTGCTGTGGAGCCGTGGCCCGATATGACAGAGAACACAGAGGAGCCAGATTAGTTCACACCGGGAAGAGGGGGAAGAGCTTGAAGCCGTCTCTTGACAGCTCTTCCCAAATCTCTCTCTCTACTCTCTCTAATGCAGTCCGAGGGAAACAATGTTCCCCCTTTCTGTCCTTTTCAGCGGCCTCTTTCTTCCTCCCGCTCCGTCCCCGTCTCTCTCTCTCTTGCTGTGTGTGAGGGGAGTCATAGAGAGCAAGTGTGCATCACTTATCGCTTCATTAGCCGGTGGACTTCTGGGTCGTCCGCAGCCTTGTTCCCCACCGTCTCAGATGCCTTAATTACCCTCACGTGAGTCACGTCTGATAATTAGGGCGGTCAGAGGAGGACTCAGCCACACACACACACACACACACACACACACACACACACACACACACACACTGTTTGCGCTTACACATGTGGCACGCATACATCCACACACACATCAGTCATTAGTGGAGAGCTTAACATGCGGTGCAGTGCTAATGGGATTATCATTGCTGAGGGTCCCACTCATCAACCTCTTACTCTGCTCTCTATTCATCTTCGAGCACCGTTCTTAAACACTTCGGAGAACCGTTTTGACATGATCTCTTTTTCTTTTGTTTCGTTCTTCTTTTCCTCACAGACTTTCCTCGGTGTCTCTCTTCTCTTCGATTGCTACAGTGAATCTGCTCTATCAGCACAGCCGCGTCACAAGGACCGCGTTGTTAAAACTCAATGGGGCGTCGTGGTGACCTCAGGGTTTTAAGCCGGTGACCGTGTAATTGCAATGTCCCTGGTTCGAGTCCGGTTGGGGACCTCTGTTACATGTCTCTCTACTCTCTTTTCCCATCTCTCTCTATTGTCTGCTTTCGTGTAAAGGCATACAAAATGCCCCCCAAAAATGTAGGCTCTGTAATAGTGTTTCCCAACCTTCTTAGCTAGTGACCCCCTAAAATGAAGGAAGGTTTTCATGTGCCAGATTTTCATTACATATGTCATCCAGTTGTGTTGGCAATCCACAAGACTTAAAAAAAAAAGATTCGAGGAAAATCTGAAAGAATGAACCCAATTTTGTGTAGCAGAAATGTTTTAGCTTTTCTGTCTTCTTTCCTATCCTTCCATTTAATTATCTTGTGTTTTACTTGCGGCCCCTTGTAGTGTCCCAACCCCCATGTTGGGAACCCCAGTCCTATGTTAAGAAAAACAGACATATCAAAACTAATTCTGAGAACAACGTTCTGCGTCAGTGTAAACATTTTGACAATTAAGACAACATACGTTTAGTTATAATGAGACATGATTACTCATTATTATTAATGGCCATTTTAGCTGTTAGTTCTAGACATAGAGCCAGGTAGCAATCCTAAATGGACAGTTCACCCCAAAATCCAAAGTACATATTTCCCTCTTACCTCTTGTGCTTCGTTTTAATCTAGATTGTTGCTGTTGAGTTTTTCCGAATCTATTTCATATTTGGCGCTTCGAGCACCACAAGCCAAGTGCCATATAGTCCCATTATATGGAGGAGAAGGCAGACAACTCTACGGCAGATGTCTCCAAAAAGAGGCAATTCACACCAACTCAAGCTAGATGGATAAATAGCACTACAGATAAGTGGATTTTGGTAGGAACTGCCCCTTTAAGATGCAAAGCACACTACATTGTAATAAGGATATGACAAAGAGGGGGAAAAAAGGAACTTTGATTTGCTGTTCTGCGCTTTTGTCCTTTCGTTGCACTAACACAATCACCTCTCTCCATCTCAACCACTCTGCCCTCCCTCCTGTCACTGCTGCACCCATTTCATCAGCTCATTTAAACGTAATACTACCCATAACCATTCAATTTTCGCAGTGTTTATTCTGTTGACTGAAACGGTAATGGAGATATTGACAGCGGAGTGCAGAGTGATTCTGTCCAGGCCATTGTGTTGAGTGGTTCGATGGAGAGAAGTGGATGACTAGAGGGCTATCTATGGTATTACATATAGTGCAGAAGGCGTGGGAAAGAGAGGCCCTCTGAAAGCCAAAAGCTTAAATACCATGCCTCGCAGACATAAAGAGGAAACTCACACAAACACACGCGCACACACAGATATACACACACACACACACACACACACACACACACACACACACAAGCTGTGGATTAGGATGGGGATTATGGAAGCATAGCTGTAAAACAGGCAGAGACAGATCAGTGTTATACTTCATAAACACACACACACATGCTGGATGTGTACGGCAAGATGGATTTACTCTGAGGTGGATGGTATGATGACATAGGTTCATGCGTTATGATTTGAGCACCATTCAAGCTTAAATAGAAAGACAACCCAATGGCGCGGCAAATAAGATTTAGCAATCAATTATTGAACTGGAATGGTGGGAACTGAAAGCTCCCAAGATTCCATTTCTGGATCATAACGTTGTTTTTTTTTTAAATGTTCATGAATAATTAACTTTCTACTGAATGACCCACAGAGAGAACTGCCATAAGGTGTAAAATTGTGAGCGTGACATTGGCTAACGCTTGCATGCTAACATGGTCTCAATGATGACGCTAACTGTTACGTTACTGCTGTTATGTTGAGCAGGTGTAATGTTTACCATGCTCACTGTCTTAGCTTGGTGTGTTAGCATGCTAATTCGCTAACAAGAAACATTAAGTACAGCTGAGGCTAGTTTTGCAGGTTTTAAGCATGGACTGTGTATACGAAGTGGACGTAGTCACTGTTTGGTTTCTCAACTATGGTTTTGAAGCCTCGAATAGAAGTGACACAAGTCGGTGGAGCTAAATACAACCAAACGCTGAATAACACAACCAAAGTGTTACAATTAACTTTCGTGAACTGAAAACACACTGTGAATGGGTTCAAGTTCTAAGATGAAAATGCGGACAAAAACCAAACAACCATTGTTGTGGTAGCGACCTGTCAATCAATGCCACAATCAAAGCCCCGCCCTAAAGCATTCTTTGCTTTATAGTTTATTTTACTCTAAATGGGACCATCATTTACTAAATGAACACCATGTTGTATTGAAGAAACTAGAAATTTAGAGCATAAACTCATGTTCACAATGTTTACTGAGGTAATAATTTAAGTGAGGAGTAGGGTCTTTTTCTCATAGGCTTCTATTCAATCACACTTCTTTTTGCAACCAAAGGGGTCGCCCCCTGATGGCCATGAGAGAGAATGCAAGTTGAAGACACTTCTGCATTGTCTTAATTTTTCAGAATTAGGGGTTAGGGGATTCCGCCTGGTGTTTAGTCATAAACCTATGTACTGCCAAAGTAAAATCATGACATGATGATGCAACAAAAGGTAAAAATTCAGATCCGGCTTTCTCACAATTCGGCGGGAGGAGGAGAACTCCACGCCTAGGCAGCAGCGTCTCCTCCTCCGGCCAGGAGCAGAGCTTCGCCTCCCTGCTCCGCCGGCCCCCCCTAGGAGCCAACCCAGCACCATGCTGCTGGAGGCCCAGACAGAATTACTGAGCCTGCTGGAGGGAAAGGAGGCACGGGAGTACCAGGACTGAGCGGGGCAGACTACCGGACTCTGCTTCACTAAAATCAGATGTTTTCTAAAGGGACTCTGGTACCGCTTTTGTTCACAGGGACCGTCAAAGTGCCTCGTAGTAACTTTAAGATAGTAAAAAAAAAATCATCTTTAATTTTGAACTTGACTCATGACTTCCTTACATTATTGTGACCTTAATGTAAAGCGAATTACACACTGGATTAAAATAAGCAAACACAAGTTTTACACAGGACGGATTCTTTCTAGCCATCACCATGTTTAAGGTAGCTGGCGTTAGCAGGATAGCTAGTAAGCTAATATGGATTTAGGTCACTGCAGATCTAATAAATAGCTTATTACCAAGCTGAATACATTAATTTCACAAAAATAACTCTACTGTAAAAACCCACATTCTAACCAACAAAATAATAGCCAAGATGTAGGCCTACAACCTGATGCTTGCTCTTGTGGTTCTGACTGCCGTAGAACCTTTAAGGCCTGATATTGTATTGACTGCCATCTTTTTTCCTTCTTCACTACTCACTTTTCAAACTCTGCTCACCCAAAAACAAATTAAATCTGTAGCTTTGACTGAAATATAGTTAAACACCCACCACTAATTGTCATAGGAGCTTTCCGCCAACACCGTGGTCGGATTAGCATACCATAACGGCTGGAAGACTTTCTAACTAACCGTAACCCATATCGTAAAAAGAGCTGAATGCGGTGAAGCCCATACACGCACACCCACTGTAGGAGAAAATGAGAGGGAACGGGTCACCTTTTTTGTTAATTTGAACAAATTGCCCAGTCGCCGAGAGTGGTATACGTGTACACTGTGTGCTCCAGGCTTGCCAGATGAAACGCTAACTGATGCCGTCGCGCGCTGACCGAGCGCCTTGATCTGTGGCCCGTCCACTCTTTGGCCCCGCTGCATCGGGCCACATCTCGGCCCCCGGACCGTCTGTCATCAGTGCACAGCTCACTGGAGGTCTGTGGCTCCTCGCGATCCCCATCGTCGATACATCTGTCAGATACGATCATCAATCTCTTCTACTTCGCTTCATTTTATATTCACTCTGCATTTTTTTTTTTTTTTTGCCCATTCTCCTCAAAAAGCTCTCCCCTCTCACCCTCCTCCTCCTCCTCTATATTTCTCTTCTTTTCTTTCAGCCTGCTGAAATGTATAACCAGCAATTTGCCAATCTCTCCCACTATGACACACACACACACACAGATGTACACACACAGACACACACACACGCGCGCGCGGAGGCATCCAGACCGCAAGAGCTGCTGTGGTGTATAATGACAGATAATTGGCTATTGCGGGTTTCGCCCTTCGGCAGCAGGAACCAATCACAGTGACAGCCACTTCTCTGTGACCCGTGTGTGTTTGTGTGTGCGTGTGTGTGTGAGCATCCAAATGTCTGACACGCCGATTGTGTTTCATCGCGTCGTCTGCCTTTTTTTTTTTTTGCTCCGCGTGTATAGAAGTAATTGCCAGTCGAGCGCGCGGAGAATGTAACTGACAGCTCTCTTTGTAGTTTATATCCCTGTCATTGTTGCAATCTATGTAAACATAAATAATAAGCCGTTCGACTGCACCGTGTGCATCTGTGCATGTTTGAGTGTGTGTGTGTGTGTGTGTGTGTGTGTGGGCAAGTAGATTATGAATAGCCAACATTTTTACTGAATCATTATGTGTGTATACTTTTAAACAAAACATCTCTACACGTACACACTGGCGGATTACGGCTTGCACACAAGAAGAACCTCAAGTCAAATCTCCTTGTTTCGAGACAAATGACCACTCAGTGCTTCTGGGTTTTACGTTTCTCAGGATCCACAGCCCTCACACAATGCAGCCTCGCTGTTCTCCACTAATGTGATAGCTGCTTAGCTTGCCATTCGTCACTCATTTCGACGGAGTCAGCAGCTCCCCCCTGTTAATGGTCTGTCCGCTCGCCATTTGTGCGGAACCTGTTGACTCCCGGCTGCTCTCATTTAAAAACAATTTTTTTTTTCTTTTGGCAAATAATTCGGATGTGTTCTTTCACGCTGGGATGAACTGTAGCCACGTCAGCAACAGCCTTTTTTTAAATAACAGCCATGGTACGAGTGGAGGATGTCTCCCTCTGGTTAACTCTCTTTTCATTCCTTCCCTTTTATCGTTCACTCATTTATCCTGTGCTCCCGTTCTTTCTCTTTCTCCGCCACTTCCTCTTCTCTCGCTGTTTTTTTCATTCTTTTCTCTCCCTCTCTGTTTGCACCGACTCTCATTTCCGCTCTTTCAATAGTGCTCATCCAACCCCTGTGCACGCAGACCAAATGAGATCCTGTCTGTGTGTGTGTGTGCTGCATGCGCGCAGCTGAGACTCTGTAAATATGATCTTGCTGATAAGCGCCACCATATAAAAAGAAACGTGCATGTGTGGAGGAGGAGTTGTGTGCTTCATCACACTAGTCAGCTCAATATTCCCAAATGCAATTTCCTCGATGTGAAAAGAGCAGGCTGGATGTTCATCACTCTATATTCCCTTCTTAGTGTTCCATAAAAGCTTCTTTAGGGCTGCTCGGCTGCTTGTTCTTATGTTCTTTATTATTTTTTCCTTCTGTCATTCCCTCATTTACACCCTTTTCTTACTTGCGCACACACACACACACACACACACACACACACACACACACACACACACACACACACACACACACACACACACACCCGCTCTGTGTGTGTGCAGCACAGCAGATCTGTCTCCAGTGCATGATTAAAGTGCATATCGCAGCATGACTATTTCTTTGTAATGCTGCTTAACATTCTGAGCCTACATCAGCCCGGCTGAACTCATCCGTATTGTGTTTGTGAAAATCAATTCGAGCAATTTTTTTTATGTAGATAAAAACACATTTTCCTCCAAATTGATCTTTTATTTTTTACGGTTCTAAAGAGCTCCAGAATGACTTTTATTTTGTATCGCGGCTAAGCCAGAGGAGGATCCCTATTGTCAGGGCCAAATCAACATGAGTCAAAACAAACTCAATCACTGCCTTTTAACACCTGAATAGCATAGAAATCTGAAGGAAGGTGAGGTGTGGGGCGAATCTGGGCTTGAAAAAAAATATTATCCGTGTTCATCCTCGTGTAATCCAGATGTTTGACAAAATAAATAGCTCTCGTATTGGAATAATAAACCAACCGGCGGCCTCTTTCCCCTGGCGGCCTTTGCCGACTGCTTGCGCTCTCCTTGTTAGCTGCATTGGTGTCTCCCTGAAATTATGGTCATAATGGTCCAGGTGCAACAGGAGAAGGTGCCCTCTCTCAACAGCAGCCTAAGCCACACTGATGATTTGCAGCCCGCCGCAGCACTCACCTGTCCGGGGCAGCAAACAAATGACTGGAGAACCGGCAAAAGCCAAGTCGGTGCCTAAAGGGAAGGAAAGGGATAATGATGTCTTGAGCGTGCGCACGTGTGTGCGTGTGTGTGTGTGTGTGTGTGTGTGTGTGTGTGTGTGTGTGTGTGTGTGTGTGTGTCTGTGTGTGTGTGTGTGCAGCCAAAGCACTGTTTTCCATATCCACTAAGAGAAAAGGGTGTGTGTGTCTATCATAAAGCCATCAATCTTCGAGGACGGAGAAGTGTTTTTCTGTGTACATTTAGTGTATGTGTGAGGGGTGGGGTCAAGCGTCAGTGGGAGAGGATGCTTAATCATGAAGCATCAGTGATTAAGGTGTGTGTGTGTGTCTGCGCAGGAGGCACTGTGGCTCTCTATGATGCTGAGATTAGAGGCAATTATTGAAATGTCATGGCTTTAATGGGCCGCCGCTCTGCTCCCCCTCTCATAAGTCACGAGCTGAACTTTGAAGGTGACGAAACGAGCTGTTTGCCAGATTGTTGCCCACCACTTGTTAACCCTGTTTGCCTATCGCACTGTAGGATTTTAATACTCCATATATATAGAGAGACTCATGTAAGGGTGTAGGTAAAGATTATTTTCATTATTAGTTAGTCTGCTGTTTCATCGACAAATTGTTCGGCCTATAAAATGTCAAAAAACACAGTCATCGTGTTTTCCCAAAGTTCTCAGCTGAAGTATTTATTTTACCTTTATAGAAGATAAAAATAACTTTAGTTAAATTTTTTTTGCATTTTTTTTTTTTAAATGGCTTAAATGATTCACCAACTTTTAAAATTGTTGCCGATCAATTTCCTGTTCAGCGTCTAATCGCATCTACATGGTGCATGACGCACAGTGTTTTGTTGCAGTGAATTCTTTTGTGTAAACCCAACAGTCTCTGACGCACGTCCATTATGAACACGCTTGTCTCTTGTTCTGTTTTAGTTTGCAATGCTGTTCTTTTTTTAATGTCAAAACAATAAATAAAAAAAGGAGAGACGAATTTAGCCATTTATCTTAGGAAGCAAAAAATAGAAAGTGGTTATGAAAATAATTCTGCACTTTTTTCAAAAATAAATTTGTAAAAGCATGCGTAATGCTTGAATACAACTCAAGTCAAGTATTACCCTAAAATAAAATACTTTGACACTTTAAATGAGATTTGGTATGAAGATGCTCTCTTTTCATCAATGAAGTCTGTTTCATTGGTAAATAGCATAGAAATAGCAATCATTCTGCACTGATCGGATACACATTTACCAGTGTACTGTGATCACATGTAAATAAAGTATTTTCTTTCTCATGGCAGATATATTTGACTTTGCAAACAGTTATAATGGCCTTCGCTCAACAACGAATAAAATGCGAAACGAAAAAGCAAAGATCTCAACTGCGAATATTATAGGTCCTGGGCTTTTATTGTGAAAGGTTAGAATGGAAGGAGGAGGATCTGGTCTGCCTTCGTCAAGGTTGAAAAGCGCTATAAAATTTGCCGTCCGTGTTTGGAATTCGGAACCTCCACGTTGACATCATGGACGTATAAAGAGAAGTGGATACAGCGTTGGAGGCTGCGCCTGTTCGTTTCTATGAAAGTTGCTCAGTGGTGCGTGAAGCAGAAAACGTTTGGCTGCCGAGCTACTGAGAAGTTGATTTATCTCAAAAGAAAAGAAAAGAAATGTATTAAGTTACAGACGTCTCTCTCCCAATGTAAGTCTATGGGAAAAAGTATTTTTAGGCCCAAAGGCATTACGTGACGAACCAGGAAATTGTAATTCCACCTTTTGGCCACTATATAAATTCGGCACAACGTGATTGGTTGACGCCTTTATTCGCGGTGTTAAAGCTCAGAAAATCTACCTTGTTCTTTTTTTGCCGCATAATATTCACATTCCGTGTGAAAGTACTCATGACAAAAAAACAAAGCCCCCCCCCTCCAGTGTGTAAAGAAAGGAAATCAACGATGGCTGCTATTCGTTTACAGTAGTGTAAGCGTTTCCAGTTTCAGGGCACCAGCATTGAGCGAGCTGAACTCACTGTCATGAGCTACTGGCACACCTAAATGGAATGGAGCCATCATTACAGTAATTGGAGGTACTTGTGTTTTTTTTCCTGTTATGATTAGTTGAGAAATATCTGCTGTAGAAGAGGTCCCCTGTCATTTTGTCAGTGGTCGGTCCAAGTCTTACAGTAAATACAATTTATCCAGTGTGTCCCATCGGCCCAATGTTCCGACAAAGTTTTTGTCCGTTCCGGCACAAGCCCTTATTGTACCATAACTATGAAATGTCCAACTCTCCCTCTAGTGCCGTCATCAGGACAAAGTCGAGGTCACAGGTCACCCAGCCTATAATCATTTTGAACCATTACAATGAGAAAACTGCTCCCTGTGTTGTATGTCTAAGGGAGCATCTTTGAGATCCTCTCACTGCGGCAACTGAGGCAAGATTTTCTAAACTCCAAAATCACACAGTTATGCCGAGATGACGTCGACCTACCGTGCAGTTTAAAGGTGCAAAATAAATTCCTGTTTCCACCATCCTCCAGGCTGAAAAACAAAGACATGCTGAACATGTTTTATATTTCTCATCAGTCCCACTTAGCCTATTTCTTAAAAACCATTGGAGCATTCAAAGCCCTCATATTGCTGGCGATCTGATATGTGAGCAGGACGTTTTCTATGAAAAGCATGTACAAACTTCCCCATGCTACACCTTGGAGTATTTTATTTAGCCTATAAACTATGTCTTATAAGAAAGTGTAGCCAGTTTGGGCTGGCTCGGAGCACACGATGTGTAAAGCTTGGTTAGTGTGGTGAGGAAAGGCAGAGTTCATGCATGACTTAAAACAACAACAACAACATGGAAAACTGATCAATGAGTAGGTTGACAGCACAGTGCAGTATGCCTGCAGGGATGTGTGTGTGTGTGTGTGTGTGTGTGTGTGTGTGTGGACGGCCGTGTGTCTTCACATACAGGGAGCACCCATGCATATGCACGCTCTGAATATTGAACCCATATATCCATACATGTTTGTCAGTGGATAACTTGAATATTTAATCGAGAGCTGCAAGTGCAGAATGCGTGTCGACGGCGAGAGAGTGCAGCCACGTGCGTGTGTCTGTGTGTGTGTGTGTGTGTGTGTGTGTGTGTGTGCAGGGCGATATTGTGTCATGGGGCCCATCAAATACAGCCCCCAGATTCTATTTTAGCCAGTGAAGTTAACTCGATAAGCAAATCCCTTATCTCTTACGTGCTGACTCATTATCTTTTTGGTATCTGTGTGTGTGTGTGTGTGTCGCTGTGAGCACGTACACAAATCCAGTGTGTGTGTGTACGTGTGGGCACGCACATCTGTCTCCAGTGTGTGTGTGTGTGTGTGTGTGTGTGAGTGTGAGTGCTTGCATCTGTGTCCTGAGGTTGTGTTTTTTCCTTGGACCCACTGAGCTGAGGAGTTTCTCATTTACATTGCGCTGATGGGAAATCTGCTGCACCACTTGATTGTGTTCAGTGTTCTGGGTCAGCACACCCAGATAAATCTGTGAGTGTGAGTGTGTGTGTGTGTGTGTGTGTGTGTGTGTGGTGCAAGACTGAAAATTGGTGTTAAAGCTTATGCTCTCCCCATTTTCTCCCTCTTTTGCTGACTTCCTGTCTTCTTTGTCAGCACACAGACGGTCCTGACACTCTTAAAAGTTTTTTTCTTTTCTTTACACACCACATTCATCAGATCTGCAGCAGCTTGATGACATAATCTGAAAAATGCCGTACCCCCCCATATTGTCCTTGCACCTCACGCACAACTTAATTCGGCGAGTACTCATTTGTTAAAACTACCTTTATTTATCACCCACTCTTCTCAAAGATTTCACGATGCATCACTTTTCAAATAAAAAAAAAAGTAGAGCTACACTCAGGTTTGCAGTACAAATACGCTATACAGAGAGCTATATGACTCACATCCAAGCAGTCCAATCTGGGGAAGATTTTCGATTCAATTATAGAATCATCACACAACTGTCTGCGCTGCAGTTGACGAGAAGACCTTTCAGATTCAAACCGCCTCATAGTTCTCACATCAATTCTGCAATAAATATGAGTCAAACTGCTGACCACAGTTTGGAAACGGTTGGCCTGGATGACATGCAATGTGTGAGTTAATCAAAGAGCTGCTCCTCACTGGAGATAACGGATAATCTGTGCCTGCGATTGACCCTTTTCCTAATCTCCAAAATCAAACAGTACTCCACCCAAAGAGTCCTAAGGAAAATCAGAAATGGAAAAAAAAAATGTTGAATTAGATTTGAGTTTAAATTTGAAACAAAATCATGGAGAAAATGTTCAGTTTGTTTGGATAAAAGTAGAGTGTCTTAAATTATTCATAGAATATTATTTAAACACACGTTGCTTTTTTTGTTGTGTTGATTTCATAAAATATGTATTTAAAAAATGAATATAAAATGTGACCAAATGCTTTAAGATTGACATTCTACTCCTCATTGATCCATCCACCTCGTCTCCACATCGTCCTCCGGGACAATTTCCTCTTTTTACCGGGCGAGGGAGTGATGCTGTGGAACAAAAACGACTTCCACATCGCTCCACACTACATTATGCCCCCCCCCCCCCCCCCCAAAAAAAAAAAAAAACCCCGTCGCAGGGATTATTACGCGTGGCGTCTGCGTCTTTAAATCTGCCCCAACTTCGCTCCAGCCACCACACCGCGCGGAAAGGAGGGGGGGATTTAACAGCTACCTTACCGAGTCGTTGAGCCTCCTCACCGGGTAGGAAATTATTGGAGCGAGAGCGAGAGAGGGAGAGAGAGAGAGCGCGCGCGAGACAGAGAGAGAGAGAGACGCACGGCGCTGGATTATTCGGGCAGAGCGGCTGCAGCCACGGTGGATGTAACACGGGCGGACGACGGACGGAGAGCTCGAATCTATTCAGAATCTATTGCGAGTTTTATATATTTTTTAAATTCTCTCTCCCGACGGACGGACGGCGCCGGGCGGGATGCTGGATATGGTGAGCTCCGTCTCCCGTCGGTTTTTTCTCTCTGTGTGTAGTTGTTTGGGTTATTGTGGACGTGCACGGAAGAACTTATCATGTATGCCAGCGCAAAAGCGCTTATGCGCTTCATGAGTGCGTGCGCGCGCGCGCGCGTGTGTGTGTCAAACACATATGACTGCGAGCCTGACACACGCCTTATCCTCCCTCCCCAGCATGAACAGTTGTTTTATTGGTGTTTCAGGTGGTCGCCAGCCAGCCCCCCTTTTGTTTTAGTTTTTGTCAAATATGGCACGCAGATGCTTTCTGTAATATTCAGACTTGGGAGCATGAACGTGGGCAGCCGATAGTGAGTTTATATCGATCCCCTTTATTTAATCAATCAATGTGTATCCTTATTATGTGCCATGGTTATCATTTGTATGGGAGCTCACGAAGCACAACATGCCACCCAAGGCTGATCTCTTATTTCCTGTGGTGTCATGGTGATGATGTGAGCATACAGTAAATATGCAGTTTTGTGTTCTGGTTGTTGCACCCTGACTGCGAGGTTGATCCAGTTCTGCAGGGCGGCTCTTGAAAATGAGTTTTTCCTCTTTTAATGCTGATGAGAGATTAAGGAAGGCTGTAAACCGCTTGGTTTTTCCACTGGGTTTGATGCCCCCCCCCCCCCCCCCTTCAGAACATGCTCAGAGGTATTTTCTCACGACTGAACCGATACCGCCGGCACACATCTGAATGCCGGATGCTCAAAGGTGAACCCGTGGCACACAAGCAGGCGATGGGATTCCGTTAATGGCTGTCAGTCGATTCAACCTGGGGTTTTTTGCAAGAGAATTTATGCAAATCTGCGTGAACACTTTAGACTCCAATAGGCCCACAGTGGATTATTTGGGGGTGGATTTTTTAACTCTGCCAGCCTGAGCCCAATCCAGTTGGACACACTTGGAGACATGTCATCGGGAAAAAAAACACATTTCTGATTGATTTTCTTGGGCCACCCCCAATTTATCAGGTGTGCTTTACGAGACACTTTCACCTGCAAGACCTCAGGATCGGATGCAGGTTGTGACATTTTTACATTTCTCGCCACGTTGCGGTTCAATGACTGTAATGTGTATGTGTATGTGTGTGTGTGTGTGTGTGTGTGTGTGTGTGTGTGTGTGTGTGTGTGTGTGTGTGTGTGTATGTGTGTATGTGTATATGTGTTTGACAGTAGTCAGCAGTCTTGCTCACTTGCACACCGTCTATGGCAGCATTACAGACCTCGCTGGCTTTCAAATCAATCATGCAAGTACTTTGACAGCAATTATGGTATATATATATATATATATATATATATATATATATATATATATATATATATATATATATATAGATGTGTGTGTAAATATGAGAAAGTGTACATGTTCTCGATAGTTCATGGCTCCAGTTTTCTCTGCTAAGTACCTTAAAAGTGTTGCTATGAAAAGCCTGCGCAGCGGGAGCCGCACGTCATGCTTTTTCCTCCGGAACAGCTAATTTAATGACCAAATTATTGATCCATATTGACATAATAGATCAAGATTGGGGTGGATGTTCTTGGCAAAAATGTGTCAAATGATTTCAGAGGTTTGACAGACCCGATTAATCGCAGCCCTCGGGACCTTTCATCTTAAACTGGGCTCCGATAGCGGCCGAAGGACGCACGTCACCTTTTTGGCGCCCCATACGCATAACGAGGGGGATGAAAATACATCTGTGTGCGTGCGATAAACTCCTGAGTATAAGATATATCGTTGTTAAAGACCCCAGATTTAATATAACATTTTCTATGTTTATTTACATTTTTTTTTTCAATCATTTGACAGAAACCTTCAGGGCATTTTTCTGGCGATAGGGTTAGAACATGTGGGTTCTGGGGAACAGGCCGATTCATCGTCTGGAGGCCTTTTCCCGCTAACTATCGCAACTATATCAGCCTATCGATTGACCTTATAATTATTTTGTATAATACCAATGCATGATGTTAAGTGATCAATTCTTGCGCTCCGTAAATGTTATTCGGGCACATCGGGTAAGTGGACCGCAACCTGTTTCTCTACGAGCGCAGCCTGCTGCTCTCAGGTCAGAGGTTCCTTGTCACATGCCAGTCTGTGGATGAACAAGTGCTTTTACTCCGACTGATCTTCCACTGTGTTAATGTAAAGTGAGTGAGTGTGAGAGAGTGTGTGTGTGCGTGTGTGTGTGTGTGTGTGTGTGTGTGTGTGTGTGTGTGTGTGTGTGTGTGTGTGTGTGTGCGCCACTGCAGCTGTTCCTCCTCTCGGAGAGATTAAGTTTCACAAGATGTGATGGATGCCGGGTGTCTGCAGAGCCAGCTGTGTGTGAGTGAGTGTGTGTGTGTGTGTGTGTGTGTGTGTGTGTGTGTGTGTTTCTGATTGCAAATGCGTGTGTACGGCTGCGTATATGTGGTGAAGGTCCACGTCGCTGCCCCGAGGGGTTGGGGTCGGGGTTAGGAGAGGGGGACGTTAAGGTCAGGGGATGTTTTTGAGTTATAGAGTATTTATAGAGACTGCAACTTTTGGTTCCCACGCAGACCGGGCCGGAAGAAAAAGGGAATGACGTTAAGGGGGTCAACTCTTCCCGTCACCATCAAAAAGAAGCTCCTTTTTTCCTCTAGTCACACCTACGTTTTCTTTCTTTATTTCTATTCACTGCCACAACTGCAACTCAAGGCCACTTGTCTAAGACTCAAAACCGTACATGTGCAGGTTTTCATTGAGGCTATTTTTTGAGAGGCGGCCTTATGGTTGGTCGAGGGCGAGTGGGCTCCTCCATCCAGCCGCGCTGTGATAGGATGTGTTTATTGCAAAGATGGGGCCGGAGGAGGCGCAAAGGCAATGGTATTGGTTTTCCTTGTCGGTCGGAGGGGGCAGCTTCCAATCTATCCCGGCTCGCCCCTATCATCTGTCCGTCAGTTCTCACCGAGTCTCTCCCCCCCCCCCTTTCTCCCTTCCCTCTCACTTTCCCATACCCCTCCACCATCTCGCCCCGAATCGATAGTACCCATTTCTGTCATTTGCTTATCGTCACTTTTTCTTTTCCTCCCTCGTCCCTCTCTTGCTTTCTCTCCGCTTGCATCCACCCGTCACGCGATCGCACACCCACATACAGGCTGTGAATTGGTAATTAATGACAAAGAAAAAAAAAAAAAAGTCTTCACCTGTGGAGAGGAGCATATGGCGAGGTATTAAAAATTTAACTTAAGACTCCCCTCACTTCGTCTGTTCTCCGCTCGTCCTCCCCCTGTGGAGAGGAGCATATGGCGAGGTATTAAAAATTTAACTTAAGACTCCCCTCACTTCGTCTGTTCTCCGCTCGTCCTCCCCGTTTGTCTCCCGTCGCTCCCTTTTATCTCTCATCTTCCTGTTTCGCTCTGTCTTTCTTTCTCAGTTCAAAACTGCTTCATCGTGTCCTTTCTTCTTCTTTTGTATCTGTATTTCTTTTTTTTTATCTAAAATGTTGTAATGGCAGTACGCAGCGAGCACTCTGTTTACTATTCCATAACAGAGACATGGCATCAGATTTTCATATTTATTATGTGTGTGTGTGTGTGTGTGTGTGTGTGTGTGTGTGTGTGTGTGTGTGTGTGTGTTGGGCTTTTTCAGAGACGATATGGGGTATGTGTGTAATGAGGAACAGACAAAAATGGAGGACATTCAGAGAGCGTGAGATAAATAGAAAGAAAGAGTTTGTGGTTGGGCGATCCCTTCATCCGCCCCCCCATGTTCCAATCAGAGGGGGACACTCTGAGGGAGCCAGGCACAACCACAACAATTCCATTTTCCAACCACGCTTACACAAACTCGTTCACACACACACACACACACACACACACACACACACACACGCAGGCGGACATGCAATCCGAGGCTGAACGTCTTCAACCCTCCACCGTCAAAAGCTGAAGTGTCCCCCCCCCCCTCTTCCCACTCGCTTCCCTCCCCCCTGTTGCACTTAACGTCTTCGTCTTCCCTTCGCTTGTCCTCCTCCTTCAATTATTGTCTTCTCCCTGTCTCTCGTCGCTCCCTTTTCTCTCTCCCCCGTCTCCTACATCTCTCCCCCGGCACGCATGATGGTTTGACATCGCAAAAAAAAAACGGTGCCAGACCACAAAGTCTTTTTTTTTTTTTTCAGCAGCTCTGTCTCCCACTCTCTCTTGCTCTCCTTCTACGTGTCTCTCGCCCCCAGCTCGCCCCCCCATCCTTACTACCACACAGTTTAATCTGCAGGGGGGGGGGGGGTTTAGAGGCAACGGCTGCAGGACTTCCACATCATTTCTTTCTCTCTGCCAGAGGCTTTGCTGCTGTTTACAGCCGTCCTCCCGTGGCCCTCTTCGTCCTCTCCATCTTCTGCAGCTATTTATTTGTTTGATAATTTATTCATTTTAAACTCCTTTTAGTTTTTTGCTTTGCCCTCTCTCTCTCTCTCTCTCTCTCTCTCTCTCTCTCTCTCTCTCTCTCTCTCTCCTCTCTCCCTTTCTCATATCTCCTCCCGTCAACACACAGCGGCGCCTGTGTGACATGTGTTTGCATTACTTCTCATTATCCACTCCTTTAATCACTGTCCCGTCCCAAGCAGCCGTAGAGCCCCGTCGACGTCTGTGAAACCGCTGTCACGGGTTGCTTTTTGTCCTGCAGCGGGCAGATCCAAAGAAAGGCCTCTCAGACTGCGTTTGCTCCAATTCTTTTTTCAAGCAACAGAATATGTAACTTTATACACTGAAATTGGAAATCATCCAAATCTTTGTTTTTTTTCTTCTTCTCCTTTTTATCTGTGGCGCTAAGCGGTCACTGCTGTGGTATTTTCCCAGAGATTACATGTCAGTCATACATCACTGACAGCTATTTGCCTTGGATTTTTTTTGGGGGTGGAGACACCACAGGTGAAAACGGTGTTTTGTTTTTTTTGCACCGGTCAAATTTTGAGATTTTGAGCTGTTTTTTGTCTTTATGTCTTCTTTCAGGACTAGTACAAAAACCCCTCCAAAATACACATTTAGGTGTTCATTTTACTACTGTTGTCTTTCCATTGTTCTGGAAATGTATGAAAACTAGCAGATATTTGTTATAATAATGCCTAATTTGCAAATTTAAACTTGCAATTCAAAAAAGTAATTGTCTCATTGTAAGTAATCAACTTGGTAAGTTTTCACGGTGATATGTCTTTAAGTTAAATTTTTGACCCTATTCACTGGGGTGAATTCACTGCTCATGTCGCCAAGCAGCTCAAGGAGGAAGATGTATATCGCTTACATGAGCCAGAGGATTTTCCCTTGGAAAGAGCTACCCACCTCTGGGTGTTAAGAATAGTAAATGTAAATTTTTTTTAAAAAAGAGCCTGTTTTCATATGAATCCAGTCTGAGTCACTGTTGTGTCTTATCAATCAGTGCTGGAGTACCAATGCGGACATTTCTAGGAACATTTCACAGATTAACACTCTGTATTTCTAATTTTCCACTTGTTACGTGAGACAGTGGAGAGTGTTTCTGCTCTGCGTCCTCTGTGGGAGTCTTTACCTCAGCTGTCCCCGCCGTGGCAGAGCTCCCGGTCCTTGGCCCACGTCTCACAACCTCTCCGGCAACATTGGCCAAAGCGGGGCATGGATGCCTCAAAATGGCTCCCGCCACTCGTTAATTCTATTAGTCAATCTCCGATCCCAATTTTGTTTTCCTCCCTCCCGTCCGGGATTAGCCCTCACCACTGTTTGTCCGTAGATTTGTAATTAATGACTTTGATTGTCTGCTCTGTTTGTTTTTGCCAATAGAATCGGGATAAGGCTGCTGAGCCGAGCTTTCTCTTTTGTCCCTTCGTTCATCCTTCATCTCGCTTGGTATTCGTTTCCCCCTGTCCTTCTCTCTGGAGAAGGGGGGGGGGCTGAGAGTCCAAACACAAATCCCATTTCTTGTTGTTCGTGTTCAGGAATCGTGTTCCGCCTCCCCATTTCCCTCAGACTCCCTAAGGCACCTGGGATTAAATGACACGTGTGTGTGTGTGTGTTTTTTTTTAACACCCTTTATGGATAGTCTTGATTGCACGAGGGCTTTCTGTGTGTGTAACGATCGAGGCGAAGACTGACCTCCGATGAGGTTTAAAGGTTTACGGGAGGTGAGTGCTGGTTTGGGTGTGTGCGACCGTCCCTGTGCACGCCTACGTGTGTGTGTGTGTGTGTGTATGTGTGTGCGAGGATGAATAATCTCTTTACAAGCAAGCACCAAAACATTTGAAATTACTAGATGCGCTCTGTCCTCAGAAGGCATGGGGGGGGGGGGGGGGGGCTCCTGATGTATAAGGTGGATTCAAGGGGTTTCATTCATTTGACCATGAGGATATAGTGCTACAGGAAATAATCCTAAAACCTGTGAATGATGAAATGATCAGTTTTGCACTTCGGTTCCCTTGTCTCGAAGCCAATTTTTTTTAGATGCCTGAAATAAGGTCTGTGGTTAACACATGCTTAAAGGGACAGTTCACCCCAAAATCAAAAATACATATTTTTCCCTCTTCCCTGTAGTGCTATTGATCAATCTAGACAGTTTTGGTGTGAGTTTTGGAGATATCTACAGTAGTGATGTCTGCCTTCTTTTCAATATAATGGATATACAATATATATATACTGTGTGTGTGTGTATATATACAGTTGTGGTCAAAAGTTTACATACACTTGTAAAGAACATAATGTCATGGCTCTCTTGAGTTTCCAGTTATTTCTACAACTCTGATTTTTCTCTGATAGAGTGATTGGAACAGATACTTCTTTGTCACAAAAAACATTCATGAAGTTTGGTTCTTTCATGACTTTATTATGGGTTAACAGAAAAAGTGACAAAATCTGCTGGGTCAAAAATATACATACAGCAACATGAATTAGCAATTTTGGTGACTTAGAAAGTTGTGTCAATGAAATGAGCTTCATAGCATGGCCTCTTAACTTCTTGTGAGTGATTATGAGTGACTACAGCTGGTGACTTCTCTGAGGCCATTTAAATAGGGCTCATTGGATACAAACGCCCACAAACGCTACAATGGGAAAGTCAAAGGAGCTCAGCATGGATCTGAAAAAGCGAATCATTGACTTGAACAAGTCAGGAAAGTCACTTGGAGCCATTTCAAAGCAGCTGCAGGTCCCAAGAGCAACAGTGCAAACAATTGTTTGTAAGTGTAAAGTGCATGGCACTGTTTTGTCACTGCCACGATCAGGAAGAAAACGCAAGCTATCACCTGCTGCTGAGAGAAAATTGGTCAGGAGGGTGAAGAGTCAACCGAGAACCACCAAAAAGCAGATCTGCCAAGAATTAGAAGCTGCTGGAACACAGGTGTCAGTGTCCACAGTCAAGCGTGTTTTGCATCTCCATGGACTGAGAGGCTGCCGTGCAAGAAGGAAGCCCTTGCTCCAAAAGCGGCACCTTAAGGCTCAACTGAAGTTTGCTGCTGATCACATGGACAAAGATAAGACCTTCTGGAGGAAAGTTCTGTGGTCAGACGAAACAAAAATCGAGCTGTTTGGCCACAATGCCCAGCAATATGTTTGGAGGAGAAAAGGTGAGGCCTTTAACCCCAAGAACACCATGCCTACCGTCAAGCACGGTGGTGGTAGTATTATGCTGTGGGGCTGTTTTGCTGCCAATGGAACTGGTGCTTTACAGAGAGTAAATGGGATAATGAAGAAGGAGGATTACCTTCAAATTCTTCAAGATAACCTAAAATCATCAGCCCGAAGGTTGGGTCTTGGGCGCAGTTGGGTGTTCCAACAGGACAATGACCCCAAACACACATCAAAAGTGGTAATGGAATGGCTAAATCAGGCTAGAATTAGGGTTTTAGAATGGCCTTCCCAAAGTCCTGACTTAAAATCCCATTGAGAACATGTGGACAATGCTGAAGAAACAAGTCCATGTCAGAAAGCCATCAAATTTAACTGAACTGCACCAATTCTGTCAAGAGGAGTGGTCAAAGATTCAACGAGAAGCTTGCCAGAAGCTTGTGGATGGCTACCAAAAGCGCCGAATTGAAGTGAAAATGGCCAAGGGACATGTAACCAAATATTAGCACTGCTGTATGTATATTTTTGACCCAGCAGATTTGATCACTTTTTCTGTTAACCCATAATAAAGTCATGAAAGAACCAAACTTCATGAATGTTTTTCGTGACAAAGAAGTATCTGTTCCAATCACTCTATCAGAGAAAAATCAGAGTTGTAGAAATAACTGGAAACTCAAGAGAGCCATGACATTATGTTCTTTACAAGTGTATGTAAACTTTTGACCACAACTGTGTATATATATATATATATATATATATATATATATATATACTGTGTATGTATATATATAGAGAGAGAGAGAGAGAGAGAGTGTATGCGTGCATGTGTGAGGTGCGTGTGTATTTTCACACTCGTTGGGTCCCTCCCCTTCTTGTGCTACCACAATGGGAGCTTATATTGGAAAAATATATATTTGCGGTAGTCATCAGCGAGAGACAAATATTTTTTTGGTTCAGGTCAAATTGTGCCATGAATTAAACATATGTTGTTTGTCAATTAAAAAGATATTTTTCGAAAGTTCAAAAAGTCACAGTTTTATCATAGGACCGTTTTGTGTGAAGCCGTTTGGTGAACAACATCTCTCGTCTTAGTCAATGCACATCATCAACGCCAACACGGCCGTTAGCTTGGCTTGCTAGCTAGCAAGGTAACTTGAATATGTTCCAAGCGAATATTATCTTACCTGATGACTTTCTTTATTAGCGGGGAAGCTGAAAGAATGAGCGAGACCCGTCGTTTGAGCGACTACATGTCGAACCGTGTCTTCCCAATTGCGTATTTTCAAAGTCCTGTACTTCAACAGTTTTACGACAAAAACGCAACTTTGTTGATGTGCAAAATTATCTTTTAAATCCACAAACGTCGCATGTGTAATTCATGGCGCAATTAAAAAAAATGATTGGTCTACATATTTTTTTCCCAAGATAAAGTCCCATGATGGTCCACAGGAAGGGGCGGGACTTTGCCTTTTCTATATATGGGGGGGGACTTGGTCGTGATGCGATGACGGTGTCGGAGTTAGTGAATGCAATAAACATAACGGGAAACACACAAACATCATAAGGCGTGGCAATGCATCAGATGCAAACATACCAACACACAGTTTTTGAATCAGCATGCCGTGCCCCATCCCTCACTTTGTAAACGCGCGACCACAAAATAATTTCCCTTCCTCTCTAATGCATCCCAAAAACCCCTTACTCTGCAGTTCCCCCGACGCTCCATTCCTGGACGGCCTTTAGACACAGGAAGTGCCTTAGCGGGTCTCTCAATGTTGCAATATTAAATTAGGCTTGCCATTTAATACATCCCCCTGGTGTAGATATTGGCATCGTTTTCAATCGTGCATCCTCTAAGCCAAAGCTGAGAGGCACCTAACCAACTGCCCCCCCTCCCCCATACGCCTTTCATAAGAAGCTTCTATAATAGGTTTATTGAAAATAACAAGGTTGTCTTCTCGGGTTACGGACGGGACTCTGCTGCTGTCTCGGTTGGAACGTCGATAAATGTATTTTTTTCAATGGAGCCCTTTTCTTTTGTATGAGTTGTATAGCTCAATGCCGAGAATGCTGTTGTGCTTTTCTGTGTCTTCCTTGTGATTCGCTTCTGCAAATCACAAACAGATTCCATCAAAGAAGAGAAGAGAGAAAGCAAGAAAACAGAAACGACAGAAAGGGATGCTGCCGGGATTTAAAACAAAAATAATAATAATAATAGTTTGAGTCTGTGAAGACGCAAAATAAACAATCAGCTCCGGCTCTTAAAACGCTGAACATTTTAATTCATGTTCTGTCTTGCTTTTTATGTGAGACATGTTAGGAGCCACGGAGAGAGCTTATTAAGAAGCTTCAGGTCATCAAATAAGTCAATTGTAGAAATATTGTCCCCTCAGTTGTTCCAGCAGTGTTTTTTATTTTTTATTTTATGAGCGATACATCGATACTTATAGTCAGATTTCAGTTGGATTGATCCCTTTCCCTCTGCTCCGTCACCCAGCCTCCTCCGACCCTAAAGCTGTGAGCGCAAGCATGTCGTTGTGTGTGTGCAGGCGTATGCGTTGTCTCCCCTCCACACAGAAAAAGGCAGACATAATAGGCCGGTGTCGAAACCATGACG
>NW_027176594.1:14240161-14335161 GCF_023349555.1 Cebidichthys violaceus
GTTTCCCGTCTTATTGCTAAGCTAAGATAACTGGGCTGCTGGCTATCAATCTTTTCATCTACCTCTGCACCAGAAAACGAATGAGCGAGTTTCCTATTGCTTTTAGTAAAGCGCCCCGAGGGCTTCACTGCTGTGCCCTCTCTCCCTCTATGAGAAATATTCTTCCTTTCCTTTCTGTTTCACTCTCTCTGATTGGTCTTTCAGCAAAATGTGCAGTAACGTACAACACTGATGGGTCCGCTTAGAACGCAAGTCATGTTATTGAAGTTCAATAAGCAGCGGGATTCAAATCTGTTTAACGCCACAGCAGTTTCACTCACGGGAACTCAAATGGCAACCCGGCTGTTATATAACGCTCTCTGATAGTCGCTACCGGAACTTTTTTTTAGAGGGAGTTTTGGGAGATCATGTCAGTCTCTCTATCTTCCTCTTTTCTTCACACGCACACACACACATGACCTCAAACCACACACACACTGCAGGTCCAAACTTCCTGCCTCGATGACATCATTGGGTTGCGCTGCCCCCAGCAGCAGCAAGCCTACGAAGGGCGGAGGCGCTGGCTCCGGTGCTCGGATGTCTGATTTGATTCACCCTGACAACCGAGGACCATTTGGGAGCCCCGTAACCACGGCAACTCCCATCACAACTTTTCTAGGCGATCGGTTGACGGGGGCCAGTCGGGGCTGGCGTTCCTCGCATTCATTTTTAATGGCCAGTGTACTTAGTCGTTTCTTCCTGGGCCCGTCTCCCTGCGGTCCCATCTCCAAGAGAGGAGAGGCAGCCCGCGCTTGGTGGAAAAAGCCCCCATTACATATTTATTGTCCCCAGTCTTAATTACTGAGCCAGAGGGGATGTGGGTTTTGCTCTCTCTCTTGTGTCTCTTTTTAACTTGAAGGGATGAGACCTTCTCTTTCCTTCCGCCTCTTTTCCCTCGCCACTTTCTCTCCGGTCGTCAGACCTCCGTGCTTCCGAGCTAAAGCAACTTCCAATTCCACATAAAGTAATGGAAAAGTTTTTTTTTGACCTGTACGCTGTACTCTCAGCAGCCTGTGGCTGTACATGCAAATTACACAGCACATGTTCACATGTTTGCGCAGGAAGCCAGAGGAACCAGCACATGTGACACCTAACGTTGACGAAATCCGTTCCACAGCTCAAGGCTAATTATTTTGCGATCATGGATCTAGCGTATATTTTTCCTGCTCAGACACTGTAGACATGGAGTTACAAGCATTCATCTCCCCCCGCTATAAACCGTCAGCACCATTGCAAGATTTAATCTAGTTTCAGGCGCATGTTTTCCCTTCTTAGAATTGGAATAGTTATGGTTGATTATTGAGTCGGTGAGGATTCTGCAAGAGATGTTGCAGATCCACAAAAAAAAAACAATCCATGTATAGTGTTCACGTCTTTCCAATTTCCCTGCATGTTATTTTGAGTCGCTCTCATGTGCTCCCACTCCTCCGCTGGCCGAAATCAATCGGAAGGGAAAAGGCCGTGTAACCCCATCCTTCTCTCTCAGCCGTTTGTAACATGACATTGGAGAAGATTGATCAAGAAATGTATTTCTGGACCAAATCGTCCCACCGCCTCCCCTTTGACCTTCAAGGTGCCGTTGTTGTTATTCTTTGTGCTTTAGTTGACTCCTCAAATTCACTCCGGCTGCATTTTTTTCGCGTTTGCTACCGATGCGTCTTCATTCTTTTGCACTTATCAATTGATTTTGCACCTCCTAGGGGGGGTTTTCTCTCAGCTCGTGCCTTGAATAGATGGAAAAAGAGGAGACGGTGGCCTTCGCTTTAATTTTGTTCACTCCACTTGAAATCACCTTGAGGGTGGAGGAAGCGCGGCTCCTTTCAATTCACGTGGAGCTCCTCTTTATCCGCCGCGTGTCAGCGGTGGCGCTGCCACTCGCTTGAGAGGAAAGTGTGTTTCTCCTTTCACAATGGCAAGGCCGTTTCTTGACTTGTGGTGCCCTGTGGAGTTCGGTGAATGCGCGAAGCCGGGTTCGTGAACTGCTGCGTGGTTCCTCTTCGCTCTCCTCCTCCTCCTCCTCTTATTCAGTCATCGCGGGGCGTGGGATGTGCATGTGTGTTCACCTCTTGCTTAAGTAAATGCACTCTTTAGCAGGGCAGAGAGTGGAAGGTAAAGGGCTGCACTGCCTATTCCACACCGAAGAACCGCCACATATTGAACCCCCCTCCTCCCCCAGTCTGTATGGTATATAATAGAAGAGGATGCAGGTTATAACTGGAGCATGGTGTGGATAAAAGGTCCAGTTATTGAAGCTTCAGCCCGCTTCAGGTCTGGAGGAAATCCATATTTTATTCCACGTGAGAGCCGCTCAAGGCCTGTAAATTATTACTGCTGTATTCCACCTGCTTGTGGAGGTCACCCAGCCAGCTAGATCGGTAGATAGAGGTGTGTGTGTGTGTGTGTGTGTGTGTGTGTGTGTGTGTGTGTGTGTGTGTACCTGCGTCAGCACACATGTTCGTCAGAATGTGTGTCCAGCCTCGGTAGCCAGCAGTCATATGTGTAGCATGTCACGGGGCAACGGCAGCCACACCGCAACTATAATGCAAGCTCATCCATCCATAGATCTATCCTTACATTCATCCACCCATGTACTAAAACACATTACAGGGATGAGTGCCCCCCCCAGCATTAGAGGCTCTCTACTGTACGCCGCTGGAGGCGGGGTATTTTGCTCAAATGTTACTACTTTATGAAGTATTGTTACTGCGCTACCCTGAGAGGATACTGTAGTCTTGCCTGTAGGCACTAGTCCCTTTGCAGTTGCCCAACAGGCAAAAGGTAGAGCCACCTGGACCACTTAGGACATTAAAATGCACCTAAGACACGAAAACATCAATAACTTAGCACTGTGCGAGGGAAATTTCCCTCACAATGCACCAAGCCTGCAATTAACGATTTTTCATGAGCGAGTCATCTGCCGTTATTTTCACGATTGATCAACCTCTAATTTGTTGTACAAAACATAAGAGAAAAAATGTCCGAGAGCCAAAGGCGACATCTTCAAATGTTTGTTTTTTGTCTGATCAAAGGTTGGGTAATTTCTTAAAAAAGAATTCACTAAAATGATCGAAATACATTTTTACTGCTGATGCTTTTCAGTAAAACTTGATCTAGTGGGACTGCTGAGCATTTCTTTATTGTGCTGTTGCTTAAGCTCACATCAGAGAACGCATGTCTCCACATTTCTTCACTTCTCTCTTCCTCCCTCCTCTCCCCATTCTTTCTCTTTGTGCCATTCGGCCTCCATCTCTCCCTCTCTTTAACCTCCTCGCCCCTCAGCCGCTGCTCGTATCTCATCTTCCTCTCACGCCCCCCCTCCCTCCCTCTCTCCCTCCCGCAGTCCTGCTGCTATCTTTATGACCCTCTCACTAATGCACCGCTCAATTAGCCTTCGATGAGGGTTTCCACTAAAGGCTGGGTAAATAGGTAATTACATGTTGTCATCCCCCCCCCACCTCTTGCTAATCCACTCAACTTCGCTCCTTTCTGTCCCCCCCCCCCCTTTCTCTCAAGATCATGGATGGCTGCCAGAGATAGAGATGGTCCAATAGAAGCCCAGCGTGGGCCTGTTAGTCACAGCTGGCTTAACCCTTCGATTGGCCACGTTCAGCACTCTGCTTAGTGCACAGTTTTCACTTTTTCCAGCCTACACTTCAGCTCTGTTATCTGGGACACTTTATCATTGAAATGGGATAACTGGAACCACCCACTGGCGAAACCCCACCTGCTAATGGAGACAGTAAGACAGCTCCAGGTGTTTTGAACACATCAGACAGTGATGGAAGGTAGTAGTGGGAGGGGGTTTTGTACTTTTTGAGGGTATTTATCAGCTTTACTGCTGCTGAAATAAATCGACGCAAATGCGTTGTCTTTGGGTTGTCCTCATCCGTCACATCAACAATAACAATGTTTAAGGTGATATTTAAATGTCTATATCAACATCATCCGTTCAGGGACGGCTCGCACGCTCTGCTGTTGTCAAGGTCCGCCCGTTATTCAGCAATGTCTAGACAATGTGGATTTTCATCTTTCATGTGTTGGGAACCAGGCCGCTTCTCATGCGTCTAACCGCCAAATAAAAAGGACATTTTTTGGGTGGACCAACGAAAAGCGTTTTATTTAGACATCAAGGAAATAGAGGGAAAAAGGGTAGAATGAATAATGTGTTCTGGATGGAAATGGAAGCTGGACTCACAATCTAAAACGGCTAAACCTTGGCTATGGTTTCAAGAATTTGTGGAATTCCAATTTGGGATACAAGGGAATGTAATAATCTGCAAAAATGGCTTTGGATGTAACAGGCCAGTGAAAATGTTCACGTCAACTTACTTCAATCCTAGCCTAGCCGTGGACCATATTACCCGATTTAGAGGTTACCACTTTATTACTATAACACCTGAAATTGGGGGGGACAAAAAGTCCCGTTGTCCCCCTCTATTCCGGCGCCAGGGCCGCAAGGAGAAAGAATATTTTGTCTGCGGAAAGTCAGAGGAATTGGTTGGTGAGAGGAGAGAGGAAGGCTGAAGGAAGGAATAAATGAAGGTGGAATAGAGGGAGGGAGGACAGAGTGTTTGGGGAACCAGAGGAAGTGATAAGTTGAGTACAGACAGACAGCCTAAATCCTCATCTCAATCAATCACATTTTCCCCTTCCTCTCCTCTCAGTTTGTCTTATTGATTTCTTGTTTCTGCCAGTGTCCTGAAAGCCCGACTCAAATGACTACTCCGAGTTTGTGGAGCTCCATCTCCCAGTGAAAACTACTCTTTGGTCATTTGTTCTCGCAGCTATAAAAGGGAAGTTGAGGGATCACTGGGCTCTTCAGCAAATGATATAGCAGCCCATTCTCCTTCGATGTCCTTTCATATAAACTTCTTCTTTACATTTACCTGTTACGTTTTTTGGGAGGAACTAGCGCTGAACAAATTACCCAGAGCGCAAATTCAGGAAATAGTTTGGCATTGATCAGAGCTATTTTAAATGATTTAGGGCAAGTCTAAGGCAAGTCCTGATGTGGATATAATCTAAAAGTAAGGATGAGGAGATTGAGGTGGAGGAAGTCTTTGCACCAAGCCAGAAAACAGCAGTTCTTCAAAGTCAATCCCCATAGACCCTCATGTTTAAATGCCCAACTTTACAGCAGAAATAAACATGTTTACAGCCTGGTATGAAATAAGGTTTTGGCTTTCTATAGCTAGTTTCCCCATTCATGTCAACTGTACAGGTGGGGGAAACGCCAGAGGGTATACAAACACTTTAAAGAAGTAGGAAGAAAACAAGTGAAAACGGCATAAACCAAAATGAAACCAACCTCTGCAGTGCAGAGGAGGGATTGTAATTAACCGTAAACTCATACCTCATATTCATGGACTACTTTTTTGCCTTTGTTCAAGCCCTGTAAAGAAAGAGGTCAAGTATTGCATGCATTATAATGGAGCGAAGGTTGAATACACGGTAAAAAAAAAAATTATTTGGCTGCAAAATATTTACTCAAATGAAGATTTTTTGATTTCTAAAGCATTTAAAAATGAATTGGTCTTCTTTGTATAATCACTAGACATGTAGTCTGCTTTTAACAGTGAACTATTTGTGACAGTCATGTTTGAAAAGCTCTGATTGCGTGCCGCGCTCGCCAAGTTGCACAAAATTCTGAGGTTGCCCGACCAAGGGACCACTTGAAGAGCATATTTCGCAAGACGCAAGCCGGCTAGCTAACTAGCTAATTCTGCCATGCTTTAATGCTACACTGGTTACAGAAAACCTGCCAAACAGGGGGCCGGTGGTAAGCTAACTTACTAGCCAGCCAGACACTTTACGGCCCCCACGGACGTGTGTCCATAACAACCAGCAAAACTCTGCATTTCCTGCTACTCCATTTCTGTCTGAAACATGCTTCCGGGGTCTACATGTAAGTGTCGGTCGTCAGAGACTCAAGCCCCTGTGACCTTACGTTACCCATAATACCCTTCTCTACGCAGGTGTGCGGAGATGTTCATCTCTCCAGAGGCATTAACAATACTTAGCTTGTCATGCACAGATATTTATGAGCCTATTTAATTACTGAATGGAACATTGTTGCATATGAACAGATTTGAATTTGTATCAGATTCAAATTCAAAATTCAGATTTGAATATAATATATAAATATTTGTAGAAAATACAGCCAATGTATTTAATGTGTGCGCCTGTCTCCACCTACACAACACCCTGTGTTGACTCACTTTCTCACACACACACACACACACACACACACACACACACACACACACACACACATACACGGTACATACATACATTAGTTGTTCCTGGGTGCTAAAAGTAGGTGAATCCCCCTGTACAGGCACAATGAACATCTCTGTCACAGCGTGATGTCATCAGTCGCCATCTCCGACTCTAAGTTGTGTCCCCTTTAAAGAGCAACGTTTCTCTTAGAAAAGAAGCTCAGGGGTTTTTTCTGGAGTGTGTGTGTGTGTGTGTGTGTGTGTGTGTGTGTTCAGTACCACACCTCAAACAAACGCTCTCCCTTCAAGCCGTTTCTTCAAGCTTTGTTTTCTTTCGTTGTGCTTCGAAAGAAACCGTTTTTATTTTGCCACCATTTTTCGCAAATCTTATCTCCATACTGCTCGTTATCTCTCTGCTGTGTGCACGCCTGTGGTCGCTCAAATAAACGAATCAAAGTGTAGCAAGTTGAAACTGATCTCAATCTGAATTGAGACGGAGGAAACACTGATCGGAACTGATCGGAACTGATCGGAACATCGGCGGTTCGATCCCCGACTCCTCCGGTCTGCTAGACGCTGAATCCCAAAATGCGAATGCACGTGAATGAATATTTAATTTAGATCCTGGCGGGTGGATCGGCACATTGCATGGCAGCTTCTTCCATCAGCGTATGACCGTGTGTGTGTGTGTGTGAATGTTACCAATACAGTTTGGACCCCAACAGATCTGTTCTTTTTCTGACTTTGAGTTTACCACCATCCCTAATGGAGGAGGACGCAACCACTCGGCTTATCTTGTTTTTTTCCGTGCAGCCCTGTGACGCAACATATACAAATCATGTCTCCATTGACATTTCTATCAGTCTGCCACTGTTTCAACAGGCCAAATAGAATAAGTTAATTAGTATGTCTAATTGCGTTTAGTGGCTCAGCTTTTGGGAATATCGAATCAAATTAGGAGACTCAGTGTTCTTTTTTTTTTCAGTGGCACACGGTTTGCCTCGAGCTGTATGCTTTTTAGGATCTGTCTTTTGTCTTTTGTCTCTATCTTTCTCAACGTCCCTTCCAGCTGTACTACGCCTTCGCTTTGTAGTCTGCCCTCCTCTCCCTCTCTCATCATCCACCCACGCTTTCTTTTCTTTTCATTTTTGGATCTTTTTCCCTCTTTTATTTATTTTTTCCCCCACTTCTGCTTCCCTACCTCACAACTTTTCAGCTCCATCTCTTAATAATTTGTCTCTTGACTTCTGCGGCAACTGATGATGTAAGAACCACCAGATCTTAACCAAGATTTAAAAAAAAGAAAAATAGATGGGAGAAAAAGAAATAAAAGCTGTTAATCCAATAAGCAGCCAGATAATGCAGTACCAACTTAAGAAAAATATATTGCTTTTATTGTTGTATGTCGATGATGTAAATGGAGGTTTGAAGCATTGCGGGTATATTTAAACCCATTTTATTATTAATGCGCGAGTGTGCTTGCATTTTCCCAACGCGTTAAGAGGGACATCATATTACATGATGACAAGTTGGTACCCACATTTTAAACAGGGTGTAAACATTTAATCAATGTTTTGGTACCAATTATAATGTATATGAAGAACATACGTTAATTGACGGAGTTGTCAACAACTCAAACTCCTCCTGTGAAGCTGTGAATTACTGGATGCTGGTATATAAAAAGACAATGAATGGCAATACCAAACATGTATTCATAGGAGAAGTTGGGATTGAAAACTTGTCCTTATAATTCGACTTTTATGTGTTTTTGCTACATGTTTATATACAGCTTACAGATGATAGACAGTTACAAAAACTTCCAACCTTAAAATTTAAATTACCGGTTACAAAAATGTCCTTTAATAGTACATTCCAACTTTTCTGTCCCTCTCGTGTCCTGGTCTTCCTCTGTTCTCTCCTCTCTCTCCTCATCTTTCTCCTCCTCCTCATGCGTCCTCCTGTCTGTCCTGTGAGAAAAAAAGAAAAAAAAACACAAGCCAGTATGTCACTCTTTGAGTCAGTCTTTGTTCTGTCAAAAGCTATCCCAGAGATAAGTGTGACTGATCGCTGCAGGCCTGGCCAGACAGACGGCGTATAATTGAGTGATAGGGACTAATGTAAGTGAATGGCTTAGAGCCCACTGTGATCCACAGCAGCGGCAGAGGCTCAGGCTCTCTGTTAGGCCCTCGGTAATACTAGCAACAACAGCCACCCAGATTACAATCTGGTGACTACCTGGCTGCGTGCGTAAATGTGTGTGTGTGTGTGTGTGTGTGTGTGTGTGTGTGTGTGTGTGTGTGTGTGTATGTGTCTCAGGTTATCTCCCTTTTGTCTTCTTTCCATCCCGGCGTCTCTTTTCCTTCTCTGCTTACCACTGTACACCGTTCCTCCTCCGTCCACACACACCTCCCCCCCCCCCATCTCTGCCCCTCCCTCCCGTTATCTCAGCTCTTTAATTAACATGACATGCTGTGAAGTGAGATACTAAATAATGCAGGCTTTTCCAGTGACATTGAATCAGCCGTAGTGATTAGTGGCCACACGCGACACGCACACACCAAGACGGATGCCCTCTCTAATGCGAGGATTCATTTTGCAGAAAGAAATGTGGCTCGATTAGACAAACATGCACATGAACACTCGGTTGAGAGCTGTGTATTCCAAGAATGCATTTCAAACGGCATTAGTATTTAGGTTACCATAAAATGTGTGGACAGTACGCAGGGGTTGTGGTAGTGTTAGTATTGTTTTCTGATGTGAGCGCACAAATGTAAATACATTGGTTAAAAACACCAGAAATGCCACTAAACTCATTAATACAAATACAATAACAAAAAGTTAAGATATTCATTGAAAAACGTATGGTAATGGCCACTAGATAATACAAATTTAACTGAGATCTAATAAGAATAAAAGATTAATTTGTGTAGATGCACAAGGTGCTTGAATGTCACGCCTTTATCACACTGTATTGCCGAGTTCCCATATCTGCTGTAGCAGCGGACATCACAGTGCAGTGGACTTAATTTGTGCAGCCAGGGATCTAGGTTATCCCAAAGCAATTGTTTCAGACCAAACCAAGTGGAAAATCCTGTGTGGGTTTTAGTTGTTTGCTGCCTTGGCTGCAGGGATGCTAAGAGCTCTGGGTTCCAGCGTTCTTCTACCCCCCCCATCCTCGTCTGTTTTTAATCAGATGGCTTGTTCAGGAGTGGAGGGGATTAAGACCGCTGCTGCTGCCACCACTGATGACTCTGTCCAGTTTTTGGAAAAGCCTGCAAACACATGCAAACGGCACAGGAACACACTGCAGACACAGACACACACACACGCACACGTTTGTATACCGTAGAAACAGACGCATGAGACAGTCCATACGCATGCACGTACAGTGCAGGCCCCGTCACGTTCATTCATGCAAACATTCACATATCGCAATCGAAGCGTCACCTCTCTTTCTCTCTCTCTCTCTCTCTCCTTTCGCCTCCGCTCGCTTTCGGCGTCTCTCCACCGACGCGGCCGTTTTTTTTGGACAGCAGCAGCAATCTGACGCGTCTCATTGCGCCATGTGATTTGAGCCGTGACATTTCTGACACAGACTGACACCCGTCTCTTCCAGCGCCAGACACTCACACCCAGGCGCTGCAGATGGCGTAGAGACAGCGAGACACACAGACAGACAGAGGGACAAAGAGAGAGAGGGGGGGGTCTTACTGATGGAAAGATGTTTGGGAGAGAGGAAGAGTAAAACGTGACTGATAAGATGAAAGAACAGGAAGCAAAAGGGGAATCAAAGAGAGAGGAAACTCGGTTTGAAGGAAGAGATATTTTAGAAACTGAACAGAGGTGAAGGTAACAAGAGGACAAAGACAGGGGAGGAAAATGAGGGAAGGACTGGAGGGAGAGACAGAGAGAGTCTAAGTAAAGGAAGCAAGGTAAGTATGGAAGGATAGAGACATTGAGCTGTGTGTTGACTCAACACCACGTGCAGCGTAGCCAGCGAATCAGTCTCCTCCTACTTTAATCTCCCCATCGTCCATCAATCCCTCGCTCCGTCCCTCCACGTTAAACCCATTCATTTCTTTTCATCAATATGAAATCAAGGCGATTTGACGCGCATTCGGTAGAAATCTGGTATTGGAGTCGGCTTTGTAGATTGTGTAACGGGCAAAAACTAAAGCAGGAAAAACAACAAAAAAATTAGGCCGTTGCTTACTTGGGAGGTAAAAAAAAATTAACTTTAGAAGCCGACTGATGTTTTAAGTGTTTGCCATGAGTTGAAATTCATCAGCTACTTTGTGAACTCTAACACACACACACACACATAGACAGACACGCACACATCAAAACACACCTCCGGCAATGAGTGTATGGTCCTAATGAAGCGAGAAGAGGAGAGGCAGCTGCATAACTGGAGTGTAAGGGCCTAGAGGGAACTCGCACACTTCAAGTCTGTGTGTGTGTGTGTGTGTGTGTGTGTGTGTGTGTGTGTTGGCGTGTACACGCACAGACAACATTATAACCAAAACTCTCTTAATATAAGCTTTTGGAACGACTGCATTTTCTTTAACCTCCCTTCTCTCTCTCTCTCTCTCTCTTCAGGTTGTGAGGGCCTGTTTCTATCGTCCTGTCGTACAGTGAGGCAGTGAGCTCACGGTGGATACAGCATGCATGTGTCGACATATCCCATGATGCACTCTGCCAGTCCAGGCCTGCTCCTCCTCAGCTTCCTCTTCCTTGCGGATGCCGACTGTGAGTCTCCCCCCTCAGACCCGCATACTTATGTTCTCATACACAACTACAACCAGAAAAAGACATGCATGAGGAGAAATTTATATAGGCAGCGCATATCTTTTGAAAAAAGCATGCATGCACGAGCACACGCAGCGGTTGGAGTGACCTGATTTTCTCCCACAAACAGCTCCACTCCTGACACCACATCCCTACTGTATGTGTGGGTGAGTGTGTGTTGGGTAGCAGGTTTGATATGGGGCCAGCTGTTTTTGTCCATCCCAGTATTACTTGGCATGGACAGACAGACCACATATGGCAAATCAGATAATTTTTCCACTGCTTGTGCAATTGTGTTAAAAACGTGTGTGTGCATGTGTGTGTAGGTGTGTGATCCCTGATTATGGCTGGTCCCATGCACATTAGTATTCTGGTTATGAGCCGTATGCTGCTTTTAATTACGGCTGCAGCTACTGATTATCTTTATTATTGATGAATCTGCTGACTATTTTCTCTATTAGTCCTTCATTTCCCAGAGACTATATAAGGTGACGTCCTCAGATTTATTTTTTTGTACATCCAAACAGTCCACAACCCAAAGATATTCTGTTTGCTATCATAGACCGCTCAGAACAATGAAGCTTGGATGCTGACAACTTTTAATTTATGCCATTTGTACATAAGAATATATAAACTAGAAAAGTGCACTGAGTAGGAAACAGATCTTTGTGTTTGTCTGCAACAACCATGCTGTATTGTAAAATGTAATAAATGCATAAAATATATTTCATTCAAACTTGAAAACAAGCAGTGATGTGTGCAGGAAATTGGCTCGAAATCGTCGTATAATACACTTCATACAATCTTGCCAAAATCAAACTCACCAAGCTTTCGGCTGCGTAGGAGCGGCTGAGTTGCTCAGAGGTACTGCAGCAAGTGGATCCGTTAGCTGCTAGTGGTTGGCCAAGAGTAGTGAGTGAGGAGTCAGCAGGCAGCCAATGTCGGTATAAAGTAGGAAACAAAAGGTGTTTTGAGAAAGATTGAGTCACCGCAACCATGACATGACAGGTCCTTGAGCATGCAGCCAAAGCTAGGCACCCAAGATATAATGCAGGTTTGCAGAAGCAGAATCAAGATCAGATTAGGACAGACACTGAGACACACACTCACTCACCCACGGACGGATGCACGCATGCTCACACGTGACTGACCACATGATCCTCCTGCCGGAGATATTAAATAACTCAAACAATTAATAGATTATCAAAAGAGTTCCATTTTATGTGAAAACAACAAAACATTTTAGCCTAAGATTTAATCATATTTGGAATATCACATGGAACATAAAGTCACCCAGTTATTCATCTCCCTGTGTGTGAAAAAAATATTTAAAAAATGAAAACAACAAACAGCACAGAAAAACAAATTTATAAAAAAGTGTATTCTTTTCATCATGCCAAAAGAATTAAAAAACATTCAAACACACACATTCCATAAATCCCAGTAGAACCACCTGCGATTGGGATATTATCCAGGTTTCTGATCATCATTAAACCAGTGCCAGGCTTTTTTCAGCATGTAGACAACACCGCGTTGTTAATCATATATTTTTATGGCTACCTACCACATGACACAAGTTGAGGACACGCCTATACAGAAAGCAGGAAACAGATGAACGAGATATTCCAAAAACCCATTGACATTATACTCATTACTAGTATATACGTGTGTGTGTGTGTGTGTGTGTGTGTGTGTGTGTGTGTGTGTGTGTGTGTGTGTGTGTGTGTGTGTGTGTGTGTGTGTGCGCAAACACACTTAGTATGGGTGTCTACCTGTGCAAGAGAAAGTCTTTGCAAGGCATGACTTCTCTGCCAATTTGTCAGGTTGACAAATGCAGCTTTGAATCTCGGAGCAGCTGTGATGAAACCGCCAGATTTTGGGGTGAGACTAAGGATAAAAGATATGAAGACAGAAGGGCAGTGTGGGAGGACTAAGAGATGGGATAGACTGAAAGAGAATAATGGAAGAGAAAGAGGGGGAGGTCGTTCAAGCTCAACATGCTGACTGTTAAAACATCTGGGAGTGATCCGTCAGAGACCAATGCAGTCTAATGGCATTTGGATTTATATATATATATATATATATATATATATATATATATATATATATATATATATATAATGCAGCCTATATCTCGTAGCTTGTGGTTGTATGATGCTGAACGTATATGATTGTCGCCCTGTAACACACACACACACACACACACACACACACACACACACACACACACATACATACACACACACACATACACACATGCACAGGCCTGAGGCAGCCGTCTCAGTCCTGCAACGCTTTAAAAGCACACACTCACACAGAGGCCGGTAAAAGCACACACATATCCACAAACCACTCTTGTTTTCCTTTCAGCCTCATGCCCTCTTGTCCCCTGCGTAAGTTCCAGGGTCGGCCAGTAAAGGCCCACTCATCCATCAAAACGGTGATGCTCCCAGACTTCCTCTACGGCGGCTAGGGGAGCGGCACAGACACACACACACACACACACACACACAGAGGGTGGAAAAAGGCTTCGCATTTTGTGTCCTCTGTCTATATATTATTTTTTCCCCGTGCCCTCGTCTCATTCGCGGTGACTTTCCCCATTGCTCTTTTTCCTTGCTCGCATCGCTCGCCCCTTCTCCGCACATCCATGTAATCTGGTGAGAAAGGAGGGGCAGAGGGCTCGGGTGGGCTCGGGGAGAAAAAGGCTGTTCTTTTCTCTTTTTATCTCATTGTGCGTGACGTACAATGCCTCTTTTAATATCAACAGTGGGGACTCAAGAGATTTGACTGTCGAGTATTCAAACAGAGGCCGCTGGGACGCTTGACATCTTTGTTGCTCGTCGTGTGTCGGCATGTTTTGAAATGTTAAACGCGCTCTGAAAAGTCGCTTGCTTTCAGTTGCGCTTATCTTCACTCACACTTAGTGCCAATTGAACTGAATACATTTTAAGCACAATTTCCTCCTCTGTGCCTGGACAGAGGCATCGTTTTTTTATTTAACTTTGACACCTCATGCCTGCTACACAAGTTACACTCACATACCCACTAGTGGGCCGAGGGCATTAAGATGCAATCAGATGGAACAGTATCCCATGAGTTGGAAACCTTGCATGACACTGCACCATATGTGCATTTCTGCACACAAGTGCTTGTGTAACAATACAGGCGGTGCACTGAGCTTTGCGTGTGTGAATGCACCTTTTTCATATCCTCTTTTTACTCCCGCTTTCTCTCCGCCCCTCTCTCGCCCACCATTTATGCTTCTCGGTGTGTTTGTGTGCGCGTGCGTGCATATGACATCTATCTGGTGGATTAAGAGCAATGCCCTGATCTCGTCGCTAAACTGGGCCACCGCTCCATGTGCGCAGTGAGATGCCCTGTGCGAGGAAACTGCATCTCACAGTGTGTCAATCGGGGCGACGGGACCCGATGCAACAACGGGGTTTTTTCCGCTGACCCTCGTTTGCCCCAAAACCAACAAGCTGTCGTCCTTCCCCTTGCAGCTCCGATGTAACAATGTAAATTCCAGCTGATGTACAACTCCTTGTGTGTGTGTGTGTGTGTGTGTGTGTGTGTGTGTGTGTGTGCGTGCAACAGAACTCAACATAGCGTCTCCTTTTTCAGAGGCCACAATAAAGGAAGCACTGCTGAGCAACCCTTTAGTAAGCTTTGGTAAGCAGACTGTACATTTTGAAACCAAGAGTGGTTTAGAATTCTGCCTAGGGAGGCGCTTGGTAATGTGAAACTCTTTAGCCTCAGTTTGCATCACATCTGTGCATTTCTAATTAGTTGTTTTCCCCTCTAAGGTTGATGTAAAAAAAACAACAACAACACAGGGACATTATTAAGCTAAAATTACAGCCTTGCGGTCGTGGGCCTCCACCTATCCGTCACGTTGCGGTTTACATCCACGTCTGTCCAAAATGTCATCCCTTCATCATTTAATTCTTTTAGATTCTCAAGGCCTTCCTGAGATATCACATTCACGAGAATGGGACGGACGACATAGAAGAGGATGCCTTGTGAGCTGGGATGATCACAAATCATTTTGTTCAAGTCAAGTCTCAAATATTTGAGCTAGAATCCAAGTCAAGTTTCAAGTCTTTGAGCTAGTTTTCAAATCAAGTCTCAAGTCTTTGAGGAATTCAAAGCATGTTCTGTATTATCATCACTACTTTATCTATTAGCATGTAGCATGAGTATTAGTGTTATCACGATACTGGAATTTCTAACTTTGATACAGTACCTTAAAAACTATCAATAGGCCTATTTGCATATTGAATATAATATTTCCAATACCATGGGGAAAAACTGAAAAAAACATTGAAGGGGCTAAATCTTGATTTTTGGATAAAAGATAAATATAACAAGGCCAAGTTAAACCGGTGCACTTTGAGAGCAAAATTAAGAGGTAAGATCTATGAAGAACTTGTACTCTGGTAAACAATTTAGTGCTAAACACAGTGGTTGTATAGATATGATTGGTGATGTCACTGCAAAAACCTCACTAACACAAACGATGGCAAACGAGATGGAGGTCCTGTAAAGATCAGAGAGAGTGAGAAAGGCAGCTGGTAATGGTGTTTCAATAGCGTAGAAAATGATGTACTGAAGTAATGATGAAGGATTGTTCACGAGTGCCAAATCTCGAGTCCCAGTCGAGTCGCTAATCTTTTGAGGATGAGTCTCAAGTCACTGTGTCTGTGCGCCTGAAGTGTGACACGAGTCTAAGTCGCTGACTCGGGTCCCCGTCTCAGGCATGAAAAACATCTTTTCTCAGCTACTGACAATATCCCATTTTCACACATGACATATTGGGCCTCAGTACAACACTGGAAAGACCGAACTTGCTCATATGGTGACTGATTGACCTGTCAACATGCGACCATATTGCCAGCACTCGTGTAGCCTTGAGGTTGGCTGGGATCTGAAAGGTTGGGTCAATCCCCCACAATGACAGCACCGCTACTTTTGGCTTACCATGGGAGCCCCTTGAGCGAGGCACTGATCGCCAGGTGCTTAGACAGGAGCATTTTTCGGTTTACCTGTATTTCATGCAGCTTTCCCCCAGGTTCTAAGGTCAAAGGTCTAAGTTACTATAAAAATCAACTTGTCCTTGTTTTTTGTGAATTCCAATGAGTTTACTCTTTAACGTTGTTTTCAGCTTAGCTTAGGCTTTTCACATTAGATCAGCTAAATTGTTATTTCCATCCTCCAAAAAAAATCTGTGTTATTTAGTTTTTGCTCAAGTTTTTGTATATTTACTGCCAGTTGAAAAGAAATGCACTCTGTTACAAGCCCTTCACCCACACACAAAGTCTAACTTCGTATTTGATGCATTTGATATGCTTTGAATGGATACATACTTACTACACCATGTACTGCCATACAAGATACAGTACATGGTGTAATATGCTGTACAGATAGTAAACCTCCTTGAGGCAAATATGCGATGTGTGATTCTGGGTATGAAAATAAATCTGCTTAAGACTGAAATTGGTCCCTCTTTGGTGAGAACATAAGAAGGCGGACATTGCATGTTTATCAAAGATTTGTGAGGTCAGGCATATCGATAAGGTTTTACGTTTAGTGCCCCATGCGTGTGTATGTCCCCTTGTGATTATGCTCGCAGTTGTCTGTTTTGTATGTATATGTATGCAAGCATGTGTAGTGCTTAGATTAGACAAGAGATTAGATTGCGATAAGTATCTAGTTTCGTGCGAGCTTCGCAGCTTCTTGTCGCTGATGGATGAGGCAATAGATGAAGAGGCAAGGTCACAAAAAGGTTTCGGGGGGGGGGGGAGATTACTGAAGGTGGTGAAACAGAATCAAGCAGTTATTTTCTTCGATGGATTGTGCTTCTTTTCTGTGATTGATTGGTATTGCATGGCTCACTGAATGTGCAAAAAGAAAAGAGGCCAGATCTTGGTTGACATTAATGCCCAACCATAGTACAAAATGTCAACATCTGCTCTCGGCAGATTAGACCGTGATGGAGGCTCTGGTTGATTTCTCGTGTGGACTGGGAGGTGATGATCAAATGACCAAAAGGCCTCCAGTGTCAAGTCTCAAGAGATCCTTTTTTTTCTACCATTTAATTGTTCATTGTTACAGTTTTTTACACGCATACAGAAATCTTGAAATATCGCCTCACATATCACAGCATAGACAGATCATTTAGAGATCTCTTGAGGAGTACCTCAACATTTTAGGAAACACGCTAATGCTCTTTAATGCAAAGAATTAATTTGGATGACCAGATCGATACCGTTCAAGCTTGAGAACAGCATTACGTTAGCTTAGTTTAGCATAAAGAGCGGGTGGGGGGTGTGGGGCTGCTTGCCTGGCTCTGTCCAAAGTTCATTGATTACCACGTTATGTGTGGGTTTTTTTAACTGACATATAAAAGGGTAAAAAACAGCTTTTGAGGATGAAACAAATGAGATAACGTCTGAGCTCTAAAGATCAACAAGGAGACCAAGAGACAATATTTGTACCTTGATGGTGCAAGGCTTTTATTTGACAGATAGATTTGATTTGAAAGTTCCCAAATGCTAGGTTCAGTCCAGGAAATGTCATGAAATTTAATGCTGAAAAAAATAAAGATGAATTCAGGAAGTTTTCTCTGCTGTTGAACTAATAAACAGGTCATTTCTTACCCTTAAGACATCGGGAGGGTTAACGTGGTTTGACAGTTGTTTATTAAGAAATAAGAGAGAGAAATCGGCTGTGACACTGCAGAAAAGTCGACCGTGATGTTGTGTCAGTAAATCAAGAAATGAGCATAACTCTAATCGCTCTGAAAATGTCCTTTAATTTCCTTATTCTCAATTAGCATGCCGCTTATCAACACAACTATGTTCAGTCATTGTCTAAAGGATTTACGGTGTATTATCTGGAATTATTTATGGCATTTTTATAAAATTTCTGCTCTGGCAGATGATGTGCCTGCTCATCCGGAATATGACAATAAACCTTAAAAATGTAAAAACGACCTCTTTCTGTCGACTCCAGTGCAAATATCTCTGCATAGAAGGTGACAGAAATGGGTCACGTCACAAACATTTTCAGAAGTCATACATACAATTAAAAGGCCTTCACACCAATCTCATACTCAGTTGTAGCACAGTGACCCTTTGGACTCCCTCAACAGGTTCTCCATTATCATCCATAAATGTCTATCCATGAGTGAGTCAGATAAGAGAGAAGGAAAGTCGGTGTTGATGAGAAAGAGAGTGATACGGCTCTGCCGCCGAAGCTTCTCAGCGCGCTGCGTTGCCGGCCCGCAGCAGTGGGGGCTATTAGCGGCTAGCATAGCTGTGCGCCCATCCGTGGGTAACAGGATCTGACCAGCGTTAGCTTAGCGTTAGCTTAGCAGGTGCAACCGTCTGTGAAGAGGCCTGGATAGCATCAGCCTAGCTCTGACTTAGCAGAGCGACAGAGAGTGAGTAATACGCTGTGACCGGCGCTGAGAAAACCCTCTGTTCGTCTCTATGGGAAGCCAGCCCTGACCCAGTAAAGTTGTGTACCCAGTGGGTAGCACATGTGTTTCTAATGATCTGTGTATAAAAGAAGACCCCATTTGATTAATTCCTCCCCTTGTGTTTCTAACAAATTAACCCTGATTAACTCTGCACTAGCCAGACCTTGGGGGCAGCCGTGGTGGGTAAGTGGCATGCTAATTGGACATGCATTCCAATCGGCAGTAAAAGTGCATTTTATTGTTTTGCTATTGCATCATTGTGAAAATGACAGCTGAGGATTTGCATACAGAGAAGTGACAAAGTACAAGTCATAACCACGCAATTTTACATGAGAGGAAAACTGTGTCCTCCAGATTTGGTTGAGACACAGACGGACACTTAAACTCTATGAAACTTCAATAACATCTCGTCTTTAATGGGAAGATTTATCAAAAGTTATGGCGCTTAATTGTGCATAATTTCATTTCCTACGTTGAAACGGCCCATTTTTAGCTAAATGTTTTCCGATTGACACTCATGTGCTGCAGAAGGATGATAGCTGTGTCTCCGTGTTCATTGGCCTCAGCAATCCAGTTTCATTTCCAGGACGAATGTGAGCGGCTGATAATTTGCTCTTAATGTGTCGGTTTTGATGTTAATGTCGTAAGTTATGGCCCTGGCCAGCTGCCCACCCACTCTCCGGGCTGACTATCGCGGCCCCGGCTCAGGCCTCGATATTGGCCTCATTCCTCAACTTGTCTGACAAGCCTGACTCAGTTCTCATTTGGCGAGTCATCAGCCAACCGCCCACCACCACATGCAACACCATGCAGCTGGATCTTCTCCTGGCAAGGGCCGTAAATTGCTCATTACGTGCCTAACTATCGACATGAGCACATACACAGGAAAATGTGAGGTGCACGCACAGATGCTTGGCAAGATATCTTTCTGATCAGGAAGTTCTGTAACCATTTATCCCCTCCAAAAAAAGGGACGATCCAAAGATTCAATAATTACCGATTCTATATTCCTATCTGTGATTCTTTACTTTGTTGGTATTCAAGCATCTCAGAGCTGCTTTTTTCCCCCAATTTGCAACATTGTCAGCTGCAGTATCAGACAGAGTGGGTCCATTTTGTGCTGCGGAGTCCATTGCTTTTGATTGATTTGCTTTGTTGGGAAAGGCCGGTCTGCTTTATGCTTTTTTGCATGGGATCAGCTAAGTGATTGAGGGCACACAAGATGAGGCCTGAGGGCACATGAATTGCAATGTTTTGGAGAGTTTTAAAAAAGATCTGTGAGTTTAGATCACTTAGTGCATCCCAGGAAAAATAACACAAATGTCCTGTTTGATTATTATTTCACACTTAGTGGACATTTATAGTCGGAGAACAGCTTATTTCAAATCAAATAGCATAAAAACAATAAAACGTCACTTTTTCTAAATCTAAATTGCCATCAAATAAACATCTTATATTCTTTCTGCATTGCAAAACAGTATGGAAACCCGATATGGGAACTTTAAAAGCTATAGGCTACTTCAACAACCCGAGACGTGCATCTTTTGAGCTCAGCGCCATCTGTTAAACCTCCCAAATACTTTCCATTCTTGAATTCATACAATTTTCCAATCTTAATACTCTATATTCGTAAATCATACTCCCCGAAGGTTTGTGCCAGCATCTGTTCTTACAAACTCCCTCCCTCTCGCAGCATCCCTCTAGGTTAAGACAGCATCTGTCAGCTACAGTACGTCCCTGTAGCCTCCTACAAAGTGTCATTAGCTTCATACAGTCTCTCTTTTTGGCTTTTTCAGCTACTCCAGTGAACCTCCATAGCCCCATTACGGTTTGCAGGTTCATTCAAGGGGAGTTTACCCAGGACTTTAGGGGAGTTTATGGTCGCATTTGTCACAGTTAACTAAACTAAAATGTTAAAAAAGAAAAACAGTTGGAAGAGAACCATAGCAGAATCTGTCACTAGTCTAGTTTTTACCTGTATGTCAGAAGTCCACAGTATCTATGCGGTCAAATTTGTTATTCTAGGCCACCATCATTCTGTGCTTACCCAAACACATTCTTTCTATTTCTGTTTTTTCTTTTCAAAAAGACATAAAGACGATCTCTCATCACGGTATCAAAGTTCATCACACGTCTTCAGCTGTGACTCGAAAGTGGTCCTGGGGGCTGACTTTGTAATCCCTGCCATCTGTTGTGTAGATCAGATCCCACTGTATGGCGACCTTTATGTAGGCCGGCCTCCACCCCCCCCCCCCCCCCCCCCCCCCCCCCCACACACACACACACACACACACACACACACACACACACACACACACACACACATCGAGAGGGAAAAGATTGGCTCTGTCTAATTCCATCTAAATCTCTCTCAGCGGACCCACTCGGTCGTTTCCCCCTCACTTCCATCTTGGGTCATATTGAGGGAAAAGAGGACGGCTGTGAGGAGCACCTAAGCATGTGACTGCTACAAAGTACCCCCTCGTAGAACAAGTTCTTGTGTGAATTTTCCAAGTCCATCTTATTTATTTATTTTAATCTGAAATCCATGAAATGATAATAAACCTGCAGCCATCCCTCCTGTCCCCTTAAAAGGACTACGAATATTGAAGTGCCCTTTTGAGCTTGGTCGCTCCCTTCCTCGGCCCAAATGTCAATGCTTAATCCCACCAAACGACCCCGATTATCTTGGCAAAAGACAAAACAGTTAGCAGCGTCAATAGAGAGCGGAGATGTGGTGCGGGGATGGAAGAGGAAGGTTGAACGTGGAGAGAAAGTGGCGAAGGAAGGGAAGGGAGAGACGAGGGGAAGAACGAGGGCCCGTAAAGAGAGGGGAGGAGGAAAAAAACAAGGGGGGGGGATTGCGAGAGTGAGTTGGAGAGAAGTGCAGAGCATACGGTTGCACACCCCCCCCCACCACCACCACCACCCTTCCTCATTAAGTCAGTCAATGTGACAGGAAGACTTATGTAACACCCCAGAGATGGAGGGAGGAGATGGAGAAAGAGTAACAAGGAGGAGGATGAAAGAGGGAGCAAGGAGAGCAGCTGTGAAGGATAGTGTGGGGGGGGAATGATTCAGTGGTAAAGAATTAGAAGCGAGTAAAAAGATAAAGGGGCAAAATATGAGAAAGAGGGAACATAAGACAATTAAAAAGGAGAGGCATGAAGAGAGGAATCTGGTTAGAGAGATGAAGAGAAAGGGGTAAAGATAATTTTTTTTTTTTTTTTAAAAGCAATTGAAAGATCTACCGTGCCTTTTAGCATGGCTCCGCTGGCTTTACACTTTTCATTTGTTTTGTGAGGGAGAGATTAGCAAGAGGATTAATAGAGCAATTCTCCCTCTCTTCATTCTTTCTGTTTCCCTCTCACTCTCTTCTCCCTTTCACTCTTTCTCTCTCTCTCTCTCAGATGGGCACACATGCACACAGTGGCTCACTCGTCACGCACACATGTACGGCGCAATGGCGTGCACGTAGAAATTGCGTGCAGCATTAGGGCCTGCAACTATTTTAGTCAATTCTACCAATCTGACAATTTTCTTTTAAATATTTTTATTTTAAAAAAAATGCGTTTGATCAATGATGCAATAAAAATGTTTGCCCGATGGGACGTCTTCAAATAGCTTGTCGTGTTCGAGCCACTATCCAAAATATTAAAATTTACAATCATATAAAAATTAGACCGATTTTTCACATTCATCAATTAATCAAAATTGTGGCCCATAATTGTCAGTCGACTCATCTTGGATGTGACTAATCGTGTGTATACACGTAAAATGCCATATGCAAGGGCGGAAAATAAGCATAAACATAAAAAATGCACACACACTCTCACACACACTGTTCTACTCAGTTGTTGAGGTAGATTTGGCCGTGAGCCAGCGAGGTGTGGAGGTGATCGGGCAGCTCGGGGCTCTCCGACCATGTTTGCCGTTACATCTGGCTCGCTCTCGCTGACTTTATCTCTCTCTCCCTCTTTCTCTCCACCTCCTGCTCCTCTTCCTCTCTCCCTGCACTTCTGCCGCTCATGCTCTCTCTCTCTCTCTCCCTCACCCATTCCCCTCTCCATCTGTCTCTCTCTCTCGCTCGTTCTCTTTATCCCCCCTGCTCTTCTGCTCCAGCTCTCCCCCCGCTCTTTCAACGTTTCATCGTTTTTTCTCTCCTCCTCTGAAAAGCTTAGCTTTTTCTGCCTCTCTCCCTCCCTCCTTTTAAAACAGCAAAAAGCAATTTCTCTCCCTTTGTCAGGGCGGTTGGCGGTAAGCCCTTAAGTAGGGATTTTCTGGTTTGGCTGGAATGCCATTAGGCGAGCTGGCGGTGACGTGCCGTGACTGACGTGCCGAATCTTTTTGATGTCGTGATGTCACAATCCAGCGGGAGGCTGTGGTTATGATATTGTTGGCGTCCCCGGAATGAGGGGCTTTAGTGGTCATGTCAGGAGTAAGTCTTCATAAATCCTTTATGGCACAGAAATATTAAGCTTCTTTGGTGGTACATGGACAGTGGGGAAAACATGGTGGAGCGTGCACACACGTGTACAGAAAAAGAAAGAAAGATGCACAAAGCCACCCGCATGCACTGAAAGACAGATGTATAGATGCGTGTGTACTCCAAGAATTCACACTGTCACTGTTCTGATTTGTTTTCATTTGGAATGTTCCTAAATCATTGTCCCGCCTCTTTTTTCAACTAAAGTGTACACACACACACACACACAGATGTCTGGCATTCCCTGCCAGACACCATGCAGAGGTCTCCAACATTACAGATGTGTGAATGATTATGGTTGCATATCAAGTGGAAATATGACGTTTAAGTGCATTTAGAAAAAGCACATTAATCCATTAGAGAATAGGTGCATGCATGCGTCAATGCTTGTCGGTATAGAATGAATGATTGTCATGTTAAGAGCTTCGACACAAACTAACTTTTACATACGTGTTTCCACACAGCACCCCCCAGGTTTACGCGAACCCCCGAAGATCAGACAGGAGTCCAGGGGGGAGTGGCTTCCTTTGTGTGCCAGGCCACGGGGGATCCACAGCCCAAGATTGTCTGGAACAAGAAAGGCAAAAAAGTCAGCAACCAGAGATTTGAGGTATGATGCTGAGATACTGATGAAGGAAGTGTAACTTTTTGTTGTTGTTGGTTGTTTTTTGTATGATAATACAGACTTCTTCTCATACCGAAATGGTAATGGCTTAGCGTTCCACAACAGAGCAACAACTCTGTGTGGACCCCGCTGTGTCCAAAACACCAAACACCAAAGCAGTGGTGTCTGGAAAAATCAGAATGACTATTCTCAGCGGTGTCAGTTCTTGTTGTTCTATTTTCTTCAAATACCTTTCTCACAGCAGACATTTTGATTGTCAAAAAAACACAAGTGTAACCAAGCCCAGTAAAGAGCGGCTGGCTTTGAAGCAAACTTTACAAAGTGGCCCATCACTGATATTACAACTTCCGGGGGCCACCACATGATGCCATTGAGCCTAAAAAGACTTTACCCCATAGACTTACATTGGGAAAAAGACGTCTGTAAATCAGCAGATAATTCATTTTGGAGGTGAATCAACTTGTCAGTCCGGACACTTGAATAGCCCTTTTTAAATCATCAGACCCTGAACGTTGTAAAATGCACTAATAGCTAAATCCAGAGTTAATATCCTTCCTCTGCTCATGTGAATGAGCCTGAGAGCGAGGCTGAAACGATGGCTGGGAGGCGGGGTTAAAGGAAGCACTAGTGCGCTTGCTTTATGGCCCCATGGATGCAGAAGATCACCGAACGATCTGGATAATTCTACCTGAATTTCTAACATGGAAGTCAAATGGAACGGGCCCCGCCTCCAACGCTGTATCCAGTTGTCTTTGTTCATCCATGGGTGTGACATGCATGCATTAATAATGGCTGTAAAGCCTAAAATGGGAGCTGGATTAACATTAGTATACCAAACAAAAACTATTTAGAAACTGCCGTGATAATCGGTTGTTTAACCGAATAGTTTGACATTTTGGGGAACACATTTATTTGCTTTCTTGCTGAAAGTTTAGGAGATCAGTACCACTTCTTCTTGCGTCTGTGAATATGAATGTGGAGCCAGTTAGCTTATCCTAGCTTGATGACTCCTAAATGGAACAGAGCCAACATTAATGTTAGTAGTTACATATGTGCTTTTCCTTCGTCGACAAATCAGATCGCCCGCTGTGAGAAAGATGTATTGTTGCCACTGTTTTTATTGCAGTTTAAGTTGACATTTAAGTCAATAATGAGTCTTGTGTTTTTAGTGAAGTCCAAGCTAAACTGTTTACCTGCCTCTCTTCATTTGTACTCCAAAGGTTATACAACTGTGTGAAATGCTATCTGCTCCAACTCTTTCATATGTCAGATGATGCCTCTGGCTACAGTATATGAGATTCTTATATGATCAGCCTTATTAGTTTCCCCAAGGCAGTAACCTTTGATTTATTTCACCACCTCACGAGTCACTCTTAGATGGACCCCCCCCCCCCCCCCCCCCCAGTCAGTTTCACCCTGAGCTCAGGGTGCTTTTCCACTTTAATAAGTCCAGTTTCCTCCCAGGTTTGAGTTCATCTCGGCCTGTTCCTGTTTGTGATTAAATCACTCGGGGAGATATTTTATTTTTAATCCACCCTATATAAACTCAGGCTACTTGCTATATATTTCTTTTGTCTCTCGTTCAAGAGTTGTTGAGGGATTTCTTTTTATTGGATTTCAGTCCGTGAAAACCCAGAATTCCGAATCCAGATCTGGTACACATGTATTAAACTTATGCAAGAGCAATTACTGATCTACAATTCAGTATTTCAGAAAAAAAACATCTCAAATTGTTACATATCCTAAATATGAAAAAAGACATGAGGGGCAATCAATGACAATTTTATTCTCAACTATCCCATCTCTATTCTTTAGAATCAGTCAAAAGTTACTTTTAATCATCAGTGGACTGCTTTTCTGGTGCTACTTGAAGTCTATTTAAATGTGTGGAGTGATTGATCCTAGACTGTGGGTCCAGGTATGCTTTGTGGTTTACGGCTTAAACCTGATTTAGTGCTCTCATACGTCCCAGGCTCTGTCCCCTCAGCTTCCCTCGACAAATTAAAAACTAGGAAAGGACCTTGTAACTGTTTATTATTGAGCTGCAGACAATGCTGGAGATGAAATTAAAAACAAACAGCAACACCAGTCAGTGTCCAATGCTTCAGCTAAACATTTAAACACACCTGCCACTACTGTATCTGTAGCACGGTGCAATATACTTTCATATATATATTTTTAAAGCTTGATAAATCTGCAGTTACTGGTGTTTTGGACACTTTGGAGGCAGCAGAAACAAGCTACTAACACAATATTGACATATCATTATACATCAACGTTTGCCCATGTAAACATGCAGCAGACACAGAGCAACATTAGCATTCTTTTGAAGTTGTGTTTCTGCTCACCTGATGAATGTAAGTTCAATATTCACTCTCTTTTAGCTCTGTTTTTGGTCCCGGGGCAATATTTGTCTCTGAAGTTTTGTCCGTTGCCTGGTATGGGGAGGTCATGTACAATGGGTGTTTTACAGTTACAAGTGACACCTTTCACTTTACACATTCTGATCCATCGTTAATATATTATATTGATTAAACGTCTTTCTCCTTCGAAACAGGTTATAGAGTTTGACGACGGGTCCGGCTCGGTCCTGAGGATCCAGCCGCTGAGGACCCCCAGGGACGAGGCCATTTACGAATGTCACGCCTCCAACTCTGCGGGAGAGCTCACTGCCTCCACCCGACTGAGTGTGCTACGGGGTCAGTTTTCTTTTTTTATTGCTGCTAAGAAAATTACTAATCATGATACCTGGACATACATCATGGCCACAGTATGTGTTTTCTGTGTGTCACCCTACTGTGACAGTAACTGACAAACCAGTCACACTTTACAGTTTTCCTAATGAAATCTCTGTAATTAGGTGTTTGGATTCAAGGATTCAAGGATCATTTACTGTCATTATGCAACACAGGGATGCACAACGAATGGCAGTATACCCCACTTGCAAGACAAGGAAAACATGACGAACAAACAAAAAAACTGTGCATTTCTGTAGTGCACTTTTTTATTTGCATCATAAGGGATGTAAATAGCAGCAACAAAAACAATTTGCTGGTCAGATAATATGGCCGACATCGTCCCATTAAAAAATCATTAAAACATCGTCCATCAACTTTGACTATGTTTGAGCACCAAGCATCATTGATGTAAACAATGCAGCCTGATACGGGACACTACGGTGGAGCCACGTCTCTGTGAAGATGTGGGCTCAACAGTCGCCAACCTCCCGCCCCTGGGTTCGCCTGAAGTCTTTTTTCATCCATCTTATTTTCCTGCGACCGGGCATCAGACAGCCAGCAGCAGGCTGGGTAGTGGAGTAGCCTCAGGTCCTAGCTGGGTTAGCTTAGCTTCCATCTCGCCGTCTCCTTCCTTTCCTCCCTGCGGCAGTTTGGTGGCATTTTGGTTCGGCAGGTCTTGCTGGTTGGTCAGCCAATCCCTACGCTTCATTTTCCTGATGTTGATGAATGTATTTTGTCATTAGTGCTCCAGTAATGAACAAAACAAAAAATTAAGACAAAAAAATCAAGCACAATTCATGGTAGCTGTGTACATGTGCCGCCATTGCCATAGCAAGATGCTGCAGAAGAAATGCAGGAAACATGATTTAGCTAGAGTTATTTAACTTCAACTGACCTGTGGTTCCTCATAGATTCTAACGGTATATATATATGTATATATGTATATATATATATACATATATACATATATACATATTCACATGTATACGTTGATGTTCTTCAAAACTATTTATTCAGAAGAGGCCGAGGCTTGTTGGATGTTTCCTCGTAGATATACAGCCTGTGCAAGTGTAAGCCCGGGTCCACTGCGGTAGATGGGTTTTTTTGTTAGTGTTAGCAAGAGTCCATTAATGCAGATGGCGATGTTAGTGTTAGTGGAGTCCATTAGGAGAACATTATGTACCGGTAGTTTTGAAGCTCAAGAGTGTCTTAGCGAGTGAAGCCGCTCAAGTGTGGATAATCACATCGCCTGCCTTTACAGTATACATGCTCGTGGGGAAAGGACGCGCAGCCTATTGTTCTACCATCTTGTCTCTCACTCTCTCCCTCTCGTCTCTCTGAGGGGTAATAACACAGTCTACAGCTCTTCCTCTCCACTCTCCTCTCTCTTCTGTCTCGTCTGTCTTTGTTTTTTTTTTGTCTCCTAAGTTTCTTCCACTCTTTCGCTCTCCCCCCTTTCTGTCTTTTTACACTTTGTTCCTTTCCTCTCTGTGTCTCTCTTTCCCTCTCCATATGCTCTTAGGTCCACTACACAGCAGCCTCTAAATTATTCACATCAGACCACTCTTAGCATCTTCTGGGCCGTTCCGCTCCATCCATCCAGAATTTTTCCTGTCTCACATGGTTGTCTTTGTGCTTGTGTGCGCGCACATCTGTATGCGCTCATGCTTATATGTCCCTGCATCTATTTTTGATTTATTTTTCCTCCCCCTCCCTGCCTCCCTTGATGGAAGCTATCCGCTTGTGTCTAATCTTTATCTTTATTGAGAACGTAAGAACTTATGCATGCACACATAGGCAAACCACACACAAACGTATCCTCAATCTAAGACAGTCGGTCTTTATGTAGTGATTAGCCTCTCTCTACTCCTCTGAGGAGTCATTGTGTTGTGGAGGACTAAGAGGCCACCTGGGAGCAGCTAATAGCCCCTGATATACTGTCAGTCGAAATGTCAGTTGGAAAGTACACACACACACACACCCCCGCACACACACACACACACACACACACACACACACACACACACACCACACAGATCCAGGCAACACACACAGAGTCTTGTCAGTCCGTCATGTCTCCTCGTCTCCCTGGCTCTGTAAAGACACAGCTCCAGTGACTGACTGACTGACTGACTGTCTGTCAGACAGGAGGGATCCGGTGTTAAGGTCAGCCGGCTTAATTACTGAGGATTAGAAGTGGGCTAATTGAAATCTTGGCTTCCAGTAAACGGCCGTGATTGACAATGGCTGAAATAATAATGAACTCGAGAGCAATTATGCCTCAGGATCCAGTGTACAGTCCGATACTGTATAATTCATGGTTTGGTCAAAGTAGTCAATGTGAGTCAGTACGTCAGTCCAAAAATGTTGTAACTTATTTCCATTCTTGTGTGTAGCATTTAGGGGGATTTATTGGCAGATATGGAATATAATATTATTGAGAATATTTATAGCTTTTCATCACTTGAAAATAAGAACCGTGTTTTACCTTAGAATGAACCGTTTATATCTTCATTCGGAGCAGGTCCTCTACAGGGAGCTGGCCGCCATGTTTCTACAGTATCCCAGGATGCACAAACCAAACACTGGCGTAGGGACAATCCCGATTTTTACGTTTTCAAGATCGACCTTAAAGAAAGGTTTCTGTGTTTTAGTACTTGCTAAGATCTTGGAACATGGCGACAATGAAGTCTGATGGGGCAAAAAACCACGAGGGCTCAGATAGTCGGTTCTCACAATGTAGTTATGACAAAAGACCCTTCAAAACAGCTTCATGAGATGCAGAAACAAAAACAAGCCGTGGCCTCACAAACCAGACCAGACTTGAACAAAAATGTAACACATGAGCATCTCAGTAGTACAGCTGCAAGTGTTAATTTCACTGCATCCATCACAGTTAACCCCCCACCCCCCCACCCCGGTCAGTTATGAATGACAGAAACAGGTTTGTTTGCAGGTGCAGATGTTTCACTTGAGCTTATGACGTAGCAGCCGGCTCCCGCTTTCGTTCCCATGATTGTACGACCCGCGAATCTCTTCCAGATTTGCAGATGACAAACGCAGCGGGCGATGTCTGTGGATTTAATTTTTTGGGTCTCGCATAAAGAGGACAGTGTTCGCGCGGCGGTTTCCCATGGTCGGGGAGACTGGGATTTTTCTATGAGCTGTGAAATTATCTGGACCTCTCGCACAGTGGAAAACACTGAAGTGGGAGCAGGTCCAAACGAAACAGTGGGATGTGTGGAAGGCTCCGTCGACAAGGGGAGTGTAGGGTTACGCATCTGCTCTGACCTCAGGGGGTACTTAACTGTTCTGCAGCTCACACACACACACATACACACACACACTGGAGCAGCTTTGTCCCAAACACACTGTGGTGTTGCTTACACCTGTCCCCAATGATGGATGAGCGGAGAGCTGGTTATGTGCATGTGTTAACATGTTTGTGTGTGTGTGTCTATGTGTGTGTATCAACTCATTCGATCGCTCCTTAAACGCCTCTTCACACTTTGTCAGCTTTTTAAAATTACATTTTTGGGTGTGTTGTGGTGGTTGCGGGAGAGAGGGGCAAAGAGAGACGAATGATCTTAGGGAGTAGCATCCTGACTGTGCGTCCTCAATGCTCGCGTCCCACCCCAGGTAGATGAAATAGAATGCATTATTGCATCTAGGGGCTGTCTTTGAAGTAAGCGTTTGCATAATGAAAGCGGAGAGAATCGGGATTGCTATGCCGTGTGGGTCTCTCTCTCTCTCTCTCTCTCTCTCTCTCTCTCTCTCTCTCTCTCTCTCTCTCTCTCTGTCTGTTTTTTTTTCTCTCTCTCTCTCTCTCTCTCTCTCCCTTTTTCTCTCTCTATTTTCCTTCCTGTCACTCTTGTGTGCATTATTTAATTTTTTATTATTTTGCACTTTTGCCCTCTTTCTCCACCCGTCCACACAGAACACCCTGACACACACACACACACACACACACACACACACACACACACACAAAGCCCTTCTGATCTCGTCATCCCGGTTTATTATGTCCATGTTTCCATTTGTCGGGACGTTGCGATTGATTGAAACCAGAGCTGTTAAAAGGCCACACACACACACACACACACGCTCGCTCGCTCTCGCAAAGCCTAGTGTCTCACGACCCGTCGGCCATGGTTCGATGGGCTGGTACCAGAATTAGCATCTCCTTGGCGAGGTTCCGCGCTAGGATTTCCCATTAATGAGGCTCTGTGTGGTTGAGAGGGATGAAGTCACGGGGGATTCTTGGTAAAGAAAAAAGAAAAAAAATTACAATAGACTGCCTTCTACATCAAATACAAACACACACATGCCTAGCTCATCGGTCCACATTCACCAGGACTGTCTTTATCCACTTTATTATGGATGACTCATGAATGTGACATTCTACATCTAACGGAGAGTGCGGCCTTGAACAAAAGTACAGAATTTGTTTTTTAAAGCTGATTTGCTCCGAACCCCTTTCATTCTACGAGTGAATACAGTTCAAACGTCTTTGATCCCCCGCCTCCTCGAAGTATTGTCCCCTCCTCTCCCTCAAATCTCCCACTTCAGCTGAATGAAGTTGGCCCACTGCCTTTGATTTCCCTTCATCACAGCAGAGCGACTCCTCGTGCTTGATCTAATCGCCCTGGATGTCGGCGGTATTCGCATTTGATTTGCCGTCCCAAAAAAAATAAAATAAAAAGGGGGACCCGGGGTCCCAGCGGAGGCGTCTTTATTTGACTTGCCTGTTTGATTCATGCAAAGGGCGGTGAGCTTCCCCGAGAAGGTTGTGTGCATTAGACTGAGCGGGATAAAACGCGTGGTTCAGCTGTTACTGACTCCCAGCGGAATAGAGCATTTAATTTTTAAATTGATTCTTATTTGAGGAGTGATCGCCTAAAGCTTTTTTGTGAGATAGTTTGTCACGTGGAATGAAATGTTACTCATTCTATTTGACCTCACTGTCGTATCAGCAGTCTTATCTCCGGGCTCAAAGCCGATTCGAAACCTATTATGACTCGAAATGAAATCGAAACTCGACTCTTGCATTGGACTCCAACCTGTTTCTCTAAAAAACTTGTTTGTGACTCAACCTGGCTGGCGTCAGTTCAGGCCTGAAGCTGTGTCTTTGCAGGTGCGAAGTGTCGTGTTTGGTCTTGTTTTGAACGTCGACCATCTGCTTTGAGGGCATCTCGAATGCACAACTTGAAGAAAAATGAATGCTTTGACATTGTGGGACATGCGTTTGTTTGCTTTCTTGCTTGAGTTCGGTGACAAGACTGATGCCACTCTCATATCTATCTGTCCAATACGAATCGCTACGACCAGCAGTCCGTTAGCTTAGCTTAGCATACGAGAAAGCATGGAAAACGGCAAGTCTGGCTCTGTCTGAAAGTAACAAAATCCAAATGTTTCTAATATTTCCCACCATGTTTAGCTCAACAAACTGCAGCTTCCAAAATCATCAAGCAACTCATGCAAAGTTGACCAAACCCACTGAAAAAACGTTCACAGTTCCAGCATCAATATACACTGTAACAATACACACGTTTATGTATTGTGTAATAAACCATTCAAATGAACCCATGTGAAACATGTTCAGCAGCTCTGTCTGACTGGTGTATTTGATCTCTCTATAGAGGACCAGCTGCCCTCGGGGTTCCCCACCATAGACATGGGCCCCCAGCTGAAAGTGGTGGAGCGCTCCCGGACCGCCACTATGCTCTGCGCCGCTAGCGGCAACCCTGACCCAGAAATTACCTGGTTCAAGGATTTCCTGCCGGTCAACACGTCCAATAACAACGGACGAATCAAGCAGCTCCGCTCAGGTAACTAACGCTTTTGATCCCTCCATGTTTTTTTCCTCTTCCTCTCAACCCCAAGCTTTTATTTCCACGTTACAGATTTTTTCCCCTCCCACTTTGCTTTTATCCCTCTTTCAATATCCGACCCCCCCCCAACCCATTTTTTATTTTCTGTTCCCCCGTCTGTTATTCTTGCCCTCGTTCACCCCTTTTCTTATTGCTGTTCCGCACTCCTCCCGCCGTGGTTTCTGGCTGTGTTTTCTCTGCCGCTGTGGTATGACTTGACTGTGTGTGTAGTTGCCAACTTTTTCTAAACTCTTCAAAGCCTTGAACGGTGAACTTTTCCAACGCTTCTCTCCAAACTCTCTGAGGTCTTCCCCGTGCAAATCGCCATCACGGAAAGGGTTTAGTTTCTCACTCGGTTCAAACTTTTCGAAACATTTGTAAAAACATGTCCCTAGACAACAGTTTTCTCTACTGACAGAATTTGCAAGTTTAAACCTAGGAGGTGATGGTGGCGTGCACCGAGGGAATGTCCTCTCAAAGATGGCTCACTGCTGTGACTAAACGAACCAATAACCTTTTGTTGTTCCTCGTTTCATGAAAATTGCGTCTTGAGTGGGTGTGAAATTGATTCACGGACGTCGCATCCATGACGTTTGAGGAAATGAACTGATGTAAATGTGTTAAATTCAAAGACACATTACTTGGAAAAAATAAACAAAGAACAAATTATTTCTCAATCAGCTCCTCGATAGCCACAGTAGTGTGTAAAATCCCAACTCGTCTTAGCAAAGTCCCCTTCCTTTCTCAGTCCTCCTCCTGCTTCCAGGGACCAACTCTGGACCCAAAATCCCTCTCTTGTGATTGGACACCCAACTCTCTGGCTTCTTTATGGATAACAACCTCTTCGCTTCTGTCCCCATTGTTTGTTTTTTATTATCTGGCTCAACCCTCAACTCCCTTTTTATACCTTTATTTTTCCAAAAAAGAAATATATAGTATTTATTTTAGGATTTACACAATTGTTTGAGCTTTAAATGTAAAATATTTGGTATGTTAGCTTTGCTTCTTCTACTTGATGATTACAAAAAACTTTTACGATTCTTTAAAGCATAAAGTTCTGTTTAGATAATCAATATCCATGACTTTTTTTTGGAGTTCCAGTGCTTTTTCAAGGTGTTTCTACTAAGTCAACTCCTCTGTGTAACCAATGGTCCGATTGTAATGCCATGTCTATGCTGTTTCTTTTCTCTTTGTATCTTTTTAACCACAGAGTCCTTTGGTAAGTGCTTCTGTTCCGAGGCCCACACCCTCACTGTCCACTCTTCTGTATACTGTTCACTAAATGCTGCTACTGTTCCTGCTGCTGCTCACCTTTTACAATGTTGAGGTGTTATTAAAATGCATGGCATGCATTTTACTAACAGTCACACACAAAGATAATATAGAGCACAGATGCTCACACACACACACACAGTCTGCAGGCACCTATACATCATTTTGGTGAAATAAAAAACACATATCTACAAATATATGTCTATATATTTCATATATTCATACATATACGTATATATACTCACACATATCTCTGTCACCTTAGAGGTAGCTGGTCTCACCCTCACCTGTGCACCTGCAGCCTTTCCACACCTAAAAGAATTACAAATAACTCTGTCCTCACACTCACCTATTTACTTTTCCACTTATTCGATTACCCTCCCCTTCCCCCCCACTCACTCGCTCACTCACTCGCTCACTCACTTTGTCATCCACTCACCCACTTACTCTCCCCACCGCCCTGCTGCATAGAGTTACCAGTCAATAAGCCATCAGCTCCAGATGGCCGGTTGGTAGTAGGCCTCTGGTGGAGCCGCCCTAAGGCGATCAATGGCGACCAGGTCTTCAGACTCCTAGACGTTGACCGTGCTGTGTAGCTAAACATTGTTAGTGCTGCTCAGAGGTAGTGAATGGACACATGCAGCTTTTAACATCACCATAATAGAGACAGACAAGTGAAGTAGTTCAAGAAAAACCCGCCCTTCAGTACGGTTTCACTGTTATATAAATCACTTTTTGACGTTGGCTACAGCTTCTCAAATTTGCTGCTTTTTTCTCTTCTTGTTTTTTCACCATTGTAAACTGTGAGGATATGCGACTTTTGGTTGTACAAAACAAGCAAATTTGAAGATGTCGCATTCAGTTTAGGGGCATTGTGATCAGCAGTTTTGTGACATTTTGTCAGTCGAATTATGTTTGATTAACCAAAAACTACCCCTCAGATCACTCACTAATGAAAATCATTGTTAGTCGCAGCCATACATCTGGGTAAACATGTCTTAAGGTGGAGATACAGCAAATCTGTTGACGGATTAATTTTCTATGGAGAGCAAGAGAGCCGGCCGTGCGTTGCATGATGAATACGATACAACAGGTTGACCAACCATTCGGCGTATCTAAATTTGCATAATCACGACTGGACCTCAGCTTTATGCAAATTAAGTTTGTCCATAATAAGACAGCAGGCAGCGTTGATTAAAAAAAGGAATCGATATTCTGTTTCTGCATTGCTTATTTCTCGCCGCAAATCTTTCCCCAAAAACATATTTTTGGTTCACTGTTCAGCTGGAAAAAATTTTAAAGTTTGGCAAACCCAGACCGTTTGGGGTTTCGCTGCGTCTTTTTCCGCTTGTTTTTCCACCGTTAGTGGCCGCATTGCATCCTGATCTGCCAAAGTCCGCTCTTGCCTCTTTATTTTTTATTTTTTTATGCCGGACTTCTCGCAGAGCCTTGCCGATGGTCGGTTTAAGATATCGAGTCGACAAACTCATCCTTGCTCTTTTTGATTGTGAGGGGCCGAGACATCCTCTTGACATTTACTGCTGATGTTTTGTCTTTTTGATTGTTGAAAATGTCCCTGCTGTCAGACTTGGTTTGTAGCTGGAAGGGACGCCAGACAATAAACATCGATCGAAGCGCAACGCAGGGACAGTGACGTGTTTTGCGGAGTTTAAGTATTGGAGGGTGGATTTTTTTCCTTTCGACATTAAATATATTGAACACTTAACACTGGCAGGATTACACCTGGTTCTGAGGTTAAGTCTCAGGGACGAGAAGTGCACTTAGAGTCCCAGTCCACCTCTTAGAGACCCATAGATGAGTGCAGTGCATACACCACCCCACTCCTACAGCCACATCTGCCCCTGCTGCAAGTCAATGAAGTCAAATCAATAACCCATCTCCTTATAGCTTTGTCACTCTGTCTATCTAGTTTCTGTCTCTCTCTCTCCTCTTATTCTGTCTTTATTTATTCTGTCTTCCTCTTTTATGCCTCTCTCTCTCTCTCGCTCTCTCTCTCCCTTCTTCCTCTCACTCACTCTTAAGGATCTATATTTTGAGTCTTCCTCTCTAATTTGATTCTTCTCCTCTCCAAGTTACCTCCCCATCCCAGTCCCTCCCTCCCTTACCCCCACTTTTCTCCCCCGTTGGTACTAACACTTTCTTCTTCTTCTCCTTCTCTAATCTCGTGCATTCATTGCCCACTCAGGTGGCACGCCCATACGAGGTAAGACTGCTGGGAGGACCAACATGACACAGTGGGCTGATTCTTTTCCAACCCCCTGGTTTCCTACTTGTCTCGCGGATCTGAAAAAAAAAAACAGCTCCGAGTGGATTAATCAATGCACGTTTAGTCCAAAAGACTTCCTATATTGGCGATACTCATCCGGCTGCTTCAGATCAGATCTGCAGTAGGTGCAAGAAGGGGGGAATTGGAATTGAGCAAGCAATTCATTATACTATGACTTTTATAATCACCTCCCCTCTTCCCATCTCTCATCCTCTCTTCATCCATTCATTTTTCCATCTCAGCCTCAACGTTCGCTCTACAACACAGAAACCCATCGCTTCCTTCCTCGCCATGTTGTGGTCTCTCTTTTGTATCCAGTTTAACATCATTTCGCTTTGTTTTACATCTACTTTGTTTTCAGTCTAAAGCATGACTTGTTTAGAATATTGAATTATTTCTTGGTCGCTTAGTTTGAGGTGGCAAAGCATACTATTGCTTTTACCTCTGTCTGCTTTTTATTTTTTATTTTTTTTTTCGTGGGAGGGTCTAAACCTAAGCTTGACCCGGCCTCTCCTTTCTACCTTGTCTATATTCGCCCAATCAGACGTCCCGGTTTTGTTTTCCCTCCCAGCTGTTAATTCGCTCAACCTGAAAAGTCCAGATGGCGAAGACTCAGACATACGTGCAGACATTAGTGTGCTCACGCAGACGTAAACACACGAACGTGCATACACACACATTTCTTCATGATTTTTTAACCATTACTTTCTCTTTTCTCTCTCATCACCGATAAAAAGCCCCAAACAACCACTTTTTTGATAAAGTTTTTACTGGGCGCTTTTTTGCCTTACCACACCATCTTTAAAAGAACCCTCTGGTTGACTTTTTTGACAGTTTTTCTATTTTCAGGGAGAGAGAAAGCGTCGGGCCCTTCCCAAGGCTTTCCGTATGTCGTTCCATTTTTTTTTATTTTTTAATTTTTTAATCTGTGGCCTTTTATTGAGGTCGTTCAATGTCTGTTCCTCCTTATTGGGTGTGTTTTTAATGACATCACACTCCTGATCCCATTGGTGGATCCGTAAGGGTTGGGGATATCATATCGCCATGGCGGTATCTTTGTCACATTATATCCTTGACAACTGAAACATTATTTGCTCCCTAATATAACTGAATCTTAATTTTCAGCAATGGATTTTTTATAAATACGGTATTGGTGACTGGACCTCTTCCCGTTTTGGTTGCTTGGTTGATTTGTTTCTGCCTTGCATGAAGACCACATTCTCCGTTTTTTCTAGGCTTTGTATCAGTGTTTTTTTGGGGGGGTTTTACATTTTGTTTCCTTCCCATCTCTAAATCAGGAAGCTGACCCCTTGTTTTGGGCAGATTCTTGATGACAGTGGTAGAAACTTGGTAATGTCTCCCAATAGATTTGGTCTCCTTTTTTTAGCCCTTTGTTCAGCTTGTTTTCGCTGAAAAAAACTCCCTCCGATTCATTTACACTTTGTGCAGTTCTTACCATTTCTATGTCGGTGTATTTATGGACTATACCCAATTATCTGATATCCTCCACCCTTGTGTAATTACTCTTTCTTCCTCGCTATCCTTCTGTGCGACTCTCTCTCTCTCTCTCTCTCTCTCTCTCTCTCTCTCTCTCTCTCTCTGTCTCTCTCTCCTATTCTTCCTCTCCATCGCTCCATCCATCCAGGTGCCCTCCAGATAGAGATGAGCGAGGAGTCAGACCAGGGGAAGTATGAGTGTGTCGCCACCAACAGCGATGGGACACGCTATTCCACTCCAGCTAACCTCTATGTCAGAGGTAAGAAGAGGATAATAAAAAATTGGTCCAATTATAGCACTTAGATTTAGGGATTGCATTGATGTGCAGATTGGGACATTTATTCCTAGAAGACATTTTTTGACATAATGTCTTCTGCTAGGAATGTGCGTTTGTCATATTAATGTGATTATGGAGCCCGTAAAACTCCCGTGTTTTATAATTCTGCGCTGCTGAGCCATAAAACCGGGCGATTGTCTTTTAAAGCGAGAGCTCCACATCAGTTTAGGGCAGCCTGAATGTTTCAGTCCGGCTATTAATCTCTCTGCCCTCCCTTCTTAGCCTTTAGACCTTTGGAGAGAGAAGAAAAAACAAAAACAAATCATTGTCTGGTTAAGACTTGGTGTTTCTCCCCCAAAATCTGACAGGCGTCTCACCTCCTCAGGCACTGTCTCCTTCAACACACGCGCGCACGCAAACGCATTTCCACCGCATGTTTGAATCTCGGAGAGACATTTTGATTCCCGTGGCCTTTTGCTCCATTTTCTGCCCACCCCTGGAAAATAAATGAAATAAATAAAGGCTTTAAACAGTGTAGCATGCTTTTTCTGACTCCCAACATCTCTCCCGGGGGTTTACAAACACACACACACACGACTGGACGAACGCACAGAAACGCACACATTTGTGCTACACTAAAAGAAAAACACATAAACACACGTGCGCGGACAGCACGCACACACACACACACGCACGAGCGGCGCGGAGGCAGTGATGTGCGCCTAACAGCGCTCGCAGGGCCGGTGAAATCTTGCAGTGCTGCTCAGTGAGTGTTTGACAGGCGGTCCATGGAGACAGCCGGCTGCGGTTAGCCGCCTTAAACAGCACAGGTTTTCGCCGGCCGTCTATGGACTCGCTGTGTTTTCTCTCTCTTTACTCTCTTCATATTTCTGTCTTCTTTTTTCTCTTTCTCTCCTCCTCCTCCCGCTGTCCTCCCTCCCCTCTGCAGAGCTGCGAGAAGGTTGGTACAGTAACAACTGTGTGGCTCTTTTTGAGTCTCTCCTGAGTATTTCCTTGTCTTCCATTAAACTGCCGTTTGTGTTGTGTGTATCTCGGCTGTTTTTATGTGCGGCACTGAAGGTTTTAAACCCTGCCTGTACAGTTTGCTCCTCTGTACCCAGCGTTCCTCTTTTTCTCTGTTATCCCCCCCCCTCCCCCGTGAGTGCATGTGTGTTTGCAGTGAGTTGGGATTTTTTTTTTTTGTGAGTATCTTTTGTGTCTCAGTTCATAAAATATTTAATGGAGCACACCTAAAAACGCCATGAATAAAACATTTTGATATCACATGCGCCCTAGCGGTGATGTTCCAGACTATCTGAATGCTTGCAGGTTGTTGTTTTTTTAATATCATAAAACTTCATCTTCAGAGCACATGGGGGAAAAAAATCATCCCAGGGTGTATAGACATTGATTGTTATGCACTGTTCTGCACTTTACCTCAGCAACACAGTTATGAATTTCTAATCGCCCCTCTCTTCCTGCCTCCCCGCTTTCATCGATGTCCGGTCCAGTGCGCCGCGTCCCCCCTCGCTTCTCTATCCCCCCAGCGGACAGCGAGATCATGCCGGGAGGGAACGTCAACATCACCTGCGTGGCCGTGGGCTCCCCGATGCCGTACGTGAAGTGGATGCTGGGGGCAGAGGACCTGACGCCCGAGGACGACATGCCCATCGGCCGCAACGTCCTGGAGCTGACCGACGTGCGTCAGTCCAACAATTATACGTGCGTCGCCATGTCGACGCTCGGCGTGATCGAGGCGGTGGCACAGATTATCGTGAAAGGTGGGTTTCCTCGTGCAGCTGCGTGATGAGGCTTATGGGTGAGGACAGGAGAGAGTGTGAGCAAGAGAAGAAGTGATGGTTTGACCTTGCCTCCAGTGACACTTTGTCTTTTTTTTGTGTGCAGAGTTTTTTTTTAAGAGGACAAAACCACAGCGTGATCTTCTGTCTTCTCTCTTTGAATGAGCGCTTCATGTGTAGCACAGGAAGGAGAACATTTCCATCACAAAAGAAATTTAAAATAAGACTAGTTGTTATGAATGCATAACAAGGTAGTGTTATAGAGTGCTTTGAATACATCAACTTGGTACTGATTTCTGAGAAATCTTCAGAATCAGAAGAGGCAAAGGAAAGACTGGATTGTTTGAGCTGAATTACAATTAAATTTCACATTGGCGAATATGTTTTTCTTTGTCAAAACTCTGTGTTTTCATAGGGGCCTGTTTCAGTAATTATTTATGATCGCCCCTATTTAATTCAACTTTCCAATATACAGGGGGTTTCATTTGGATTAACGAAGGGTTGAACTGACTAACCAATTAGGATCACATATTTTTGTCCAATTCTTGTTATTATTTCTGGAGATTATGTTCATTGTTTAATTCGGGATATTGAGCTGGTCTCGTCGTTTAAAAGTTTTACCCAGCAGAAGTTGATTTTCTTGTTTTATGAGTACAGAGTGACGGTGTAAATCTGAGTCTATCAGATGATTTCTTCATGATAAAGGGATAGTTTTGTAAATTCTCTCTGTCTCTCTCTCTCTCAGCTCTGCCGAAGGCCCCTGGTACCGCCGTGGTGACGGAGAGAACTGCAACGAGCATCACACTCACCTGGGATTCCGGCAACCCTGAGCCTGTCTCCTACTACATCATACAGGTGTGTAACAGGCGACACAGAGGCGCCGCTGCATTGTGCACTCGGGGTCTGCACTACATTTTTATATGAACATAAACTGATAATAGTAATAGTAGTAATAAAATCACCAAATTGCTTAAATGAAATCAGGTGTCTGGAGTGCTCTCTGGCCCCGAGGAGTTAATGAATCAAAGTGTTAAGAATGAAAGATGAACCGCTGCATCAAAGTAATGACTGAATACTTCATTCACCCACGTTAGATAGATTTCATATCTCACAATTCACTCTGTAGGTTTTGGCAGAGATCTTAGTTGGTTAATAAGAGCATCATGGTGTTTGCGGTTTGTTGGTGTCACACTCTATATTTGGGCAATTCCATGTTCCACCAAATTGGTGCCCTTTCCGTCTCCATGACTATGCATGAAAAGTGTTTGACACATTATATCAAGCAAAGCGTCCTGCACTTTGTCCTAATTGCATTTTGATACGTCATGTAAATCCCTAATAAAAACGACCTAGAACATTGAATAAATAGGCTTTTAGCCTCGCCACTCTCTAACACCACACGCCACCATGAAATACCATGATTAGAATCCTTCAGAAAACTTTTTTTTATTATTATTGTGTGACAATTTAGACAAACCAATATATTTCCCATCAGAAATTCATAATATGTTAGTTGAAATACACATTTCAGTCGCGTTATCAGTCCTGTCCTGTTACCCAAACAGATTCCCCTCGCTAATAATTTGGGACATGACACAGGTCACATGATCAACATGAAGTAGCATCATTTGAGTCTCCTGAAGGCCAAGTTAAGACCAAAAGCAAGTTTTCTCGCTCCATTGTCTTTATTTTTGATTACATTGTAAGTATGACAGAGAATGTCAATCTCAACTCAGATTCCTCTTTCCTGAAATTATTTCTCAGATGTTATGTTGTTTTTTTAAATATTTTTGGTAAACTACTCGAAGATGCTAAGTGTTCCCATGCAATTATTAGTGATGTCATGTGACTACATTTCATCTGTTTGCTAATGCTGTGCTAAAATATCAGTCCTGTTACTTGAACAATCTTCCATTTAAAAAGACATGTAAAAAAACTAATAAAATTGCCTGACATTGACCATTACACATTTTGAATCGTTAAGCATGTGTGTTATTTGATAAAGTGCTGATAAAGGCTAACAAAGTTACATTTTGAAAAGTTTCAATATGCAAACGGTACCGATTCAGTGGAATAGCCCATATATGTGTGTGTGTGTATATATATATATCTATATATATATAGATATATATATATATATATATATATATATATATATATACACACATTCGATTAATCGCATTGTTATGCACAAAGTTCAATAATGAATTAAAAAGTAGTGTATTGCACACTTTTATTTGAAAAGTACTGCTATATGAACAAAAGTGCAATAACATTTGGTTTGCAAACACTTTAATCAAATAAGGTGCTTGTTAACAGCAGTATTCCCTTTACACAGTAGCAGTTATATTTCTTGCACTATCTGTGCTAAGTGTGCTGACTTTATTTGAAACGTTCCACTGCTGTGCAACATGAATATAGTGTTCCGCGCACGTTTCAGCAGAATGTCTGTCTTCTGTTTTCATGACAGTCAGAGCATGTGAATGTAGCTCCCACTGTTCATCAATATAATGCATTTGTTAGCTTGTCTTGCTTTTGTTTATCTATACTTCTCCCACACGCTGCATCCAACGTAGTCTGCCGAAAGCCTCCCTCCATCAACAGTGTGTATTGCATTTAAGTGATACTTCAGACTCGAAGTACTTCGGTGATAAGAAGAAATGCGCGATAAAATAATTGTTAACTAATTAATGATAATAATAATAACGCGTTAACTTGCCCAGCCCTAATATATACACACACACACATATACATTGAGCTGAGCGTCCCCTGTACAAGGTTGTCTAATGCCTCTCTTGCTTCCTCCAGCACCGTGCCAAAGGGTCAGAGGACCCATATAAGGAGATCGATGGCATCGCCACAACGCGCTACAGCGTGGGCGGCCTCAGCCCATACTCCCACTACGACTTTCGGGTGGCGGCCGTCAACACCATTGGCCAGGGCCCCTCCAGCGAGGTGGTGGAGGCCCGCACAGCCGAGCAGGCCCCCTCCTCGCCTCCTCGACAGGTCAGGGTTTGATAAGGACAAAGCAAATTCACGAAATGCTTTTTTGACATTACATACTGCATGTCATTTATTAACTAGAAATGGGACTTTCAAAGATAAGAAGTTGGTCCTGTATCAAAAACGTACATGCTGTGCGGTATGATTAGCTGCTTGTTATTCTGACTGACATGACAGTGTCATACTAATAAAAAGTAGTCTTAAGTTGCTTTTAGTTCTCCATAAAAATACCCCAAGTTGCTCCAGTACATTTTATCCCAGAGCAGCTCTGCTGAAGTTCCTCCTGTTTTTGCCCTGCAGGTCAGAGGTCGTATGCTGAGCACCACAACGGCAATCATCCACTGGGATGAACCAGAGGAACCCAACGGACAGGTGGTGGGCTACAGAGTCTACTACACCTCAGACAACGCGCTGCCAGTCAACCAGGTGGGTACCTGTTTATTATTAAAGACAGATGACCGATGGCCTGTGTCATCCGCATTGGGTGTAACACTCAAGTGTCCATCTGTGTGTCTGCTTGCATTCATGCATTGCGATGTGTGTCGTGCAGTGGGAGAAGCAGATGGTGCGCAGCGCCAACTTCATCACCATTCAGGGTCTGACTCCCAACAAGACTTATTACATCAGAGTGCTGGCCTTCACCTCCGTAGGAGATGGACCCCTGTCCCAGGACCTGCAGATCATAGCCAAGACCGGAGGTAAGAGAGGGATGTCGGGCTCTGCTTGTATTAGACAGATCTACCGTGCATACTATAATCTAAATTCACACAATTATCATCAGCAAGTATAAAAGAAAGAAAGTATCTTAGCATGGTTTTACTAATCCTGGTTTTTCCCCAACTGTGTAGTTCCATCCCAACCTTCAGAATTTAAGGGCGAGGCCAAGTCCGAGACCAGTATCCTGTTGTCCTGGGTCGCCCCACCCCAGGGCGGCCCAGACAACCAGATCACGGGATATGAACTGGTCTACCGACGAGCTGACGACACAGAGGAGGTAAAATAAGAGGGAAACAGACAGATTGGTAGTTGAGAGAGAGAGTTTTGCTGGACTGATAAATTCATGGATGGATGATAACAGATTACAGAAATGTTTTAATGAATAGATGGAACGGTTGCCAAACAGAAGATTAATTGATGTTAATATTAAAAGTTACCTGTTCTGTTTGAACACCGTGGGGAAAAAGTTAACGCAACCTTTTTTTTCTTTTTTTTCTTTTTTTTTCACCACCTGCGTATTCCACTGTTCTCCGTTTCTCTTCATGTCCTTTCAGAAAAAAGTGAGCTTTGAGCCCACCACCTCCTACCTGTTAAAGAACCTGAAGCCTTTCTCCACCTACACCTTCCAGCTGGCTGCCAGGAGCAAGCATGGAATCGGGGCGTACACCAACGAGGTGTCCATCGACACACCGCAGACGCGTAGGTCCCAATACTGTTGTGTGTGTGTGTGTGTGTGTGTGTGTGTGTGTGTGTGTGTGTGTGTGTGTGTGTGTGTGTGTGTGTGTGTGTGTGTTAGAGAGAGAGAAAGAGAGTGGTTTCAATTTTGACAATGCAAAAATGAGAACTGGCACAAAAGCCGAACCACAAATACACAAAACGCTAGATCATGTTACAAACAGTACTTGATAAGACATTTGTCAGTTAGTTGTTTTTTTGCATTGTCACAACAAAAAGGGCCCTCGTGAATCCAGACCTTCACCGACCTCAGATTTGATTCCAACAAATACGTCATGAATTAAATAATTCCCAGAACTTAATCCCAAATGCAGTATTTTCAGCAAAACATAGTACCGGACAGCTTGTTGATGATTGACAGCAAGGTAACAAAACTTAATTTGTTGGCTACCAATCTGAGGTCTGTGAGAAAATCAGTGAAAAACGAAGGTAAGGAGCCTGAGAAGCTAGATAGAGATGAGAACTCCAACATGGATCACAGAGGCTTGGGTAGGCTGTGAGGACAAGTAAGTTATGGGCAGGTATGTTTGTGTGTTAAAGCTATAGTCAACGTTCCTGTGTCGCATCTCTTTTTTTTTAAGTCATCCACTCGTTTCCATCGCTCAAAACATTTCGACCGAACAGAAGCGGACACCCATCGTTCAGTATCTTTGTTCAGCCATCTTGCTCTCGAGCCACAGGGTCATTTTTTTTTCATAAGAGCTTTCTGTTCTCCAGTGTTTTCATTTTATGTTTCTTTGTCTTTTTTTGTTCTCTGTCTCTCGTCTGCTCAATATCATCCCACCATTCCTTCACGGCAAACCTCACCTCCTCACCTCTCCACCCACCGATAACGACCTCACACACACACACACACACACACACACACACACACACACACAAACACAAACAAACACGACCGAATAACATTTACCCAAACAACACACACACACACCCCCCTCTACTGTGCTTCCTCGAAACTGGTCGATCAGTTCCTTCAGCGCCTCCCCAGGACATCACATGTGCCAGTCCCAGCTCTACCAGCATCCTGGTAAGTTGGGCTCCGCCCCCTCTGGAGTTTCAAAACGGCGTCATCACCGGATACTCCATCCAGTACTCCACTACCGAGGGCAACAAAATATCTAAAAGTGTTGACGGAATTCCTCCGGAGAGTTCTCCATATCTCCTGGAAGACCTGGAGAAATGGACTGAGTATGGCATAACGGTACGGGCGCAGACGGAAGCCGGCGACGGACCGGAGAGTTTACAGCTGCTCATCCACACCGAGGAAGATGGTATGTTCCCAAACAAACCTCCCCCCTGTCTGTCTTAAGACAGTCAGCCACTCTAACAATGGCTCCCTCACTAACTTAGCACTAATGAGCTCAGTGCACCCTAAACTAACAGCGAGTTTGGATGATGCATTTAGGAACCACTCCGACCATTCTGTTTTGAAAACCTCTCCTTTATTCCTTCATAACCGCCAGAAACCACCAACATCCGGACACCTTTCCTGCTTCTCCCTCACCACTGCTTTCTCTTGTCAACAGCAGCCCTTTTTTCTCCGGCAGCAAATTTTATCCTCTTTTTTTCTTACCAGCATCTTTTTTTCCGCACTTTTCCCCTTTCTTGTAAAATCCCCCATTTTTTGGGATGAGGGGTGGTTGGGATTTCCCACTTTTTTTCTCCACTAACGATACCAAAACCAATCCCTTTGGCTGTAGCTGTACCTTGGCCTTTCCACACCATGGCTTTTCTCACATGCCCTCCCAACTCCTCTCCAATTCTTTAAATATCTTTAATCTAACTTTAATCAATTTCAGCAATATTTTTGATATTAATGCTCAATATGTCATACTCTCAATGTCTCCATTTTTCTAGTTAGTTTTAGTTTCCACTTTTTTTCAATATCTATATAGGGAGAAGTGTAGTTCTTGGCAGCACGAGAGAGGTTTTTCTTGATAACAGTATTTTCTCTTTGACTGCCTGCCACTGTTTATCTGCCCATGGCAACAAATCCTTTTCTATCTACCATTCTTATCTTTCTCTACATTTGCTTCTTATCCTCCACTGCTTTTTTCCTCCATGTTTTTCCTCAAGCACTCTCATTTTTTTTTTTTTACTATTTTGACTTTTTTTTTCCCCAGACATCAGAGCAGTTTTAGACTTTTTGGAGGGTTGTATTTTAAAACATTTTCAGCTTTTGGGTATTTTTTTTTTTGTCTGCCCATGAATCCAGTATATTTTTTATTAGAAAAAGTGGAGGCCTTTAGAGGTTTGAGTGCCCATCATCTGTGACCCTTGACCTCTATCCCAAAATGCATTTTTTAGTTCCAAGTGGTCCTCCGCGAGGGGTGGAGGCGGAGACTGTGAACGCCTCGGCCGTTAGGGTGAAATGGCGAGCACCAGCGCCCGAACGGCAGCATGGTCAGGTCCGAGGCTACCAAGTCCACTATGTGAGGATGAACTACGGAGAACCTCAGGGTCAGCCGTTCATCAAGGACATCCTCATAGAGGACTCTCAGGTAAAACGAACATATGCTCTCCAACACCTCGTGATCAAACGGTCTGTTTCAGAAATTGTTTTATGACAATTCCCATATTTTTATTACACAGTTATATTCATTGAAGATTTGCAATTTAACATGTTAAGTTAATAGTTTCATTAAAGCTTGAATAAATGATGAGCTCCCCAGACACATGGGTTTAACTGGATATATATATTATAGATGAGAAAGCCAGCATGTTGCCATCTAGGTACAACTCGAGATAAGATGAATTTTTTATTTTCTGCACTACACAACTTCCTCTATCAAATAATTAGGATTGAAGAACAGTGCCAAATAAACTGACATATTGAGCATAAACCTTCCTTAAGAATGCTTCAAACGAACATTTTGACATTTTAGGAAATCTGCTTGTTTGCTTTCTTGCAGGGAGTTAGATGAGAAGATCGATAGCCAGGAGTCGGTTGGCTTAGCTTCGCGTAATGCAGGGAAGAAGGGGGAGAAACCGCTTCCCCCACCAGCTCTAAAGCTCCCTAATTAGCACGTTATATCTCGTTTGTTCGATCAAACCATTTTCACAGTCTTTTTGCTTCGTATTTAGCACACAGACATGTGAGCGGTATCTATTTTCTCATCTAATCATTGACAAGAAAGCAAAGCAAAGTGTATTTCAGTCTTGATTCTTTTCATTTCCAGCATTATTGGATCTCTGTCCAGGATAAATAATGGACCTAAATCTATTTATAACTGCCAGTTACTGCTGATAGTTTCAAGCTTATACTTCTATGGCAGTAAAAGATGGTGCATTGGACTTGACAGTCTTTGAGATTACATACCAAATACTAACAATGATGTTTTTCTCTTTTCTTGATGCTGCTATTCAGTGGGAATATGGTGACTCAGCTGAATATGTGAGTATACCCCTTCTTTAAGCGTATTATTTAATAATGAAAACAACAAAGCACAGAGAGTAGATGAGTCATATTTATGAGATTGTAGTTTTAAAATCTCCTATAAACTGAGTGAAGGCTTAAATCCCAGCAGGAAGTCCCTTTTTTCATTTTTGCATTGTGTGTTTTTAATAAACGACCCTGAAAAAAAAAAGCCTAGATAACTGATGATGTGAGTTACTCGCGGGTATTGCCAAAATACCATTATTTATGCTTTCCGCAGGCCAAGAAATGAAGAAAATATTGTGTTAAGTGTTTAGATGGAGACCGATCTAAATGAGTTTTGAGTGTCTGCGTGGTTAAAGGGCATTTTGTGTTGCTAGTAAACCACATTTTAAGCTCCGTTGTGATAATTTGATATAGTTGTTTTGAGTTGTGTTGAGATGATTTCCAGTCTACAGTTTCCAAAAGCAGCATCTAAGTTATAAAAGAAGTGAAAATAACTTCCCGGCCTGAGAAAAGCATTGTTGGCGTAGAAAAGAGCTGAATATCTGTCACCTACAGGCACAGAATTGTATCTTTTTTAACCAGTTTGACCCAGACTGTTGTTGTTGTTTTTTATTAAATAGAAGCCCTGCTCCGTGTCCTGAGGGCACACAGAAATAGATTCCGTTTTGATGCTGACGGTGCTTTTTGTTTTCCTGCAGGAGGTGGTTCTCGGAGACCTGAAGGCAGACACCGCCTACTCTGTATCGGTGGGGGCTTACACTGCCAAGGGCGATGGCGCTCGCAGCAAACCTGTTACCGTCTGCAGCGCCCTGCCACGTAAGTGTGTCCACACAGACTATCTCGCACACACACACACACACACACACACACACACACACACACACGCAGTAATGATCTCTGAGCCCAAAGCGTCGCTAATGATCATTAGAGGCCATTAAATTGCTGAATTGCTTCACGTCTCACTCTGTCACACCTTGATATGCCCAGAAAGAAGCTAGTCGCTTGGTGCCGTGTTCATCATATTTTGCAGTTTCGCTCGAGGTTACGAATAATGCGCTTTGCAATTATTCCCTAATTATCTTTTCATCAGTCCCTCTCCTTTCTCCTGCTCCCTTCCTGTTTCCACTCTTTGTAGTGCCCGAGAAGCCCAAACTGACTGTGAGTGCCACCGATTCATGTACGGCTCTGCTTCAGTGGTACCCGCCACCCAACCCGCCCACCCCGCTCCTTGGGTACCGCCTCACCTTTGGACGCGTCGACGTCCTCCCCTTCACGGTGGTAGAGTTCCCCACCAAGGAGAACCGCTACACCGCCCAGGACGTCCACAAGGGAGCCAACTATGTGTTCAGGCTGTCCTCCCGTAACAAAATGGGCTACGGCGAGGAGGCCGTCAAGGAGCTGACTACTCCGGAGGACGCCCCAAGTGGATACCCAGAAAATATCATCTCGGAGGAGGCGTCTGCCACCTCCCTCCGGCTGGAGTGGAAATCGGTGCCGCTGATTGAGCAAAACGGGAAAATCACCAAGTACTCGGTCCTATACAAGGATATAAACAGTCGAGGGAACGCCTCGGAGGTCGTGGTGCCCACTCCAGGGGCGAGTGTTTTGTTGGAGGGTCTGAGTGCCGATACTGTGTACGAAGTCAGGTTGTGCGCGTTCACAGCTGTCGGCCCCGGGCCGTTCAGCCCAAGTGTCCAGTTTAGGACGCAGCGGCTAGACCAAGGTAGGGTTCACTTTTCTAACAACCCATCTGCATTGCTCCGGACGCACCACACGCTTCCTAACAGCACATTTGTGCACACACAAGTCCCACTTACACACACACAAACACACACTCAGACACACACAACATCTGGTGACAACATCCTAAGTGTCCTTTTTCGTTGTCTTGTCACTGTAGTCTTAGACCCAACGTCCTTTTCCCAAAGCAAGGTAAGAGTCTTGGGTCATGGGCGAGTATCGCTGTCCAGTCCCCGCTCACTGTGTGTTGATCAGAGCAGGTAGCTAGCTTGAGACTGGCACTAGAGAGTGATACACAGGTAAGGCCATTACTTTTGGTTCAGTAGAGAGATTAAACGAGACTGGAATAGTGTTCATTTGTTTTCTTTTGCTTTTCTGTACCTTTAGTTTTTGCCACCAACTTCAGAGTAAAAGCTGCCATGAAGAACTCTGTTCTGCTGTCCTGGGAGATACGAGACAAGAACCCTGCCCAGCCGTTCACCGTGAGTACATTAGCATTTTTTCATATTTAAATGTGAGTAAATAAAAAACTAAAAACAGAAATCAAATATTCCAGGTCTCAAAATGTGTAAAAAACAAATAAAGACGGGGTGCAAATATAGGATGTTGGGGGGTGAAATGATCTGCTCTGCAACAACTCTCTCTGTAGCTTCAACATAATGTATTCTAATATTTTCAAGCATTTCTTTACAATTTTTTTCTGTGTTAGGGTTTTTTTTTAATGATAAAATGTAACACTTCCTGTTTGATGATTGATGAATAGTCTTTCAGGAACATTCTGTAATGCACCTGGAACTGCTGGAAGACTTTTAGTGTCAAATAAATAGAGGTGTTTAGGCAAACGGGCAAAAACATTCAGAGTTTGTGCTGAAGTATAATAATATATACCAATAAAACGTCTTTGCCGGTGTAAATTAAGGCAGTGGGAACTATTTGAGAACTTACAATATGTGCTGCATTGTGTGTCTCACTCTATGTTGTATATTCAAACTATGTGGCCAATCCCGTGTCCAGATCCTGTATGGAAAGGGCCAGTCCGTGGAGGTGGATGGGAAGCAGACTCAGAAGCTGATCACCGGCTTGGAGCCGGACACGCAGTATTCCTTCCTGCTCACCAACCGGGCCAACAGCGCCGGGGGTCTGCAGCACCGCGTCACCGCCATCACCGCCCCGGACATCCTGAAGACCAAACCCACGGTGGTGGGGAAGACCAACGCAGACGGCATGGTGACTGTGCAGCTGCCGACCGTGCAGACCACGGCCAAAGTCAGGTAGTGATGATGAATGAGAGTGAAGAGGGAGGAATTAGGTTTCATTTCATGACTAGATGGGAGTATCTTTGATTGTGACCAGTGCAGAATGTGCTCCAATTTCACATCGTCGTCCTCCCTCAGCTGCTGCGTTTCATTTATTGGTCCATTGAGAGGGATTTCTCTTGAGTTGGCAGCAAAGCAGGTCTGAGAACAGGCCGAGTGGAAGCACAAAGCTGATAATCTCATCTGCCTTTTTCATAACCATGAACAAATATACATAGCAAGTGGGAGCTGCCCCTCAGCCTGAAAGCACAACCTGAGTTGGTCCACTGCTACTCAGCCAAAGTGTTTTGGGAGTCTTTTGAGTCCTGAACAGGATTTTGCTCTTTCAGGATCTTGCCCTGCAAGAGTCTTTCCCATTTTCAGGGCCTCCATCCAAGATACAGTCGTAGCATAAACTGCAATGAGCCGGATATTAAAAATGCTAAAACACACCGTAAGCAATTTTTTTATGTGATTAGCTTTTAGAGATTTTCCCATTGATCAACTTATCTCCCTCCTCTCTAAAAATAGAATTGCCAGATTGAAGCGCACATTATCTCATCTCGCTATTCCATCTTTAGAGCTGTAGCAAATTCTCGCTGTCTCACATTTGACATAGAAAAGCTACTTTCTGCCATATCACCCTGCATAGCACCGTACGTGAGCAAGTGCAAGCACGGAGCGCTGGAGTGAGTCATCTATTGAGAACACATGGATGATTTTGGAGTCAGTGCTCTGTGATCGCTTGGCGGGTGCTCATGGTCTGACTGTCTCTGAAAAAAATGCCCCATCTCCATTGGTATTATTGTTTTAGTCTCACACAAGGCTTCAGACGGGGCCCTCTGTTCCAAAAACAACCACACTGTTTGGATTTAGCGTGCGGTGTCACAGCTGCTGCTGCAATATACCAAATTAATGACACAATACTCTGTAGTTCTTTACAGCAGAATGAGAAATAGTTTGACATTTAAGGAAATGTCTTTACTGACTTTCTTGCTAAGAGTTAGATGATGTGTGCAGTAAATGTGAAGCCTAGATAAGATAAGATCAGATGAACCTTCACTGATCCCCAGAGGAGAAACTCAGACAGCAATAGTACAGATAAATAGAGAAGTAAAACAAATAAATAATAAGATAAATATAAAACGTTAAAGTAAATATGAAGCTACCACCAACAGCTGCTTAACTTAGCTTAGCACTTGACACACCTAGCCTGGCTCCGTGTGAAGGGTAACAAAATGCATAAGCACCTCAATAATTAAAACAACTGAACTAAACTAGCTAAGCAAAAGAGATATAACGTGTATATTAGTGAGATGATTTTGCTACCTTCCGACAGAGTTAGGCTAGCTGTTTCACCCTTTATGCTAAGCTAAGCTAACTGGGCTGGCTATAGCTTCAGATTTATCCTACCGACATGAGTGGTATTCATGACTCTCAAAGAAGAAGGAAATAAGTGCATTTCCCAAAATGTCGAAATATTCCTTTAAATGTCAGAGCACTGGTGTTTCTCCAGGGTTCGGAAATGATTTTTTTTTTTTTTTAAATGCCTTCTTTATTATGTATTTCCTCAAGCCTGAATCCAATGCATGATGTGTTTCAGGGGTTACTATGTGGTGGTGGTGCCACTGAAGAAGCAGAGAGGAGGGAAGTTCCAGAATCCCTGGGAGGAGCCCGACCAGATGAACCTGGATGAGGTGAGACATTATGGCCATGATAAGGAGCTCGCTATAAGGTAATACTAATGTTGAGGGGCAATTATGATGATTGCGATTTTGATATTGTTCGCCTCTGTGTTAGATGTTGTTGGCCAGATATGGACTGGCCATTACCGTTCATCTTTTTTTGTACTTCAACTCTTGTACTTTTGTTGTAATATTCAAAATCGCCCCTTGAAAAGACAATTTGAGTGTTTTGAATTTAATTTTCAAGTCACATAAACATAGAATAGCGCCGAGCCCACTCGCAGGGCTCTCTCTATTGTCGGACTATTTGCGTCTCATTATTAAGGTAGACGACCTGGCCGTCCGCCGCCTGTTCAGGCCAAACAATGCCTTCACATAACATTTCCCATCTAATTCCACTTCCTGCCTTTTTTCTCTAAAGACTTCATCACCTCATTACGCTGTTTCCGAAAGCGCATCCATGTGTGCGAGATTAGTTTCAATAGAGTTTTCATGGTGCCCCCCGTCTCAATGGATAAATGCGGTAGCAATTCAGTTGATGATGAAGACATTCATGCTTAGTCGATAATGCTTTGTACAGCCCCATTGTTCTTTCACTGATGAGGCTTTTTTGTGTGTGAGGTAAAATTGCCAAAACAGTTAATCCCTGTCCACCCTTTTTAGCTGCTGAAAGAGATCAACAGGACTAGTGTCAGTCGCGCCCTCCGCATCCGCAGACAGGCCGGCCAATCAGATCCAAGGGCCTACGTCACCGCTCACTTCAAAACCCTCCCCCTGGAGTTCACGTTGGGTGACGGGCGAAACTACGGCGACTTCCGTAACCGTCCGCTGCAGAACGGACAGGAGTATGTTTTCTTTGTGCTTGCGCTGTTGGACCTCTCTGAGAACGTGAGTAAAAAAAAAAAAAAAACACACAGTTTTGACCATCTCAGTGCAGTTTTGTCTAAAGTGTATAAAAAAAAAACGTGTCTTGCTCCAGACCATGTATGCCACAAGCCCTTATTCTGATCCCGTGACCTCATCGGATGTGGATCCTCAGCCAATCGTTGACGAGGAAGAGGGTCTGTTGTGGGTGGTGGGGCCTGTGCTGGCTGTCATCTTCATCGTCTGCATCGTCATCGCCATCCTTCTGTTCAAGAGGTAAGGACAGCATGATGGAGCCGGGAAGATAAAAGAAAAAGGGTTTAATAAAGAGTTGGGATTAGTGAGAGAAGGAGTGAGGAAATCAAAAAGAGACAGGGAGAAGGATTAAGAGTTTTGACGAATACGAGAAAAATGTAATAATTAGAATCGAGCTTAGGTCTTCACAGAAGAGCAACAGATACTCTCCAGGGATTAACTGATTTTCATTTCCATTTTGGCTTGTTGCTCCTCTGTTTATTGTACTCAATTCCAAATATTTTTGGGGCCTTACAGTATATTTCATGTTTGTATTTAATAGTCCTTGCCTTTTGCTGTTCTATCACAGGCAGCAGTTCTCAAATTGCCTTTGACAGCAAAGTTATAAAAGAAATAATGTAAGCCATCTCTGAAAGGTTTTGGAACTACGGTGCCCATAATGCTTTGGGATATGCAAACAGGAAGTATAATGTTTCCATGGATTAATTGGAATCTGAGTTAATGATATCATCGGTAAAGTGTAATTCACACTGAATCTAACACATGTATCATGTCTATGTGATCAGATTTGAGTTGTGACTCTGAGAAGTATTAATTGTGACGCAGATTGAAGTGAATAAAGTCTCTTAACCTCGCGCTGTACCTTTCCCTCACGTGACGCCTGAACCAAGCTGAGACTGAACCAAGCCCAGCTGGTTCGTTATGTGGCTCCGTTATTTATGCAACATACAGGACTAGCGTTAAGTTGTATTTATTGCTATGTGCCGCGCTGCTGCAGGCGACACAATTAACTTCCCAATCTGTTTGCTTACTTAATTATCTGAGTTTAGCTCACAGGTTCTCGCAGAAACGTAACTGTGTGTCTTCTGTAATCTGCTCTTAAAAATCTGTAGATAGAATAGAATAGATGGCAGACATAATGGATAGTGGAAGATAACATTATCACTCATTAGCATTATTTATGATAATCATCTGCTGGCTAGAGCTTTGTTAATGCACTGATGCAAATGCAATAAATGACTGGGACTGATGCGGCAGTGCAGAATTATTAACCTTGATGGTAATAATCTAAAGTTCTTGAGCCCCGGAGTGTAAACAGTGTTGATCCACAGCCATTAATGTCTCACTTTGCAACATATTTCCAGTATGTTATTATATCGTAGATGTCGCAGTAAGAGGCTGTGTTGTGACATAATGTGTATGCAGAATCACTTACCTTTACATTAGCTGTTTATCTCCGTCTATAGGAGGTGCTTTTCAACTAATGTAACATTTTAATAAGAAAGTGATTCATGTCAATGAGAGGGGTAGAATGCAGAGTTCAACGTTGCTTTACTCCCTGGTGTTTTTCTTCTCTCGAATGGACACTAATGTTATTCATCCTTGTCTGTCCTTTCATCTGCTCTTCTCTCCTGTCTGGATCCAGCAAACCCGACAGGTAAACAAACACTACCTATTACCATTTCCTCAGTCCTGCAGGGTATTTTCCTTTTGAAAAGCCTCTGCAAATAATGCTTTGGATAATAGATCCCAGTAGAGTCAGGATTAACTTGATGTTTTTTTTGTTTTTTTGATGATTTTATAGTAAGCTGTAGTGCACTGGGTAAAGACATAAGGCATAAAAGCATGCAGAGTAGGGAACAATGACAACGGCACTGCATGATTTCACGTCTGATTTTAACTAAAAAATAATTTAAAAGAAAAGACAGTGTGAGAATGGATGTCATTTATATTTCCTTGGAAAAAAGACGGCTTCCACCTCCATCTCAGACAATGTGCCCTCCATTTACATATAAAAAAGCTGCAACACTAAACCAGCAGTCAACCAAAGCTCTGGCACAATTTAAAACAGATATTTCCTAAGAATTACAGCTATCCCTGTAAATGTCCAAGGAGCAATTTTTATGCAGCTTTTCTCGGAAATTTATAGCATTCACATTACTCTGGTCAATTTATTTGAACACAAATCCTCCCCCCACAAAAATTGAAGTTCTGTGTAAGATTACAAATCCCACATTTTCCCAGATTCAGCTGTTTTTTTTGTTTTTGTCATGCAATAAAAGGTTTCAGTTCATCTGGGTTGAGATGCATGTAAACACTGCACGTTGATCTGTGATTCCAGGAAAAGGGCCGAGGCTGAGGGCAGGAAGGGCAGTTTCCCCTGCAGCAAAGCCATGTCGTCCCACCATCCCACTGATCCCGTGGAGCTACGCCGAATCAACTTCCAGACTCCAGGTAAAGCAGCTGCGCCGTCGTGCACGCGCAGCCCCAAATACCACGTGTAGTTTGATGTGCGTTTTTCTTGAAGTATTGGTTGTGTTTATGAGATTAACCGTGGTGTCGTTTCCCCTTTTCAGCCTACCGTGTATCAGTGTACCGCGGCTACCGCCGTTTGTCAAGTTAGTTGGTCTTAGTTCGCACATAGATCTTCTCTCCTTTCTGCTGTTTTCCTTCTTACCGCATTCATTTTCTTGCCTTCTTTCTTTCTTTCCCTTTTTTTCCCCATTGTCATTGCTAACTAACCTTCCATCCCATCTAGGATGAAGCTGCTTGAATTGACAACATTTCATCAAAATGCCTCTGGAATACTTCTTTTAATTTTTTTTTTTTTTTAAATGTTATGCTAAATTTTTAACCACCTGTGTCAGTCTTTTTTTGTCTTCACCAGCAGTGTGCATATACTCCGAGGACATGTTATTGTGCCTCAGTAACTTTCAGAGCACGCACATTGTTCTTTCTGTCTGCCAAGACAGAAAATGGTCACTTAACAAAAAAACAAAAAACATTTGCTTCCTGCGCTGACTGTGGACAGAGCACTAAACAACACCACCTCAGAGAATCCTCACTTTTAACATTTTCATCCTCGTCCAAAAAAAAAATGTGTAAATGTGTCCAAATGGCCTCTTTCTTCTATTTCTGTGCTCGGCAGGCATGACAAGTCACCCGCCCGTCCCCATCTCTGAGCTAGCAGATCACACCGAGCGCCTCAAGGCGAACGACAATCTCAAGTTCTCTCAAGAGTACGAGGTAGGAATGCTGATTATCTGCCCCTGAAAGTCTTTTAACTTGGGAAATTCATCTGGTTTGGATGCAGTCGCACATATATTTATCGTTGACTCGTCATGTTTTTTTTTTAAGGCTCAATTTCAACGACAAGTACCATAGATTGAGCCTCACGTATTCTCCAAGTTGCATTTTGATTCGTCTTCATAGAACGATACAAGATAAAGCACACTCTCCTCTCTCTACTGTCTTGTCGTTATCTATACAAATACAAAGGGGGGAAATTGAAATTGCAAGCTCAAAGAGAGTTTGCTTACAGCCAGATGGTTATCAAGTCCTGTATTTTCTACGCTTTGGCGGAAAAAGAGGAGCAACGGCGATAGAAATAAAGAGTCAGCGATGGAGAGAAGACTCGTCCAAGAGATACAGGAAGCAAGTGTTCTCTGAAAAAAAAGAAGAAAAAAAAAGAGAGAGAGAGAGAGAGAGAGTTTTTGATTAGTTCCCTTCAAATTGCAGCACAGTTAATTCGGAACAAAAAAGGCTTGTACTTGGAGATAACAAAGTGCCTGAACTTGGTGTGCTGAACTGTGGCACGGAATAAGAAAAAAAAAAAACACATCGGTAGAATTAATTCCCAACATGCTGCCTGTATAGCAAATAACACTAGCATTACAATGAGATCCACAGAGAGCCATTAAAAGGGGTAAAAAATGTTTTTCTTTTCCTCACAAAAAAAGAAAATCTGTTTAGACCGACGGCCCTTTGGGTGAAGAAGCAGACGTAAGGCTCTAATTGGCGAGCTCGAGAGAGAGATAAATCGCGTGTGACAGAGATACATATATAGAGGAAGACAAGGGCACATTATGCAAAGAGTAGAAAAGCAGAGGGAGGGTGTTTTAGGGAGAAAAAGCATCGGGGAAAGCGGATAAAGCAGGGTGGAAAGAGACAGTGAGGGAGAAGCTGTGTGTAATTGTGGTGTCAGTTGGAACCACTCCGTTGGGCCCCGCATTCTCTCTGCATGACTGTGTGCTTTGTTCGGTGCCGAAACCCTTAACGACGAGGGAACGAGAGAGATGGATGGAGGAGGGATTGATGGAGAGAGAGAGTGAGAGAGAGAGGCCAGAAATGATTGCCTCGTAATAATCAGACACACATGATGTTGGGCAGCGTGCGGGGGGGGGAAGCAGTCTCCAACACACACATGCATGCACGCACTCAAACCGGCACCACTCCGGCCCATTTTCTTTTTCCTCCCCAACCACACCATAATTATGTGTCGTAAAATATTCACAATTGCTAAATTGCTCTGGCTCTTTCCTCTTCGTCCCTCTCCATTGACAGCCCCATAATGACCTCATGTCTGCCTCTCCCCAGCTAAAGGCGATGGTTACACTGTAATTACCCTCCAGGAACTTAATGTGTTGGTCTAACACAACCATCTTTTCTCTCCCAGAGGAATTTATTGTGCTTTTTATCCTCTGCCTCTGGTAGCTAGTAGCTAGTTTTTTGGGTTTTTTTGTTGAGTGCGTTGAAAGCAGAAAGTCCCTACATTGCTGTTGTTTCTTGAAATGGGATATCGTATTTGCCGGCATTCCTGTCCAAGTTCAATAATACCTTGTTAATTTTCAATTTGTCCTTGGTTTCTAATGGTGTGGTTTCGCTCCGGCAACACTGGGCAGCGCTTGCGAGCTCAAATTCACGGAATTGTCCAATTCTGGCTTTTCTGAATGCCATTTTCTGCATTTTGAGGCCGATTTATAAGGAACGCCCTTGCCAGCACTTCATTTTAAGTGGTAATGCTTACTTTATAGCATATGCATGATATTATTGGAGAGTTAGATCATACATACAGGAGTTTGAAAGTGGTACTTTCTGTTGGTGTTTTCGCTTTTTTTTTTTGACCTTGTCTTTTGCATCTTGCAGTCCATCGACCCCGGTCAGCAGTTCACATGGGAGAACTCCAACTTGGAGGTCAACAAACCAAAGAACCGCTATGCTAACGTCATTGCCTATGATCACTCCAGGGTCATACTCTCCAGTATTGAGGGTAAGACACGCTGCCAGTGTGTGTGTGTGTGTGTGTGTGTGTGTGTGTGTGTGTGTGTGTGTGTGTGTGTGTGTGTGTGTGTGAGCTCTTGTACTTCTATCTTTGTGAGGACTCACTTGAGCATGGGGACATTTTTAGGAAGTGACAGCATTTTAGTCACTTCTTTTAAGGGCTGTTTGAGATTTGTAACTTGGTTACAGGGTAAATGTTAGGCTAAGGGTTTAGATTGGGCATTTAGTTGTGATAGTTGAAGGTGCAATGTGTAAAACTTAGCCAACTGCCCCAAAGAAATAGGGGGCCGCATTTCACCTCTACTGGGTCCGTTAAATCAAAGTTTTTACAATTATCAGTTATAAAAAAGGTTACGTGACTGGTGGCGGTGAGGATCTGACTTCAAATTGTCATTGTAATCGGAGCGGGAAAGGGAAAGAAAGGAGACACAGGAGAACCAGAACCTGGACCACGCAGGGGAAGATTGTCAGACCCTGCTGCAGTAAAATGAGAGGTTTTCTTAAGGGCCTCTGGTACTCGGAAACACTACCACTTTTGTCCACAGGGACCGCAAAAAATCAACACAAAATGAAAGTTCCTCTTTGTTACTTTAGGAATATAAAAAATAAACCTCAACCTTGAACTTGATTCATGACTTCATTAGATAACTATGCCTTATTCTAAATTAAGTTACAAACTGCATTCAAATTAGCATGTGAACGTGTCTAACACAACTGCATATTCTACCTTCCTACATGTGTAGAGATAGAGGATCACTCGGGGCTGTTAGTCAACACATGAACACAAACTCTCATTCTAGCAAAGAACTCATTTTGAATAAAAGTGAAAGATAATTGGTCGTTCCATTGCAACATCAGCATGCAGTAGTAGTGTGGAAAAATGAAACAAAATGATTGCATTTCTTATCAAAATAGTCTGTATTGAACAATGAAAAAAGTTTGTATTTATTCACTAAACATTTTGCCTTCACAGAGGAGAGTAACTTGAGCAATGGGCATTAGAAGTTAGAAAATTCCATCACTCTTGGGATTTTAAGAACAATCTCAAACTGTTGTATTTCGAGGACCTCCAAAATGTATGTACAACAGACAGAAGAGCTTGAGCCCATGCTTTCCTCCATCGTATTAGTAAACGACCTCCAATCTTTGCTAATACTACACAGTGAGTCATCCCAAGTATAGAAGTACAGTTCATCTGTATGAATGTGTGCCTTAGAGCTGCTATCCATGACAGATGAAATATCATTTTTTTTATTAATAGCCTATTTACTGATTTAGTTTCACGGTGTGCCCATTACTGGATTTGGTCATTTTTAAACGGTCTAAAATTAGAGGGAAAAATAGTCTCAGTCTTGTTCTCAGTGTGCGTTATGAAGCGCACACACACACCTCAGCTGGGAAAGACCTGAGGCAGAGAAACTGGCAGCTCCAATGTGGAGAGAGGGAGGCAGTGGGAGGCCAAGCCCAAACAGATGAGCCTTATCTGGGCAGAGCATGTGTGAGCAGCCCTTCCACCCCCGCCTGTCCCGGAGCTCTGGCTGTCTGTCTTTCTTTCAGCTTAGAAAACACATATACTCTTGAGCATGTCCAAACACACAAGAGCGCACACACACACACACTTTATACTATAGATTTAAAACACATGCCCAGGATGTGCACAAGCGCAGATATGCACTTTTGCTCCCAGTCGTCTCCACATATGCTGCATGAACACACACTCTCTGCCAAGCCAGTGTAGCCAGCAAGTAACTGGAAGTGTGCATGTGTGTCTGTTTTATCTGCACAGCGCTTCTGCTGTAGTCCCTTGCAATAAAGTTGCAGCACATGAAAGCATTTAGCCAAGCTGTCTTTTAAAGACTGAGGTTGATAAACATATGTTAGAAGCTCTTCTTACCGTCTGTCCCCATCCCATTTGAAATAAGTTGTGTAAACACCCCGTTCTCCTCTGTCATTTAAATGTGTGTGTGTGTGTGTGCGCGTGATGGAGGCTTGGGGTTTTACAACTGCGTGGGGCTGAGTTGTGCTAACATGAAGAAGGGGCTAGGAGAGAATCAGCTGCAGGAGTTTCTTCCTGTCAGGGATTCTTCTGTTTGCTCATTGACTTCCATCTTTTCAAACGTAAACTGCCATCAGACGACTCAAAAGGAGTTTTGTGTCCCACTTCGGCAGATTCGGGTCACGGCTGAATGCACGCGTGCATGCCTGTGTGTGTGTGTGTGTAATTTTGTGTTTTAGTGTGTGTGTGTGTGTGTGTGTGTGTGTGTGTGTGTGTGTGTGTGTGTGTGTGTGTGTGTGTGTGTGCGCGCATGTTTGAGCTGTGACTCAGTGATTTTTGGGATTATGGTATTAGGCTCCAGATGAGCAGGGCTGATCCTAAATCAAATACACACAGATGGTCTCTCACGTCGCACACACGCGCACACACACACACACACGCACACACACACACACACACACACGTACACACAATCCCCATCAGGACAAGCGGTGTCAGCCGAGTTTTACACAGAGACGGGGCCCTACAGTCATATTGCCATTCAAAGCGACACATCCAGAGTATACTCAGATTAGGCCCATGATCGTCTTAGCATGTATTATAAAACAAGACGGCTGAACAATCCAACACCAAAGGACGCTTGGCCCGGTGAAAACATTAATCCCCCCGCCATGACCTCAGATGATCTGCACCCTTTATTACTGTGACGGGAACCTGCTTTCACGGCCGGAGACTTTGAATAATCCATATAAATTATTTCACAGTGAATCAGAATAAGAATCAGGAAAAGGACAGACACTGTTTCAGTGCAATCAGTGCAACCCTCATGTTATTCGTCATGCATGCAGTGGAGAGACACAAACGCATATTTCAGCATCAGTGGCAACTGTATAACCTCTCTGTTTATTCTCCCCCTTTTTCTCTCCAACCTTCACCCATCACAATTCTATTCTCCTCCTCTCCATGCACACACCTCTTTCCTCTATCCTCCATAACTTCCACTTCATTTACCTCATCATGCAGGTGTCCCAGGCAGTGACTACATCAACGCCAACTATGTCGATGGCTACCGCCGTCAGAATGCCTATATCGCCACTCAGGGATCCCTCCCTGAGACTTTCGGGGAGTTCTGGAGGATGGTTTGGGAGCAGCACACGGCTAACATTATCATGATGACCAAGCTGGAAGAGAAGTCACGGGTAAGGAAAGGAGGGATGGAATGACGTGGGAGCAAGCGACATCAAAGTAAAGGGGTAGCTCAGCAAATACGATACTGGTGCCCTTAGAGAAGAGAAGGGAAACGGGAGGATGGGATAAATCGATAAAATAGAATCAGACAGAAGAGGAAGGAGCAGGAGAGGATATGTCAAAGGGTCAAATATTAGGTTGTCAGGATGCACATATTAAATAGCATTTTTTTGGCTTGGATACGACAGCGAATGGTAGGTTGTGCACTGAACACAGGCCATAGTGGAACAAATGTGGGAAGGGAGCATGAATGTAGGATAGGACATGTAGTAAGGTAGGGTCAATAAATATTTAAAATAAATATGTATGTATGTATAGGTATGCAGGATAAACAATTTTTTTCTCCAGCCAAACCAGTACCACTACCAGTACAGGTAAGCTAGTTAGCAGTTGAAGCAATTGGACCATGACCACTAATCTCGCAAGTAAAAAGCTGGATTTTTTAACCATATACTTTTTTTGCAAGGTGCAATGTGGTGCAATGCGTAAACACATCTTCCCTTTATCGATTTTATCTGGAGCAATTTTACAATAAATTCCAAAAACCTTAGAAGTACTATAAACTACAATCTTTACATCCAACAGGTATTTGTTTTATGATGCAAGTGAGACAGACCTTTATCTCTTTGGTCTGTTCCTTTGCACATTGACAAGCAGGTCGCTTAGCTAGGCCACATGCTGTACATGCAGTGAATTATTTATTTGTTATAACTGCGGCATTCTGCTTTTCAGATGATTGAGGAAATGTCAGAAAAACGGCAGCGACATGTAGTGTAAGAGTGCAACCGGACGCCCCACTGTCAGCGTAGGAAAGGGCAAAGGAGGCGTAGTGTAGAGTAGGACTGGATTTGGTAGAATAGGATTGGATTCAACTGTATGCAAGGGAAGTGGGTACGAAAGGGTAAGATTATGGGGTTTAAAAGAACGGGATTGGATGTGGAAGAGGGATGTCAGGTTGAGTGGTCAAGGACACAAGGTTAATTGTTATTGAATCAACCAAAAGACAACCGACATCATTTAGGCGATCAAGCTGAAAGGGCTGTGTTTAAGTGAGAAGTTAAGAGAAGAATAGTGCAAGGTGGCATGCAGTCGATCAGAATAGAGCATGATACAGTAGAATGTGGTCGAGCAGAACGGTGAGCCAGTCCTGGGGGAATTGCATGTACAGCTAAATAGGGGGGGTAGGTAATGAATTAGAAAATCATTTATCCTCGAGGCATTCTGCTGTTGTTAACAGGATACGCGCTTGAGTAAAAATTCAATGTAATGAGAATGTCATGTTGGAATAAAAAAATTAACAAGAATGGCTCCAGGTATGAATCATGATTAAGTGCTAACCAATTATGTCCAGGGCCCTGTTCAGAAGATGATCCTTTCCTTTCATCTGTGCTTCTTCTCCTATTAACCTGTGTCCTGTGTTAAAACTCTGTTTGCTTTTCCGACTTTCTCCAACTGTCTCTGTTGTGTCTGTTTGACCCTCAGATGCCCTCTTATTTCTTCTCTAAGGCAAGACCTCTCTTTCTCTCCTTTGCTAATCCCTTTTTAAAAGTGCAACCTCACCTCACATGGTTCTCTCCCTACCTTTTTTTTCCCCCTCTATTCAATGCCTTTTTTTCTGCTACCCCCCCCCCCCTTTTTTTTGTTCTGTGCAACCAACCAGTGCATTGAGTGAGGATGCAGGATTGTTTCCAACTCATCACAAGGCACTCGTAGCTTTATTGTAACCACCGCAGGTCAGACAGCGTCTACAGTTTGCATGATCACGTCCGCAACAGTTTTTTTCTACTTTCCTGTCAAGTGGCTACGCAGGATGAAGCCATGAAAGAAAGACTAGGGCTAAAAACTAGGACTGCAGAGGACCTAATTGTAAACTGCAGGCTGTTACCGTCTCGTTAACATGATGAATCTTCATTCGTGAAATGACTGCTAAGCTTTAAATGATCTAAATTCAATAAGTGATTACAACATTATGCTACAGTGAAGACAGTCAATTTGCTTAGCTGTTAATTATCAGCCCACTAACTCCATATCTGCTGTTTGAGGGAGTGGTGGGCTGCTTGTTGGAGGAAATGATTTAATCTCATTTAACACCTCCTCAACATTACGCCATTATGTGTTTACGCATTAACGACACAGATGATCACAGATGGTCCCGCTGTGGGAATCTTGCCAGTATCCTTCCTTTTAGCACCAATCAAACTACGGTAAGAGCGGGTGCGCGGTTATGCTAGCCAATATGTCACTGGGTGATATAGCCTTCACACCGGGCATTTACTGCGATCCTGTTTAGTCCTTGGCAGGGGTCTAGCCCCCCCCTCCCCGCTTACGTGGACGGCCGTTCCTGTCCCCGCAGTGTCTCATGGTCTGGTGGGAAAACAACAGTTGAAAAACTGTAATTACAGCCTGAACGTCCCAGGCCAAAACACATAATCCCCAGTCTGGAGCAGCGGAATGCAGAGCGAGCTGAGCTGAGCTCCCTGCTGTCTTTGATGTGAGGACTGGAGGGATCAGCACATAACGTTTGGTTTGGCCTGATTCTGCCAAGTGCCCCCGTCCCGTCCCGTCCCATCCCTTTCCCCCTCCACTGGGATTTTTTTTTTTCCCCCTTTCTCCTTTGGGGCCTCTGAGGCTGAGTTGAACAAACTACAAATATGACCGCGTTATACAGGGGGGATTCTAGGTGCTTCGGTGATCAAGGGATGCTGGGATTTGGTGTGCGGGGGGTGTAGTTTTGTAGGGATTTGTGAGGTTGGAATGTAGGGCGATGTACAGCATCAAATATGCGAGGGCTGAACTTTGGGCATCACTTGGCTTTTTCCAGCTCTGCGGTGGATCTTCGTGAGAGCCCACCAACCTATATGGCAATTTCATGCCACACAGGTTTTTCTAGTATTTAAAGCGCAACTTATGCAGGATCACAACCTAGAAAGCAGAACTCTCTCTCTCTCTCTCTCTCTCTCTCTCTCTCTCTCTCTCTTTTTCTCTCTCTCTCTCTCTCTCTCTCGCTCTTTCTCTCTCTCTCTCCCTGTCACTCTTCACCCCACACACTCACTAAACCCGCTTTCACACGCCGGGTAGTCGCTATATATGCACATTTTTTCCAAACATTACTGTCTGAAGTTTGCAAAAAACTGTCTCACTGATCTGCTACAACACTCCCCTCCTCTTTTTCTTTTTTCTGCATCTGTACACGAGAACACGCACTCAAGTCAGCTCTCTCTTTCTCTCTTCTTTCACAAAAACAAATGTGTACAGACATTATGCAAACTGCTCTGCATCTTTCACAGCTTCTTCCCCCTTCCCCCCTCATAGGTGAAGTGTGATCAGTACTGGCCAACGCGAGGCACAGAGACCTACGGCCTCATCCAGGTGACTCTGCTGGACACAGTGGAGCTGGCCACCTACTCTGTCAGGACCTTCGCTCTTTACAAGGTAACATGACATGTGTTCAGTGGAGTGTAATGGGGTCACGTGCGTATTGATCTGTTAAAATATTTATGCGCACCAGTTTGTGTGTTTGTGCTCAATTCTGTGGCACAGGTATGTCACGGTTTGTACATGCAGTTGCCTGTAGTTGTGACCCAACATTAAGAAAAAAGCAAACAACAGCAGCAACATATTTTCATACATTATTTCTTCCAATGATATTTAAAGAGTTTCATCATAACCGTAGTGGCATATTTCTTCTTTGATTTTCTCAACTAAATTGGACCACCTGGTTCAGTAGTACATTAGTTAATATATTAAACTGTTTATTGTTGGTTTACATTTTAAAGGATACGTCTTTGACACGTTGTTCTCTCTTGGCGTCAACAAATCCCCACAAAAGCCACGATAAATGAAATCTAACAACAAGTATTGAACGTGTCGCCAAAGCCTGAGATACCACCATGCCGCTGATGTAAATACTCACTAGGCCACTAAAAGTGTATTAATCCATGGCTGAAAATAATTCCAAATGAATAAACAATTTAGTCCTGATTTAACAATGTGTTCCCGTAGTTTCAGGAAATTACTGAGCCTTATTTTTTTATTTGTGACCTGTTTTTAAAGGTTTATATCTTCAGTAGGAATAAATGGGCCTAGAGTTTAGTGCCACAGACAGGGAAGGGAAATAGGAAAGTACTGAAAGACAGACGAGCACGTTGTGGGGTTTCAAACAAATTAAGCACTAAGTAACACAAGCTTTATCTTTAACGCACTTGTCCGCCTGCTTGTCCAGAGCGGCTCCAATGAGAAGCGCGAGGTTCGTCACTTCCAGTTCACAGCATGGCCAGACCACGGGGTGCCTGAACACCCCACTCCCTTCCTGGCCTTCCTACGCAGGGTCAAGGCCTGCAACCCTCCAGATGCCGGTCCCATGGTCGTCCATTGCAGGTGTGTGTGTGCGTGTGTGTGTGTGTGTGTGTGTGTCTATGTTTTTTCATTGGTTTAGTTTCAAAAAGTTCTTGTAATTCACTGAAATGATTCCTAAATTCACCAAGGAAAAAAAATCCAGGGTTCCCTGACCAAAAAGAAAATACTTTTGGTCCGCGTGTGTGTGTTTGCATGAAACGCTTATGTGTTATTTGGGGTTTTACTTGGCACATCACTTTCAAAAGCCCGGGAGTCTGTGAAAATCAACATGAGTCCAAGAGCACTTGTATAAAATCATTCATAGGTCCTGGACTGATTGACCTTCTATTATGCAAACCCCAAACCGTCCTCACTGGCTTAGATGGCCACATTCCTCCCTTAACGACAGCCATCATCTCTAAAGGTGTTACAACAGAGGCAGCCCCGATGCTGACCCTCTTTTCCAGAAGTAGCTTTCAGGTCCACTGTTTGCTGTTCACGCCGGTGTTACTGTACATCTGGGTTCACAAGTTTAAATTCAAACAAGCTGCTGTCTGAGCGGCAGGAGGCTCGCGTGTTGGTCGGAGGAAAATTCTGGAAACGTGTCATTGCAGTCTTGGCACAGCATTGAGCTCCAAGAGCTGGAACAAAGCTGCTACCAGGGAGTGAAGGAAGAGAAGAAGCTGAAGCTCTCAGGGGGAAAGAAGAATTGGCGAGGTATAGATCATGGAAAGGAAGAGCAGCAAGTGAAGAAAAGGGGATTGAGGAATGATCGAGAGCGAGAGTCAGCGAGGAACGGGGAGTTAGAGGAGGAGATATGTGAGCGGAATGAGAGAGAAGGTGAGGTCGAATCCAGGACGCGGTGAATGGAAATGATGAATTAAAGAAAAGGGAAAGTGGAGCGAAAATGGAATCTAAAAAATAAAAAACTACAAATGCAAGAGTGAAAAAGTGGTAGGGCTGGCGTGAGAGTGTTGCAAGGGTACTTGGGGAGAAGATAAAGAGGCAGGGAGATAAGGACGGGAGGGAAGGAGGGAGAGGGTGAAAAGGTTGGCAGGAGAGGAGCTCTTCCTAATCTTCCGTAGCAGTCAGATGGAGTATCTAACAGGATTATCAGTCAAATTTAATTATCCCAGCAAGACTCCATCATAATGTGCCTTAACATATCAACCAGCCTCTGTATCAAACAATGAACCGAGTCTCACTCCACCTGAACAGCCACGCACACGCTAGCGCGCACGCACACACACATACACACTGATATTAATTTACAATATAAAGAGTTTTTTCTATTCGCTTGCTGAAACTCGCTTGGTCAGGGTGTTTCACCGTGTAGGTACCAGCGCAGCAAAAACCGTGGAAGTGTTTGGGTGGGCAGCTAAATGTATTATATTTCTGGATTGCATGTCGATAGGAGAGGATATCTTCCTAATGCCAGTCAGACGGTGATGCTGACTCATCGCTGATGTCAATTTTTACGTCCTTTGTTGGAAATATTGCTGGCTGGCACCTTTGTGATACTTAGTTGATTTAGGCACAGTATGTTAGGGCTTTTTTGCAATATGCAACAGGGCAAGATTTGTACCAGGTTTGAAGACACAGCACACACACTCAGAAAAATTATTTGCTCGACAATTCGTACCCCGAAGGTTACGTGAAAATATCGCATCGCCATCTGTTTTTTTACTTATTTATTTTTTTGCTCTGTTTTGTCTCAGTGCTGGAGTTGGTCGCACGGGGTGCTTCATCGTGATCGAAGCCATGGCGGAGCGACTCAAGCATGAAAAGACCCTGGACATCTACGGCCATGTCACACTGATGCGCTCCCAGAGGAACTACATGGTCCAGACGGAGGACCAGTACATCTTCATCCACGATGCACTGCTGGAGGCCGTGACCTGCGGGAACACCGAGGTCCCCGCCAGGAACCTGTACTCCTACATCCAGAGGCTGACGCAGATCGAACCAGGGGAGAATGTCACCGGCATGGAGCTGGAGTTCAAGGTGAGGACTCATCACTGTGTGTGTCAAGGTTGTAAAGTTGGATCCAACTGATTTATGGTAGTTCATAAAACTGATCAAACGATGATAATGTGACATTGGAATAACAAAACAAAACAGTCCGTCCACATCATCCAATGCAATCATATAAATCATTTCACCAAATCCGTGTCTCAACTTTTCAATCTGTAACTACCTAATGGAAAATAATACTCCACTTGTCTTTGTGTGCAGATTTGTGGTAACGTGTGCTCATGTTGCGACGCTCTGATCCATTGGCGTTTCCCTTGCTGAGCTGTTGTGTAATTACGTTTAATTGTGATTGGCATTTGGTGTTTCAGAGCTTTGGGACCAGTGATGTGGCTGGGAGAGATTATATAGGTGTGGAGTCAGTAGAGAAGAAAAGGAAGCGGAAAGAGGTGCCACCCAAAATTGTTAAGCTATTTACAGACTGTGTGAGCTAGAACGCACAATAAGCCTAATTCTCCTTAACAATAATTCACTACTTGTTCACCATGGGTTAGGCAAACTCATTAAAATATGCTATAATTAAGATTAGTGTGTGTGATGGAATAGTGGCATGGAATGTGCCAAAGGCCAAATTTTGGCTTTTATGACCAAAATCTTTGACCGGGGCCATAAATGGTAAATTAACTTGTACTTGTATAGCACTTTTCTAGTCTTACGACCACTCAAAGTGCTTTAACACTACAAGTCATCATTCACCCATTCACACCCATTCATTCATTCATACATCAGGACTATCTAACATTCATACCCATTCATACACCGCAGGAACAGCCTACGGGAGCAATTTGATCCGATCCTCTGATTGAAGGACGACCCGCTCTACTACTGAGCCACATTCAGCCTGATAGCTTTAGATAAAAACAACAGTCCTAAACAACGCTCATATTTACACTAGTCATTGGTGACCTGACCAACGAAAACCTCTTACTGCCCCCCCACACTCAAAGCAGTCTAGAACCGGGTCTGCCTCCTGAATTTGTATGAGCACGTCACCACTGAACTAAATTTAGACAAGACTGGCCAGTTAAGCCTAGATGAGATGGAACACTAGTCACAATTTGTTACGTTCACGATGAAAATGATTGAGCCAATCAGATTCCAACAAAAAATGAAGATCAGTCTAATTTGGGAGGGGCATCTGGTGTCACTCCTCAATATTGAAAGTATTAGATTGGCCCAGACTGACAAGCAGCATTCCACTACTTAACTACTATCACAAATTTTAAAAATCTAAACTCTATGACCACTGGCTGGTTCGGCCTGAAATGGATTGGCTGTTTGGGAGTCCTCCCGAACTTCCCGTTGGACAGTCAGCCGTAGGTCACTAAGCATCTTTCCCAGCGCTGTTATTGGTTCCCCCTCTGAGAGTTTCATATACTCAGGATGGATGGTTGGATTTGAAGGAGATTATGGGATTGCAACTTTTGAATCCAAGGTAAGAGAGTTCTACTGGGGGTTTTAGAGGGCATGTTTGGATGTTAGATGGCTACACGCAGAAAGATGAAATAACGTAGGCCAGAAAGTTGCAGTTCATAACAAAATCTCAGGGAAAGGTCATATGGGCACTTTCGAACAATTTAGGGTAGCTGATCAGAATTCAAAGTGAGAACACAGAACACAGGCATCAGCACACAAGCAAGAAGAGTGAGTACATTAGGGAGTGTTATTGAGTTGGGTTGCTTTCATTTTATTCTCGCTGTTTTTGTTTTGTTTACTGTGGTATTCACCTCTTGCAATACGAGTTCTCAGAAGACCTGTCTGGTTCGGCTGGGTGGAAAGACAATTTAGCCATACAGGTATATATTGAAAGCAGGTGGCTTACATTTTTTTCGTGGAATGGTTTATTTCTGCTCAGACGCTCAGAGGGCAAAGTAAACACAAAGCCATTCTAAGCAATCTCCTCCATTCTATGCTCTGGCATTCCTGCCCTAATGGCAGCGGTTTCCTCAGAATGACAATGAACCGAGGGCTCCTTGAACTTGTTTGCTCAGCCTTGCATCGACGTAAAACATGTGTGTGTGAGGTGTCCCAGTCACCACGTTCCATCTCACTCAAACACTTGCGGGACAGACAACCGGCACTTTCTATCTTCATCAACAAAACACCAAAAGGATGGAATTTCTCACGGAGGAGAAGCGTCGCATCCCTCAAATGAAAAGAAAGTCGAGGCATGTGTGTGAGAAAAAGAAAGAAATGCAGCTGTCCTGGCAGCCTTTGGTAACCCAACACCCTATTAAGACACTCTGTTTTTGTTTCCTTACACAGAAAGAGACAGTTTACTGAGAGAGTTTAAAGAGGTTGCCAACAGGGCATGGTTTTATCCAAGCTTAACAGATGGTTAAAATAATGGGCATGTATCAAAGGAACGGAACGTTTTGTGTGTTCCAGACTTTATTGATAAGGCAGAGTCAAATTCCAATCCAACTCACATGAAGAATTGCTATCATTGGCACTGGAAACCTTGGTTCAGAGAACCAAAATGAACTGGTGAACTTGTGGTTGGTGCGGGATTTTCCAGCGTGGTCCGTCTGTAAGGAAAATAAGGTACCGCTGTTTCTCCCACAGCGCTCCGGTAGCCGCCGATGGCCGAGGCTCAGTTCGCGAGATCCCATTGTCTCCGTCTGCGGTTTCCCTCTGCCTGTTCTCTGTTGTTCTGTCTTTCGTTTTGAAGCCATGTCATCCAATGGTCGAGTGTCAGAGAGAGTGTACAGTATGTGCTCACGTCTGCACGTATCCACACAAATGTGTGTGTTCCAGGGTGGGTTTTTTTTTTCTCCCTTTGCTGGTGAAGGATCAACTGTGGTTCACATATGTGCATTGAGACAGTGTGGGGCCTTGTGGTTTCCTGCACCCCCCCCCTCCCCCACTCTTGATTTTCTTCTCCCTCCTCTCGTTCATTTTATAATATTCCCTCTTCCACTCTCTACCGCTGCCCTCTTTCCATTATATTGCCCCTCTTTTTGATGTGTCTGGCTAGATATCCTCAGGCCTGCCGAGTCAAACAGATTTTTCAGTTTGTCTGGAGAAAATCAAGGCTTGTGCTAAATACATTTGAATAAGGTCCCTGAATATAATAAGGTCCCTTGTCTGAACTTTTAATCAATCCCCCCTTGTTTCCATCATCCGTCATTTGATTCCTTTGTGTTTTGTCTGCTCTCACCAATACTACTTTTTGGAACAATATCTAAGGATCTTTAAAAGTTTCTTATAAATGATTTGTATGCAAAACCAAAAGACATATGTAAAATAGAGGTGTCTTGTAATCCCATGTGGGATTGGCCAAGTGTTTGACACAGAAATAAAATAATAGTGTAATATTATAAAATATTGATTTCTTTTCCGTTCCAGCGTCTGGCCAGTGCCAAGGCCCACACATCACGGTTCGTGAGTGCCAACCTGCCATGCAACAAGTTCAAGAACCGGCTGGTGAACATCATGCCCTACGAGACCACGCGAGTGTGCCTGCAGCCAATCAGAGGAGTGGAGGGATCGGACTACATCAACGCCAGCTTCATCGATGGATACAGGTCAGACAAAATTGATCTGAACTGTTATTTTTTCATCTTCCCATTTTCTTGTTGGTATTTGAGGCATCGCTTTACGGTTTAGTTCATTCAGTTATTTTATGTAGACTCAAAGGTATTTACAGGGAGAGTATTTAACTCATCGGTTTGTGTTTGCAGACAGCAGAAGGCCTACATAGCAACCCAAGGCCCGCTGGCTGAGACCACAGAGGACTACTGGAGGATGCTGTGGGAACACAACTCCACCATAGTTGTCATGCTAACCAAACTGAGAGAAATGGGACGGGTACGGATATAAGTACACACACACACACACACACACACACACACTCATCTAATCAAGTACCCTATGTATGGTACTTGTAAGAATAGATTGGCTATACTGGGAAGCAAACCTCTAATTCTCCTGGTTAAGGGCTTGTAGATCTGGTGATGGATCAAAGTTGGTCTTGATTACATGATTTTACCCAAACATGTAATGTAATATACAATATCATACATTGAACTTTAATTGGCCCTCATATTTTAACAAATGAATACTAATTAAAGCTGAAAGACTGCCTGACCTGCAGCATGATCAGCTCTTATACATTTGTCCCCCATTCTTCCGTTTCCACTCCCTGTTTACTGAGAACTGTTATAAACAGTGTCCTTTTGCACCAAAAATACAAATTTAATATGTAGCTATTTCTGGGGAATATCTGTAAAAAAAAAATTAATTGAGTCTTAACTTTTAAAAACAGTATGTGATGCGTTGATGCAAGCAACAAAGTGATGAAGAGATAATGATGTGAGTTATATCTCATGAACATCATGTCTCATTTGTCACAAGACAATCTTCAAATGAATAATTAATTTTGTGTGGTCAGGATGGAATTTTCCTGACAAAGTAGACAGAAATTGTTCTCCTCATGCACTGAATCCTTCAGGCATGATGTAAAGGCAAGGCACAGCAAGTGTATTTGTATAGCATAACTCATACACCTGGGGAATTCAAAGTGCTTTACAGGTGAGCAGATAAAACAAGCATCGAAGAAAGAGTGTTTTAGATCAACTAAAACAACGTAGATAGAAAGCAGAGTGTGTTCTATCAGTTAGCAAAACGCGTCAGAGGACAGTGGGGTTTCACGTCTAGATTTGAGAGTTGGTTCCAGCACTGGGCAGCGTAGCAGCTAAACGCTGCTTCACCATGTTTAGTTCTGGCAGAAGGTATTGCTAACAGATTTATTTCCAGTGATCTGAGAGGTCCAGCAATTATGTACAGTTGAAACATATCTGAGATACATTTTGATCTTTCTCCATTTAATGATTTATGAACAAGCAGCAGTGGTTTAAAGTGAGGTTGGTTCTTTTGGTTTCGTAGGAACTCTAGCAGCGAAAAGCATGGGGATTCTAGGGGACTAGTGGTTGGGTGAGAGGGCTCTCATCAGCATAGCTATGATAAGAAATGTTATTGTCATTAATGATTTGTCCAAGCGGGAGCATGCAAAGCTCTGAAACAAAAGCCTCTCTGCTGTCCTCCTGCAGGAGAAGTGTCACCAGTACTGGCCTGCAGAGCGCTCAGCCAGGTACCAGTACTTTGTGGTGGATCCCATGGCCGAGTACAACATGCCCCAGTACATTCTGCGAGAGTTCAAAGTCACTGATGCCAGGGTGAGTCAGCAGTTTGTGTGTGTTTGTGTCTGTGTGCGAGCATCTAAGAGGGTATCATTTGTACTGCTTTGACATTATTTCTGTGGTTAGAAATGATAAAACACATTCTCTTCTTCCAGGACGGCCAATCACGGACAGTCCGTCAGTTCCAGTTCACCGATTGGCCAGAGCAAGGAGTGCCAAAGTCAGGGGAGGGATTCATTGATTTCATTGGCCAGGTGCACAAAACTAAAGAACAGTTTGGCCAGGACGGGCCAATTACTGTGCACTGCAGGTAAGACCTCCCACTAACGCAGTTATATTACATACCATGTGATTGTTGTATTAATTGTGGCAGGTGAGCGACAAATTTAAGAAAATAAATAAATGAGTGGAGAAACTGAGGTTGATGAGGTTATTTTCTGCACCTGACAAACAGTGCCGGTCATCTTACCGCATAATAGTCTACTGCAGAGGTAAATTAAACAGCAGCGCACGTATTTTACTTTTACGAGCGCTTTCACACTACTCCGCGTAGAATATCTCTGCTCGGGCAAAATTGCAGCCTGCGAGGAGAAAACCATGCTTTGAGCGCGAGGGGCGTCCCCTAGCTAAGATATGACAGTTAATGATTTCCTAAAAGATGTTAGAAGTGAAAATTTGTACAAAAATATAGCTGTGATTTTGAACAAAATACAAAATCATTGTTAATAATTATTGTGAGGAATAATTAATATTGACATGTGATCAGACAGTCTCTTCACATACATTATTATTATTAAAAGGTGATCTGTGGAACTATTATTCAGGAAGTAGCCCTTCGTACCCTCAGTTAAGAAGGTTGGTGACCCCTGGTCTAATGTATGTCGGGCAGTGATCCTAAACCATTAGCCCAAAGGTCACTGGTCACAGTCACGGGAAACTTGTCTCTCTGCTACAGCTCTAAATATATATATATATACTGTATATACTGTATATATATATATATATATACAGTATATATATATATATATATATATATATATACAGTATATATATATATATATATATATATATATATATATATATATATATATATCTATATACAGTATAATAATACATACAGTGTCTGATCTTTGCCGTGTGTAAGCAAACTAATCTGAATTAGGTCACTACAAACTTAGCCAGTGAACATGACATACTTGACTTTCACTATTTTTGACATTTTCATGACATACTATTCTATGACTTGTTTGCCATTTTTCAATGATATGATATGCTATGACTTTTTGGACATTTTATTTGACATAATACACTATGACATAATACAATATGCTGTACTATGGCTATTATTGGATATTTTAATGGCATATTATACCATGACTTCTTGATGACATTTTTATGACATAATATACTATAACTTTTTGAGACTTTAATGACATACTATAATATCATTATGATTTATTTGTAATATACAATGACTTTTTTATGACATAGCATAATAAGTCTTTTTAATGACATTGTCATGACACACTCTTACATAACTTTTTTGTTATTTTTATAACATACTTACTAGGTGACTCTAAATGACAATTCTTTGGTTCATGCAATTTGCTGGTTTGTTTTAAGTCGTCTCTTTTATGTGAATCTTCTATGTTTTATGTTGTTTTGAACTTTTGCTATTCTGCCTTTTTCTATGTTTTGTATTAGTTTTTTTATGTGATGCTTGCTTGTGTAAAAAGTTTACGTTGCCTTCTTCGCCAGGACCCCTTGTAAATTAGATTCAAAATCTCAATGGGCTTGTCCTGTCAAAGTAAAGGTTAATTAATAAAAATAATTTGTAATATTGTTTTAGCGACATACTATATAGTATGACTTTTTGTGTGACATTCTGTCCTTTGACGTTTTTGACATTGTAATGACATACTGTACTATGATTTTCGTGACATACTGTATCATATCATAATCACTTTTTGTCACATACTATATATTTTTAATGACATGCTATACCATGACTTTTTTATGACGTTTTAGCAACATATTATATTATGATTTTCATGACATACACACACACACTATATTATTATATTTAGTACTATATATAACTTTTTCGACATTTTAATGGCATACTATACTAAGACTTTTTGTGACATACTGTACTATGACTGTTGACATTTTAATGGCATACTATACTAAGACTTTTTGTGACATACTGTACTATGACTGTTGACATTTTAATGGCATACTATACTAGAAGATGAATCTGTTTGGCCGATTCATCGGCGCAGATAGGACGTTTTACTAACTCTCGTTATTTGAGGAGCTGGGCTTTCGTAGTGGCCGATGGCTGCGCAGCCGCCACCATGCAGGGACGTTCTCAGCGTTCTTCATGGACGCTCCATTTAAATACACATCAACTTTTGATGAAAATATATGTTTGTATGTGATAAACTCCCGATAATAATCAAAACTGTTAAATACCCCGTGAAATGGCACTAATACTTTGAGACTGGGAGAGGTGGGGTTGGAGGAGTACCAGCACTCAGTGCGCTTCACACTACGTCCGAGATCTTTTTTTTTTCTTCACTCCATTAGAACTCCAAAAAGCTTCTTGGGACTCTCTCTCATCTCTCTAATATCTAACGCAACACTATCAGCTATTCGTCCATGACACAAGACAAAAATCATTCAACAGTTACTTTAACTTACTTACCAATTTGATGTTCTCTCTTCCAAACCATCCAGCCGTATATCCATTCATGAAATGTAATCACACACTTTAGGATTCTCCTCATCCAGAAAATATGCATGAACATTAATGGTTTTTAAGAGTGGCATTTAACATGTAGCGAAACCTTTCACTTTTACTTCTCTCTTTCAAAACATAAAAATGCTCTCACGTAGATTTCTTATGGTTGGTTTAACGTTCAGTTCCAGACTTCTGTATTAATTGCTTTGAGTTTGATGTTCGTTTCGAGGTTTATAAAGGCTTTTATATACGTTGGCCTATTTATTGCTTTGAGTTTGATGTTCAGTGATCCAGATTTATTTATTTAGGCTTAATTACTGTGACCAAGATGTTCTGTTCAACAGTTATCCAGTTTGTATAGTTTGTAATAGACTCTAGTTCTTTTGGGGTGCGGCTTTTCCATATCCAGTTGACCGGGATGCTATACTAGGCGTTTAATGACTTTTAATGACATACTATTCTTTAGCTTTTTATAATATATACCATGACATTTTTATGAAATTCTACTGAAATGTTATGCGTTGTACAATGACTTTTAATGACATACGATACTAAAGTGGTGCCATGATTTATCACAAATGTATCAAAACAACTTTTCCATTTCCACCTTCAAAGTCAAGTTTTCCCTCTACTTGTGCACGTCCACACAAAAACACAAAACAGCGTAGCTTACTGGTAGCCTGCAGCTGCACTTTGTGAGGCACCAGAGATGACCAAACAAGCAAACTGGAAAATCCTCCTGCTTCCCTCCATATCCACATCGCTTTGTACGGTAAAGCATGTGGGCTCTGACAGGGACTTCACGGTGCATTCAGGTGTATCTCGTAAACTCAGAGAACTCAAGCCGTTGTTGTTGTAACAACATATTTACTGGTGAAATAAGTTATGACATATTAGATAAATTATTTTTCAGTTAGAAAGGAAAAATTATAATGAAAATATAATTGAAATTGTAAAGACATGAAAACAATGACCTGCTGATCTTAACGAATAAAGACTCAATTGTCTACTAATGGCATAGCTGCAAACTGAAAAAAATGTGTTGAAATCGAAAATTTGATTCGTGACTTTAAAGTCAAAAGTCCAATCGAATCCTGAATTTGGAGAATCAATAGTGTACTTTTTTGTGACACATTATTTTATGTAATTTTTGATAATTTAAGGACAAACTATACCATAGCTTTTCAATGACAATCTATACTATGACTCTTTTATGATATTTCAATGATATACTATGCTGTGACTTTTTTGTGACATACTATATTAAGACTTTTTGAAACATTTATGACTTACTGTACTGCTTTTTTTAATGACATATTAGACTATGTCTCATCTCATCTCATCTTCAACCGCTTATCCGGGATGGGGTCGCGGGGGCAACAGCTCCAGCAGGGGACCCCAAACTTCCCTTTCCCGGGCCACCTCAGCCAGCTCTGAGGCGCTCCCAGGCCAGTTTGGAGATATAGTCCCTCCATCTGGTCCTGGGCCTCCCTCGGGGTCTCCTCCCAGCTGGTCGTGCCTGGAACACCTCCCTAGGGAGGCGCCCAGGTGGCATCCTTACCAGATGCCCGAACCACCTCAACTGGCTCCTTTCCACGCAAAGGAGCAGCGGCTCTACTCCGAGTCCCTCACGGATGACCAAACTTCTCACCCTATCTCTAAGGGAGATGCCAGCCACCCTCCTGAGGAAACCCATTTCGGCCGCTTGTACCCGCGATCTAATTCTTTCGGTCATGACCCAGTCCACATGACCATAGGTGAGGGTAGGAACGAAGATTGCCCGGTAGATAGAGAGCTTTGCCTTGCGGCTCAGCTCTCTTTTCGTCACAACGGTGCGGTAGAGCGACTGCAATACCACCCCAGCTGCTCCGATTCTCCGGCCAATCTCACGTTCCATTGTTCCCTCACTCACGAACAAGACCCCGAGGTACTTGAACTCCTTCACTTGGGGTAAGGACTCATTCCCTACCCGGAGTGGGCAATCCACCGGTTTCCTGCTGAGAACCATGGCCTCAGATTTAGAGGTGCTGATTCTTATCCCAACCGCTTCACACTCGGCTGCGAACCGATCCAGTGAGTGCTGGAGGTCACAGCCCGATGAAGACATCAGGACCACATCATCTGCAAACAGCAGAGATGCAATCCTCAGCCCACCGAACTGTAAACACTCCTCCCCTATGAAGGCAAATCACTGTCAAAATCCGAGAGCGCAAATGAGATCCACGTGCGCGCGCAAATCAAACAGCCGCGAGCGTATTTTACTTTGACCAGCGCTTTTACATCACTCCGCGAGCGAAATTCCCTCTGGCGCGCTCGCGAAACTTTACTCTGCTGGCTCGCTCGCAGTTTTTCTTTTTGACAGTAAGTGGGCGGACCCAGTCTCTACATCTAATTGGTTACAATCCTCGTCTTTGGGTAGACCTGATATCACGAGTTTCGCGAGCGAGCAAAAGTCCCTTTCGCGCGAGCGAGGGACCTTCGCTCGCGCGAGAGGGAATTTTGCTCGCGGAGTGATGTAAAAGCGCTCGACAAAGTAAAATATGCGCGCGGCTGTTCTCGGATTTTGACAATGATTTGCCTTCATACTCCCCACGACTACGCCTTGATATCCTGACCATGAATACCACAAACAGGATTGGTGACAAAGCGCAGCCCTGGCGGAGGCCAACCCTCACCGGAAACGAGTCCGACTTACTGCCGAGAACTTACTTAAGCTCTCGCTTTGGGCGTACAGGGATTGGATGGCCCCCAGAAGTGGCCCCCTCACCCCATACTCCCGCAGCACCTCCCACAGTATCTCCCGGGGGACCCGGTCATACGCCTTCTCCAGGTCCACAAAACACATGTAGACCGGATGGGCGTATTCCCAAGCCCCCTCCAGGATCCTTGCGAGAGTGAAAAGCTGGTCCGTTGTTCCACGGCCAGGACGGAATCCGCATTGTTCCTCTTCAATCCGAGGTTCGACTATCGGCCGAACCCTCCTTTCCAGCGCCTTGGAGTAGACTATGATATTTTACAAATTTGATGACAAACTATACTACGACTTTGTATGAGCTTTATGTCACACTACACTGTGATGTTATTTTGATATTTTTCAAAAATACTGTACTATGACTTTTAATGACATTCTTTACAATATCCTTTTAGACATTTTCATGACATACGATACTATGACTTCCTAATTACTTTTTATTGATATACTATTCCATGCCTTTTTATGACGTATTTTACTATTTTAAATTTTGTATATATCCAGCTTAATATGTTTCCATCTCTTCGCCAACAGTGCTGGAGTCGGCAGGACCGGTGTGTTCATCACCCTCAGCATTGTTCTGGAGAGGATGAGGTACGAGGGAGTGGTGGACATCTTCCAGACTGTCAAGATGCTGCGCACCCAGAGACCTGCCACCGTTCAGACAGAGGTGAGCTTCCCAGCTGTTATCCTTGTAACTCCTTTCTAATTCATGCCTTCTTTCCCTAAACACTTGTCTCAATCAGTCTTTTTTTCCTCTTTCACTGACTTGATATTCTTCTGCCTCCCTCCAGGACCAGTACCAGTTCTGCTACCGGGCCAGTCTAGAGTACCTGGGAAGCTTTGATCACTATGCAACATAAACCCGACTGGCCGTGTCTCATGCCACATCCCAGCTAGTGCACTTTTCTTAGGTCACACGCGGCCTAAATTAATGCACTAGGCTGCAATGTGTCTTTTGAAGATTTTTGCGACCACATGCAGAGTGAAGGGGACCCATCGGCTTTTCCCGTACTCAGAAACAGCACCTCCAACTGAGCCATAGCAACCTGCTTGACAAGGGTGTTTCCTTTCACCCTCAGCCCAAACACACCCATTGGTCAGTCTGAAGAAGCAACTTCAACCACTGTTCCAATCAGAATACTTGATCAAATATTGATTTTTTTTTTATTATTATTATTATTTGTTTCAGTGCTTTTGTGAGCGCCCAGATTGCTTTACATTGTTTGGGTGTGGAACTCTCACCTCGTCCACCACCAGTGTAGCATCACCAACCTAGATACAGGACCCGGCTACAGTATTTAGCTGTCACAAGAAATTTAGATTTTTCTATCTTGAGGACTGTCCAGAAGGAGTCTACAAATCCATCTTATGGACGTCTGGTGGACTGAAAGAACTGGGACTTTTGAGCACCAGGGAATTGCCAGCGGGAGAATGAAAACACAGAGCACACAGTATTAAAAAGACAAAGAATATACATCCCAAAAAAAGACACCAAGGTATGTTTTCCTGTTTTGTTTTGGAAACAGACTCTTCTTGTGAATGAAAAACAAGATATTTCTACCATACAGTAATAAAAACCACCAGTTCAACCTTATGCTTCATGTTTTAAGATAAGGGAAGCTTGAGAGAGGTTTAAAATGCATACCACAAAGTAAAACATTCATTTAGTTTTTTAGAAAAGAAAATATAGATATGTGACTATCTTGTTTTTTTTAAAAACTAGCTATTCTTTATGGCATGTTCTGTTTTTTTGTTTTTACAGATTTATGACTTTGTCCCCACTGACAATACAAAGGCAAAGTTGTATTTTTTACCCTTCTGTGTAATACAATGAGCTGTAGCGTTTAAAAAAAAAAAAAAAAAAAAGTGATACGGTACTGTTTTAAAGTGTACAATCAAATCTAGTGTGGAAAATGTTCACAATTCTATAAAAAAGCACCACAATTGAGTGTCACTCCTGTATTCTCTAACCCACTCAGTTGTTCAAAAACACACGGTTGTTTCACCTTGCACACAGGACTCTCAACCTCATTTCTATCTGGCCTGCGGTGTCAAAGAAGACAGCCATTTTTGAATTCCCAGGGGCCGACCGAGGTGCAGCATTAACCCTGCTGCTACTGGGACGTCCCGAGAATAATCTCGCCACGTTCTTCTGTGTGCAGGTTGAGCGAAAGTCCAGATAGAACAACAGAGAGCATGCACGGAAAGCAAAGTACGACAAAACGTCTATTTATGTGTCCAAATAAGCTTCACAAAGATTTCTCAAGCAGGGAGCGAGCCAGGGATGTAGAAAACAGGGTGGGGTGAGGGTGGTGGGGGGTGTTAGGGCAGGAACAATTTTCTCACTGGAATGCTCACCTATGACTTCTCTCTCTGTCTGATTCAGTGTGCAATAAGTAGATGTATTATATATTTTTGTGTGTAGTCACTAACTGCAGTTATATGCCATTATGAAGACGATGATATTGATGACACATCTTTTTTAAGACACAAAGATGTTACGCAAAGATGTTATATGATTCTCGCCACTGTTAAATGTGTCCAAACAGAGGGTCGACCTCTGACCTCTTAGGAAGTAGATCTTTTATCATGTCACAGTTTCAGTAGATGATGTCATACTTCTGTGTGTCATGGCAACCAACGAATGATCAAACTCATACTTCAAACAGCATCTAATAAGTATTTTGATTTTAGATTTCTAGTGCCTTATATTACACGCCTATTTTGATAAAGTTACTTTAAAGGGTTCTTTTGTGTATTTTATGTGTGTGTGCTTGTACGTATGTGAACCGAATGTATGTGTATATGATTTTGTTATGTTACAGTACGTATAAGTATCTTGTGTGTTGTGTTTTTTTGGCTGTGATACTTTGTATGGAAGGCTCTGCGGAGGCTGGATAGTTGTACTCATCACTTTCCCAGCAACAACACTGTCATATCTCTTTTAATCAAAATGATATCTTACATCAGACTCAAATACATAAACAAACAAAAAAAAGTTGTTTCAACATAGGTTATAAGCAGGATGGTCTGATCATTTTGGAGAGAAAAGAAAGTTTGTATGTCGACAGCTTTCAATCTTTTGTTTCATGGGACATGTGCACAAGCTTTGTGTATATATTCTGTCACTCGGACTTCAGTTTGCCTGCCATGAAATTTTGGCCACACCGGCGACTTTGACATCACACCGACTGTGAGGTGGCTCGGAAAAGTCATACTTACTCAGCTATGTCGAAATCAAGATGACGCTGAACTACAGTGGCTATCTTTGTCCGTTTGGAGAAAAGCTAAGAAACAAACCAAACAGACACCTGAAGCCCTCCTCCTAAAATCAGTCACACTGCTCATCTGTGTCACTCATTCTGATGTCAACAGTTATATATATTTTTCCTTTAACGACAAAGGCTGAGAGAAGTTCAGGTGCTACGTCTCTAACAACACAGAAACCATCATTTTTTGTATCTCCGTTAACGCTTGGCCGCATAAGGGGTTGTTGACGGATTCCCACCATCTTACAGTAACCCTGTTGTCGTTTTTGTATGCATGGTACCACTTTTGAGATGCCCCTTTGGTCGCACCTGTTATGGGAAGACTTGCACTTTCTCTCTTTGTACTATGCACTAATACTAGTATCCTATTATCTCTGATAGCCCCTTCCCCCTCCCAAAGGAGTTTTACTTGAACTCAGTAAAGATGGACCCTGTAATGCTCACATGGTTGTTTATATGTAAATAACACAAAACACAGAGAGTAATTGAAATGCGTAAACAAATTAATGAATAGATAAACAATTAAGGTAAAGAGTGAATAAGAATCTATCAGATATACAGAGTGATATAATACAACGATGCACCTGAAGTCACAGTTTATGGCACAGCAGTTTGTGCAATACATCACATTGTGGATTTGTTGTACCACAAAAGAGACGTTTCACAAAGAAAGTGTTCTATTTTACCCCCTAATGTATCATGTAGATGGATAAAACTGGAGTTTATAAATTGTACAAAAATTAAAATATGGTGTTACTTGGATCAATTACCTTTAATTGGTCTGTAAATGTAAACTTTTTTTTTTTTTTGTTTGTTTTCTGCTCCGGGTCAACAAGTGCTTTTTATTTTCCTACATTGGTTCTCGAAGCGAGTGAAAACCGAAAAACAGGACTGTATGGATTTCTGTTCTCTGTCGACACAAGTTTCATTTGTTACAAATAAACTCAAGTGAAATAATTGCTACTTCTGTCATTTTGTATAAGACTTTAAATAACATGGTTGTAACAATAAAGATAAATAGAACAGGATTTTTAAATAACTTTTGAAGACATTATTTTGGATAAACAGCACCTTGAAATGTAGATTTCGGTGTTTTGGGCTGCCATATATTGGTGGTTAGATACTGTGCTCTGTTTTAAAGTTAAATATTATTTTCATATTTGTAATGCTAAAAAGATAGTCTCAAATTAAGAGGGGTTTTTTTGGCCCCTAATAATTCATGTTGTATATGGATGACATTAGAACACGGGTTGTTTATGTGTTGTTTGAAAGGACCATGTTAGCGTAGCAGACGGTCCCCTTCAAATTTGTTGAAAGTAGTAAAAATCTCATAGTATAGTATTTCAACAAAGTCTTAGTATAATATGTAGGAAAAAAGTAATTAAAAAGTCATGGTAAACTATTCACAAAAAGTACATACAAGAGCAAAATTATAGTATGAAAAAAAGTATAGTATGTCTTTAGTCAAGTCAAACAATTGATAGTATATGTCAAAAAAGTTTGTAATAGAGTAAATCAAAAAAAGTAATGCTATAGTATATAGTATTTAGAAATATAATAATATTTTTAAAAAAAGCCATCTCATGAAAATAAATAAAAAGTCATGGCAAAATTGAAAGCTTGTTGAAAATGTCTGAGTATAGGTATGTTATTAAAATATAAAAAGAAAGTCATGTTGTAGTATGTAACCAAAAGCCATTCAAAAACGTATGTAATGTGTGTGTGTCATAAAAGTCCTAGTATAGTCTGTCATTAAGATTTCAATAAAAAGTCAGCATAACATGTCAAAAATCATGAAAAGTCTAATATGTTGCAAAAATATATTAAATAATACATTATTTCGAAAAAAGATAATTGTTTTGTACATCTAACAAAGTCTTAAAAATTCATATGTCAATATAGTCATAGTATTATATGTCGAAATATGTCGTTTTTTTGGGTCTTCTGTTTCTCATTTCCTTGATTCATGTTTTCATTCAGGTCTAGTGTTTCCTGCTTTTATTTTGAAGATGACTCGTTATTTGTCTTGTTTTACCTCCTGCCTTTATTTTTTCCCACCTTTGTGATTGTCTGCCCCACCCTCATTAGTTTAACCTGTCTCTAGTCAGCCCTGTAGTCACCTGTGTTACAGCTCACCTGTTCCACCTTTACCATTACTCAGTCCCTATTTCTATCAGCCCAGTTCCTTTGTTCCATGTCTGCTTGTCTTCACTTAAGTTTGAAGTTCTGCTCCAGTTAGCCTGAAAGTCACAGTATAGTATGTCGTAAAAAGTCATGGTATAGTATAAAAGTAATACAAAAGTCATAGTATAGTAGGGTTAGGGTTACCAGTGGAAGCCAGAGACGTAAAAAAAAAAGGTAAATAAAGAGAACGGCACACGGTGATGAGCTTGGCATATTAAAACCTTTTAAAAACGAGGCCTATTTGCAGGCCTCAGCTCGAATAAAGATAAGAAATACCTAATTAATTGTATAAAAAAATTAAAAAAATAAAAAAAATAAAAAAAAAACAAAACTTTTTTTATATATTTTTGAGATGAGAAAAATCATGGAACTATCAGAATACATGTTACTGGTTCACATAAGATAAGGATGGAACACAGCAGAACTTGGAAAACTCAAAAGCTCGATCTTGAAAAACAGCACTTTTAGGGTATTGTTTTTTGGAAAGTATGGGTATCCAAGACTTTTAATATGCTGGGCTCTTAGAACAACTGATATAGGCTCTATATACACAGCTATACATAGATACAGTGAAACATTTATGAAATATAGAGCATTTCAAATTAGAAAACTGATCAAATACTCCAATATTTGAATAAAAAAGTATTTTTAAAATTCAAAAACACTCTATATCACTTCTATGTATCACTCATGATGTTCATTGAATCAATAGACCGAAGATTGGACCTTTTTTGAGTGTTTTAAGCTCTTTCTATGCCCTTTTTAGTTATTTAGTTTAAGGTCAAATCCTGCTTCGACTCTCTGTTCAGGGCTGTATCTCAGCCCCCCCTTCTCCGATTTTCACCATTGAGACATCCTTCGAACCGTAGGAGCCAATAGAATTGCCTGGAATTGAAAGCTAGATGATTGACAGCACTATTAGCCAATAAAGCTCAAAAAGGTCCAGCTCTGAAATCTGATTTGCTGAGCTTCCAACCCTCCCAAGAATCCGAGGAGTGTCGGAGAGACACGAATCGAACGGATTCACACGGAGCACCAGCAGCTGGACAAACATGCGTTGGAAGTACGGAGATATTCCATTTTTTCGCTGAGATTCGACCAAAAGTAAGTACAATATTCGATGAAAGCTGTGTGACTTTTTGTGTTCGAAGCTGAATATCTCTGCGATGGTTTACCGGGGAGAGAAATGGAAACTATGTCCGTAATCTCCGTCAGGCGCTCGTGCTTTTTCATGCTGCATGTTCGTAGGTAGCACGTTGCTAACGGAGTGTAGCAGCCTTTTTCTCCGGTCTGTCCCAGTCATATCGAGTATGATTTATGATATTTTGTTATTTGTTTGCTTGGCTGATGGGAGATGTGTTTGTCTCGTGTAGAAGTGACCTAGTTCATGTTGTTCCCAGGACGCTGAGGTTTCTGCAGAACTATAACATCACTATATTCGTTCTTCGTGGGTTCTCTGCCAGTTACTTTTAACACAAAACTCTCTAAGTTTTGATGTACTCTGCGTCCAAATGGGGGACCCTCGGGTGTATCTGGTTTTAAATATACACAGAAACATTAAGGTTTAAAGATGGTACATAAAAAGACATTAAAGCAGAGGAATGCAAGCAGAGATTTGAATACACAGCTGTTTTTTTCATCAAACATTTCATTTTGTTATGAAAGCTGCTTTGACAAAAATCAAGTAAATAGAATATTTGACAATTAGCACTCATCTCATGAGGCAAGCCTGGAAGACGTTCAAATCAGGGAGTAAAAAACATAAATTCACAAAATTGTACATAACATTTTATGACTTTGTCATGATAACATATGTTGCAGCAAAGTGCTGTTCCATTCGTATTTACACTATTTCAAGCCCTTGCAGTCTCTCACACTCAACCATTCACCAGGTGACGTCAGATACGTCCCTGAGGGTTCAGGGTGAAAGGCCGGAGGGGGGACGCTGGGATTGGGCCACAGGATTGTTGCTGAGTGGTAGAGCAGGGTCGTCCTTCAGTCAGAGCATCGGCGGTTCGATCCCCGGCTCCCCTAGTCCATGTTGATGTTTCATTGGGCAAGACACTTAACCCCAAATTGTGCATGAATGTGTGTGATTGATTAGATCATCCTAAGGTGACACCTTGCACCCTGCCATCAGGGTATGAATGGGTGTGAATGATGACATGTAGTGTTAAAGCGCTTTGAGTGGTCTGAAGACTAGAAAAGCGTAATACAAGTACAGTCAATTTACCATTTATAGTATGTCATAATGAAAAATCATAAAAAAATTCATAGTATAGTACGTCAAAAAAAAATCTAAATTACTCATAGATAATTCATAGTATAGTATGTATATTAAAAAAAACAAAAAAAAAACAAGTTGCATGAAATGCAAATACCAGTATCTCAAATTTACATTTCAATACATACATTTAAACGCTGTGTTTTCTTAACATTGTCATCGTCTTCTTTCTTTGGCATCAGTATGACAAAGAGCCATCTGAGGCCGGCTGTGACATGGTTTCCATGAGAGTACAAAGCTCTTTGAAACCTCGCCACGGCCACTTAAGATACTATACACCTAAAACTACCTCACAAGGACAATATCCTGAAATTTGCTGACGACACCGCAGTCATTGGTGCGATCACTGGGGGTGAGGTAGTAAGTCTGATTCTCTCTCTCTCTCTCTCTCTCTCTCTCTCTCTCTCTCTCTCTCTCTCTCTCTCTCTCTCTCTCTCTCTCTCTCTCTCTCTCGATCTCTCTCTCGATCTCTCTCTCTCTCTCTCTCTCTCTCTCTCTCTCTCTCTCTCTCTCTCGATAAGTCCAGAAAGATAATGACCATGAGGTGGGGAGGGTCAGCAGCTTTAAATCCCCCCCATCAGTGATGTGAAAGCATAACAGCAGCTGTTGAATTTACTTGAAATAAAATGACAATTTAATTTAAAAAAAAACATCTTTTTATTGTTTTCATTACAGCAGTTAGCAATAGTTTAACTATAGCAAGCCAAAAATAAATACAAATTTTAAATAATTTCAACAATGTGTTTTCATTCAATAGACAGTAGCATTTCACGTTAATAGTGCACAGAATCCAACCCAAAGTCATGGCTTCCTGTCTGAATCTTTCCCCTTCGGGAGCGATTAACATGTGGTCAATATTTGGTTTCTTTTAAACTCAGCAATGATTCATTTTTCAATAACAAATTACACAGTTAATAGATTTCCGTCCATATGGATGAAATATCATGCAGCAAGGAAGCCATTGTGGTGTCATTGGACTCCAGCAGGAGCAGTTAGGACATTTAACATGCGGGGAGAAACACTAAGACATGAGGGAAAATACTACAAGCAAAGTGCATAAATATTCTAAATCAAATCTGGAAATAACAGACCCACAAAAAGCTACCATGGGCAAGCTATTTAGAAAAAAATCTCCCCTTTGAATTGTCCATGTACAAAGAAAAAAGTTTGTTTTGTCATTTATTTAAAAAAAAAAAAAAGCAAAAATAAAAAAAAGGGTGATGTGACAAATGTAAGTCACGTTTATTTTCCCTGACGGATGTGAAAGCACGAGGCAGCCGAGGCGACGACGCCTTTCGTTAACCCATTCAATCCCATAATTCTATGAGAGTCCAGCTGTTCTGTTCTTCTCCAGCCACAAGTCACAATCGCTGTTGTATAATGTACAAGCTGTCGCTAGTCAACATCCATCTAACCCGAGTCACCCGTTCCTGTGTGGGCAACAGTTGAGATGGATATAGATCCAAAACGCTTCAACACAAGCATAGTCGCACATACACTCGCACACAAACAGCCCCCTCCTCTACATCCACTGGTTAGTCAGTGCATTCGTTTGTCATTGATCCTTGTCCATGACTTTATTTTCCTTTGTGGCTGCGTTGCTCCCATGTGCTTTTGGCAGTAGTACGGAGGCCTGGCAGGGCCACATAGTCTTTCTGAAAGCGTGAATTGGGTGTTCTCTGTCGTTTCCTCTCGCCCTGCGTGGTGAAGAAGGCGTCCTGGAAACGCATGCTTGAAGCAGTGGACTAGAAAGACGAGCCAAGAGAAAACGCCGATGAGTAAACAAAGTGCTCCAGGTGGCAAAAGTGTTTAACCGTCATGCCATTACAAGTATCAAACTTATGGTTTACAGTTCATGTGTTGCCCAGTAAGTCTAATACTTACAAGTCTACGTTTCACCTTTTTAGGCAGGTCTTCATCTAAAGTATAGACGTCTTCTCTTTTTGCCAGCACCTGAGACCCGTCCTCAAACTCCACCTGAGATGACATGAAAATAATCAGCTCTTATAGTAACAACACAAATACAATATCGTTTATATAATATAAAACATGTCTCAGATCTAAAGTAAATGAATCAATATCTATTTCATCAGAAATTACAAAGAAAAACTTTTTCAAGTCTAAATGATGAAACATTACCAACTCTGACTCTGAAGTGTGACTGATTAAAAAAACAAGACAACGTTGTTTTCATGTTACCTCTGCGCTCACAATCAAATGTTTTCTACTCAAGAAATTCAAGAGTTTGATCGACGTGTAGATGTTGAAGTAAACCCAGCTTAGAACTATTTCCTAGCTCAGCACACCTTGACAATGGAAAGTTCTTGTTCAGCTTTTTTCTTTTTTTTCTTTTTTTTTTTTAAATCTGACCCATCTTAAACTGAGTGTCTGCGTCACAGATGCATTTGTGCATAACTAATGGTTGACGCCCAGCTCGACTAAATAAAGCCTTAAGTGGAAGCCGCATGACTTCGCTTGGTGAATATTTCATTTAGTTTGAATAATGCAGATTGTCACCTCCTTTTTCTCCTCCTCTTCTCACTCTCTCCATCTCTTCCCATCTGCGTCTGCATAGCTTTTGCCTTCTCTATCTCTGTTCATCCTCCCATCACCTTCCATCTCCTCCTCTTTAGTCGCCATGACTTCAGCACCTCCCTCAACCTCAAGTCTCTCTCTCTCTCTCTCTCTCTCTCTCTCTCTCTCTCTCTCTCTCTCTCTCTCTCTCTCTCTCTCTCTCTCTCTCTCTCTCTCTCTCTCTCTCTCTCTCTCTCTCTCTCTCTCTCTCTCTCCACACATCGACCAGAAGACTTTTGACGACGTCAGAGGAGTCACGATAGCGGCGACGTTGCCGGAGTTCTCCAAGTTCCACTGCTGTCTCGCTTTGACCCTCAACTGAGCTTGCGATATAATTCAACATTCACCAAAAAAATGATTACATCTGCAAAAAAACAGCTCATATGTCTTTCGTGTACATTTACCATTTGTCGCGTATGTCTATAGTGCAGTACGTTTGCGTGTACCTGATACATGTACGATACGTTGGATCCCAGGTATTTGGCACCATAGAACAGCCCATCAGGCCACTTCACCTGAACAGCTTCCCCCACTTCTGGAGGACCCGAGTTCATACAGTCTCTGCTCTAAAGACACAGGAGAATAATGGTTGGTCCAAGTAAGAGTGCGTGTCAAAATGTCAAAATGTGATGAAACGCCAGCGAGGACTGTGGTCCAAGAAGAGTCTTGGTTTGGCATTGCTTATAGCTCTAGTATCTTAGCGTGCGAGTTTGAGTCATTGAGCTAGCTGGCGTTGGCCCGTTTTGTTGATTCATAGCACGCAGGGTAATAACAGGTGTAATAAATAATTAATTATGGCCCTTTTCCATTTAGGTCCTGGTATTGTGTGTGCAGTCTCACTCAAACGGCTGTGACACACTAAATAGAATGGGACCATAATTCATTTGGTCAATCACGCCCGTGTTTACCCGGCTATGACTTGTCAAAATGGCTTCCGTGAAAGAAACTTTGCAGTCTTTCTAAAACGCAGCAAGATTTTCCACGAAACGATACACAAGGGGAGGTGTTTTTTATATTCATCCAACAGCCAGTTGGTTAGAAGCTACGACAACGATGAATCAAACTTTATTGAATGATGTTCAAAACATGTACCTACAATATTTCTTCAGCATCATAATAGTCTCCAGATTCTAAGGATGCTATTCAACGTTGCATCTAAGGGTTTTAGGGTAAGAATTAATTCACTGCACATCTGAAGGAAGAAGATTGAATGCAATTGAGTGGAATGTCCTCACTAATACAGTAATACATGCAAGTGTGTGGTTGTGTCTCTGCCACAGCTACTTCTCTTTAACCGTGTTAAGCTCACCAAGTGGGACTTGGTCATTAGCATAATCACTTGAACAAATCAATGGATTTAAACTCATCAGAAGGCCATGTGAGTGATTATTTGCCGCTGCCATGACAACTCAGCAGTCCCATGATATTCATAATATAATATGAATAGCCTCTTCACAAATCCATCATGTCTCGTGGAAGGTTTATAGTGAGAAAATGATTCAAAATGACTCTTGATTACATCGGTTTTGTAGATGCACACGTTACGGTTAGAGTGTAAAACACATGTGAAGGTAATCACTCATGCGATGACCATGTGAGAATCAATAATCCCTCTCAGCTAGAAAGAAGTTCCTTTCAAATGAGAGGGGTTATAATATCGGATATGACCTTGTGAGCACGTCTCTAATTAAACATATTCTCACCACTATATCCTCGGGGTAGGTATCGTTGGAGAAGGAGCCGTCATCGAACATGACCTCGTAGAACATCTGGGAGGTTATCTCGGTGACCTTAGAGCTGTAGTAGCGCAGGTTCTTGTGTTTGGAGATTACCGTCTGGCCCAGGGAGATAGGCGCTTGGCACGCTCGCTGCTTCTAGTATAGACCGAGAGCAGCAATTAGACTACCGTACAAGCACACTCAGTCAATATGCAGATTTATATCCCTACACTAAACCACCCCCTTTTACTCTACTTACATGTATTTTGAAAAAAAATGTGACCAACATTCACATGCCCGCCTCTGCTATGCTGCATGGGAGTTACACCAATCATCTGGTGTCTACGCTAGAACCAATTATTCCCGTTAATCTTTTTTTAGGAAGTAAAAGTTTGATCTCAAAGAGCGAACACATTGCCATGTCCTCTCTAACTGAGCACAGCCTAGTTCATAACAGCTCTAGGAAGCACCCGTCCTATAACTTACAGCTGACGAACTCCGCGACTGATGTCTATGGCAGGTGATTGACACGACATACGGCCAATCATCCGGCTCCATGAATACACCGGCAGCATGGGCACAGGTCACATGAAAGGAGGTGGGACACCGGCCACATGAGCACTGGATACAAGCACCTGCCTGCCGCTTCCCCGAGCAGCGCTTACGACAATAGATGCACTTCTGTAAACACAGACCAGAGCAAACTGTCAGCACCAAACAGACCGACGAGGGCCAGCTGCAGCCAGATTCTTTAAAGGGCGAGGCCGGCTTCATTCTCTGTTTTTCAAGCCAGCACTCGGCCCCAAACCCGTTCTTTACTACTGCAGACACAAACAGGTCACAAATATTTAGCTTGATTTAAAAAAGGCTAAAATATTCCTGTCATTTACACCTAAATAGTGGGTAAATAGGGTAAATAGTGCTTGTGATGTGGAATATTTCCAGCTGTGGATTAAAAGAAAATTTAAATAAACAAAACAACAACATAATGGAGGAACATGTCACTCAGAGTATGGCTCACTTATGCGTTACTAATAGTTCATGTTCATCAAGGAAGGACTATGGCTCTTGCTAATATTATCAATTGATAACTTGTTTTGGGCTTTTTATGGGATTTGTCGACAAATCCCATAAAATAATACTCATAATAATGTTGTGAATTGTTATTTATTGAATTAATGGTATCCAATAGAAGATTAGCCCATTGTCAGCGATATCCAGGTATTTGAGTCAGTATGGGCCCGTCACATACCAGCAGCCTGGTCAGAGGACATTTAGAAACAATGTGATGGACAACAGACCAGCAAAACAGAAAGTCCTTGTCAGCCAATTCCACTGAATGCTTTTGATAAGAAGAGCAACTTAAGTTTAGATGTAAATTATGAACAATACATTCTACACACTTAAATGTATAGTATGTTAAATGCAGCACATAGTGGATGCAGGTATGTAGAATACTTTAACTTTTACATACTTTTAGCACAGGTTGACAATGTAACATTTAGTTTAACAAAACTCAGCAGAAAGTGAGCCTTAAACCTTCTGTCACATCTTCTCCTTCCCTCTAATCGTTTCCTCTCACCTTCCATTGCAAGCTACATTAAGCCATCAACCAATGAGAGTTTTTTCTTTACATTGAACAAAACCTGACCTCATTCAAAAGTGTAGTCTTTGGAGCAGGTTACAAAAAAGTGAGCAATATAAAATCTGTTTCCACTTGAGAGACTTTGAATACGGGCTGAAGAAGAACATCAGCGAATTAAAGACAAAAGTGAAGCTAAGTGAATCATCACTCGGTTGAGCCATGAACCTCTAACATCATCTAAAACCATTTGGTGCTCCAAATAAACAGATCAGTGAAAGCTCCTCGATGCGCTGTTATTGGATACGGTGGTGTAAACAAAAACATAAACACGGGAGAATAAACTGAGGCGAGTGAGACAGACCTAACAGTTAACACAAACATGTTATTTCACCGCTACAATACTAGTAAACCCTCAAATAAGACCAATCACATGACATCACTGGAGGTTTCCACAAGAAACCAAACTATGTTGTGGTCATTTATCCCCCCCCACCCCCACTTGAGGTCTGTGAGCTGTACACAACTGCACAACGAAGGGCGTAATAGACATGCACGTCCGACACACAAACACTGCCATGCATCCATGCCCTCCCGCACCTACATTTTTAAGACCATCTCTCGGTTTTCTGCACCCAATGGCCCATCAAGTCCATTTCCTCTACTGTGGCATCTCCCCTCTCCTCCTCCCACAAATCCTCAGCTCTCCCACTAAAGGGAGAGAATGACGACATCCTCCCATTAGGACCCTGCTCCTTCCCCTGTTCCTCTTTCACTCCTTTCGCATCCCTCCCATCTCACTCCACTCTCCTCCTAATAAAACATCCATCTACGCTCTTTTCTTTTTTTCCTCGCTTCCCTGCCCCGTCTTCCTCCCGTGCAGTGCAGTTTCACATCTCTTTGAAGGTAATTTATTCATTAATGTAATTCCTGTGAATCCATACATGCTGGCAGATAATATGCCTATATATAGACAAACTCCTCAGAGGATGTGCTTCAGCGGTAAGTGAGCTCAAGTGGGAATTACCTGGTTTGTAAATATGAAGTCTAGCCTATAAAGTCTGATGACATTTAAACTGTCATATCACCATCCAATCACATCCATGGAGGAACATGCTGCGTCTAAACAGCATGTGTGAGAGTATGGAGATAATGCAATTTTAAATGGGACCATAAAGATGTTGTAATTCTCTGGTACATATAATGGGAGAAATGGCTCCAGGAAGAAAAGCACATCATTTGATAGGCGGAGAAGAAGGTGCCAATACAAAACTTTTTAAAAGTATCTGTCCTTCTCAGCTAAGCTTCTAAAATAAGTGTGTTTTGTTCATTTCTTTGAAAAATCAATAGCTGATCTAATTAGTCAACCTAGGCAACATTAATTCAGTTTAACCTATACAGCCTTTACAATTATCAGCTTACTCTACTTAATTCAGGTATCAGCTGAGGATCAGAGGTATTGTGTGCTGAGAGACTCTCAGAGAAGTCCTGTTTCAGCCTAAAAGGCCATGCCTAATTTAAAATGGGGGATGAAAATACAGAACATTATCACATTTTCTTTGGTTTCTGTTAATAATGGAGCCTCTACTGCCTCGCAGCGTCTCTATTTCTGAACTTTGGGACTTTTACTCACTTGCTTTTCTTGGTGACTAACTTGGCCTACATTTCATAAAGCCTTTTCCCAGATCTCCTCCATTATGGACAGCAGTGTGCTGCTGATGAACTGGCCCGACTGTCTCGTCCAAATACTGAGGCCAGCATGACAAGATTCTGAATGGCATGCAGAGGGACGTGTGCGTGCCTCTGTGTGTGTGTGTGTGTGTGTGTGTGTGTGTGTGTGTGTGTGTGTGTGTGTGTGTGTGTGTGTGTGTGTGTGTGTGTGTGTGTGTGTGTGTGTGTGTAAATGAGCATTTATGTACCTTTATTGGTGGAAAGATTTGTGTGAAAACATGAGGTAATGTTAAAATATGTCAACATAGTTTGATGTTTTAGTGTGAGAGAGTTTGAGTAGGAGTCTAACCCACTTTTCCCCATGCCTGTGTCTTCTCCGGGGTGTATTTGGGCGCCTGTGTTGAGCCATGCGTTAAGAACATTCCCACAGTAAATTATGAATGTGTATGTGTGTGCGTGTGATAGTAAATTATAAATGCATTGGGCTGCTGCAGGGGCAGCGGGTCCAACGCGAACACGTGGCTCACGGAGCGAACTTACAAATGATGCATTGGACAGAAGAGAAAGCTATACCAGCTTATCCCACTCAATTTAAATAAAATCGCTGTCATCATGACACAAATTTTATTTTTATATACTACAGAATGTTTGGACAGGCTGTTGTTACATCTTTTATCTTATCTAAAACTCAAAGAGGTTATTTTAAAGAGGCCCATCTGTTCTATCATCAACTGAGGCATGCATCCTTTCAAAAAAGTGCTTGTGTCAGCATGTTAACTAGTGAAAAATTGGCTGCAGAGAGCAAAGATGTTGTGCCATCATGAAGTGTGAGAAAAACTTGATGCGGTCAGATCCGATACATCTTCCAAAAGGGAAGAAACTGTGTATATTTATCAAAGCATGTGTTTTCAGCATTGCCAGCTGCAAGTTATGGATGGCACTGTGACAAACCTAGCAGCATCCAACAGCTAAAGGAGGAAAGCTCTGTTTCCACAAAAAAAAAATAGAATTTAGATCCTAACAAGATCTGAAAAATGAGGCCATCATCAGGGTAATGTCACGGGCTCTTAATGAGCGTGCCGCCCTTTTCAGTCTGGACTAGTTTTCATTTTGTTAAGATTTTGGCCTCTGGATATGGATTACTGACACTTTGTGGTCTGTGCCTTCATATTGAAATGAGCTTAATTTCAATGTGGTGTGAGCAGATATGAACCATATCTCTGTAAATAGCCCGTGCTGTGGGTAATGTCACTGTGTCCATAAAGTCAGTGTCCTATTGAGTGCAGCAGTTTTCCTTCAACTATTTTCGGGTAGGCGGGCACTCGTGTAGGAACCACGATTTGTTGG
>NW_027176594.1:14340161-14360161 GCF_023349555.1 Cebidichthys violaceus
AAAGTACTCCAGACTGGACTTAAATAAAGGAAGGACCTGCATGTTTGCCGGAAAAACAGTAAGTAATTGTGGCTATGAGTATTTCTACGGTGGGGGGTGAAAGACATATATGTTCCAGATGATCAGCGCAGGTAAAACTGAAATCTGCCCACCTCACCAGCAAAGATAAATCCTGCGGGGCTTAAGGAGCGAAAGCAAAGAGTCCGACTGGATGTGATCTGCTAGTATTGATTCCTCCATCTTCAGCTCGGTGGCTAGGAGATACAATCATATCCTCATATGGAACAGATATAGGCACTAATGAAACTGGAATGCATTTTGGAATCAAACATCCAACAAATGACACCGTGTGTGTGTGTGTGTGTGTGTGTGTGTGTGTGTGTGTGTGTGTGTGTATATATATTTTTTTTTTGTTGACCGCTTTACCTGATAATAGGGCATGAAGAGTGTGCACACAGCACAGTGTGGCTGCATGGTGGCTGCATGGGAATTGAACTCCCTCTCCGCGGTGAAGCAGCTCTTCCTGTTCTGCCACAGGTAGATGAGGGGCTTCGCCCACGCCTCCATTTCCTGCTCCTCCTCCTCTGCTAGGCTAGCTTCAGGGGGCTCTAAGTGGAGACACAACAAAGCCTTACAACCACTTATATATATTCAACTAGTGCTTTTTATGTATTCATTTTTTTTAATTTTTTTTTTACTATGGCCCAGATGATGATTCATGCAATACAGAGAACAAATCTCTTGTCTGGTAGTTGGTTAATTAAGCCTGTTCTGACTCTGAAATAATCGTGTACCCTGAATATCAGAATCACAGCATCGTTCTCACTATTGACTTCTGCAGCATTAATAGACTTGCTGCCAAGTCAGATCTAATCCAGCCACAGTGGTGACAATTTCCTCCAGTGACCTGAAAAACTATTTCAATGAATTGTGTTTATAAAAAAAAATATTTAAAAAAATACCCAAAATGATTAAGAGCTCTCATCATCATAAAATAGGCTTCTCACAGCCACAGTCATTTCTCCGGGATAAACAACTAAAATGGCTGCTGAATTATTCATCCGTTTTCACAACCATGGAGATGATGAATATGACTGTGTGTATATGTGCATTAGTAGATGTTAATTGAGGGCCCTGCCTCCCACCCTGTTAAAACCATGAAAACAAACAGAGTATCTATCACGAGGTCAATTTACTGTGGTAGGCCGGAGAGTTAAATCTGTTTGGTTTATGTGTGCATTGACGTCAGACGAACCATTTGGGGGGACATAAAATGAGAAAAATGAGGAGGGGAAGAAGGGACCGCAGAGAGGAACGGCTCCGTGGTTATAAAAAGCTACGCCGTGGGAGAACACCGCAGAACGTTACCTGGCAGTACTTACTTTTTAAAAAGTGTGTTATCAACAGCATTAAGACAACAAAATCAATTTGATTCCTTCTGAGTTTATTGTCTTGCTAGTGAAAACTACCTTTTAACAAAGAAAATGTCATGGTTTCTAAGTATGCTAACAATTGGGGTTTGGCAACTGTATTCTGGTTCACTGCAATGCAACCAGCAGAAGTCAAAGGATCATGGTTTCTGGCCTGGTGCCATCCCTATGAAGCACCGACCACAAAAGGAAATGTCCCATGTTTTTATTAAAATGAGCATGGCTCTTGGCTTCCAGCATGTGCATGTGTCACTGTCTGAATGTTGGGAGTCTTTTTTAAAGGCTAAACCTTAGCGGTACCTCTCAGTGAACTGTGTGAACTGTGTGTGTGTGTGTGTGTGTGTGTGTGTGTGTGTGTGTGTGTGTGTGTGTGTGGGTGAGTGAGTGAGTTCCCACCATCGTCACTGGCAGCCTGTTGTTTGACAGCAGTGGGTACAGCCCTCGCCGTAGGCTTCCTGAGTGGGTGGCGCCAGCTCTTAGTGGTCCTCTTCACCGACAGGGCAGCATACTGGCATGAATAAGCATAATTGAAAAGCATTAAGAATTGAAAAATAATCTGTATTTGTATAAAAAGACTAAATGTGTATGCCTGTGTGTACAAGAGCACTCACGGCACAAACCTCCCCAGGTTCCAGGCCTGATTCATCACACTCGCAGTTACTCGTATCATTTTCCTCCTCTTCTTCTTCCTCTTCCTCCTCCTCATTGTCAGATGAGTCGCTACTGCTCTCTCCCTTGGCACTACTTTGCTGCTCCGCCTCATCGCCATCAGATCCCCCTTCTTCCATATCAGACACTCCATCCTGTTCTCCTCTTCCCATCCCGAGAGGTGAAACAGCAGTGACCGAGTGTAGACTCTCCTCTGCCTCCCTTTGTCTCCCCAGCTCCCTGCACAAGGAAAGCGCTTCAGACCCTTCTGCTTCCCCTCTATGGAGCTCAAAATCTCCACAAAGCCCCAGGGGCTCCACAGCACCGACTGAAACCAGCGAGGTGGGCTCGAGCTGGGCCCAGGTGAGAGGTCCGCCTTCCTCCTCCTGGTTCTCTGACTCCCGGAGGTCTTGCTCTGCGTCCTCCAGGTCTGTGACTTCTTTGCACTGAGGTTCAGTCCACATGGTGTAAGGCAGGGGGTCGTGGGTGAAATCAGAGGGGAGTTCTGGGTGCAGACTCTGAATGAGTACTGCAGGACCCTGGGAATTGAAGTTTTTCCAGATGCTGCTGGAGAAGGGTTTGGGCTCCATGTATGGGTTCTCGGAAGTACAATGCAGAGGGGAGTATGTAGTGTGGTGGTGGAGTTGTAATGCTAGGTGACTGTCACTCTGAGTGCATAATGGAGGGGAAGGGGTTGGGGGATTATTGTGTGAGGTGCCAGTTAAAAGAGAGCCACAACTGCTCAGACTGAATGCGCTGTCCCTCTGAGCCGAGTTATCTCCACTTGCCAACACTGCTGAGCTGGACTGCTGCTCTGAATGAGGTGCAGCGCTCTGAACTAGCTGGCGAGAGGAAGCATCAGTCTGTCCAGTAGTAACGTTTTCCAGCTTTGTATGGTCCTTCTCTGCAGCAATTCCTGGCATTATTAGCATTTCACGAACACCACCAGATGTTTTTTTGTGCAGAGCATCGGTGGTTAAATGAGCCGTGTTTCCTTCTAAACCAGACACTGCCGCCCCATCACAATTATATGGAGAATCTAAATGCCACTTGTTGGCGTGTTCTCCAGTAAGAGGTTCTTTTGACATCACTATGTCGGCTTCTCTCTCTTCCTGCTCGGCTCGATGCGAGGATGGAGAGCTGGTTGGCGTCTCCCGCTGAAGCACGGGTGCGACCTGCTCACTGCACGATCTGGCTTTTGGGACAATGGCTAGCCCGTCATCAGCCGGGGTGAGCGAGGGCATCTCCTGGATAAGCACGGGGGGCAAAGGGCAGATTCCAACCTTATCTGCTGGCTCCGGAGTGAGTCGTGGCATATCCACTGCATTCCTGTGCAGCAGAGGAGGGAAAAGATTTTCCTTAATGCGTTTTTTTTCCAAACTGCGATTGTGTCCTGAAGGGGAGAAGGAGCCACATAATGTGTAGCTATCCGCCTCTACGGGCTCAGTTTTGAGATCATAAAGTGCTTCTGTAGTGGAGTGTGGATTGATATGTTTTGTGTGAACAACTGTGTCCGTTTTCTCTGCTTCAGCAGTGCTGTTAGTGTAATTCTCAGTACCCGTGTCCATGCTACCGTCAGTGTTTGGTGTTAGGCTTAAAGTGGCTTCTCTACACGAGGAACTAGAGGCCTGAGCTTCAGAGTCAGAGGGAGGCAAGCTCGTCTCAGCAGCAGTGCTCGTTGTGTGGGAAGATGAGCAGAGTTCGTTGGCCTCCAGGGGAGAGACCCTGATAGAGCAGTCCTGAGAAGTTGAGAGGTCTTGTGGTTCAGGAGAGCAGCAGCGTGGCTCATTATTTCCCAGATGCATCTGGGTAGCCTCAGGCCATTGTCTGAGTCCTTCAGGAGTCCTGCTCATGACCCCTGACCCTGAGAGGCTTTGAGGGTCAATATGTGTGCCCATCTCTGCCTTTATGTCCTTCTTCACTGCTGAAGCAGGGGAGGGAACGGAGCTGCAGCGAGAGTTATGGGATGGCTCCTTATTCAAAAATCCCAAACTATTACTCTCCACACGATTCACCTTGACCACACACATCTGCCTGCAAGGACCTGTTGAAGATAAAAGGATGGGTTCACTAAGTAAGCAAGGGTAGTCAAAACATGTTTTCATAGACCTCAGATGAGAGGTATTAGCAAAATGTAAAAAAAAAAAAAAAACAGGCACGCAGACTAACTGTGTCAATCATGCACGTACATACACCGACTACTGTCTCTTACCAGGAAGGTGAACAGAGCTGTGGTTTTGGTTGTGCTTTGACTCTGCTTCCTTTTTCTTCTCTTCTTCCCTGCAGCTTGTCCCTGCCACAGTCCTTCGCACCTTGGGCCCAGGCGGACCACTTAGGCCTTTCCTCTTGCTGCTGGTCAATGCTGAGCTGCCATCCAGGCCAATGGGCTCCTCGGTGGTTCGGAGGCGCTTGGAGCGCATTCGAGAGTGGGTGCAGCTGGAAGAAGGGAGATAGATCGGAGAAGATTGAAAATCAAAAACCCGGATTAACACTAGAAATCGATGAAAGCAAATGCAGGATGTTGTGACTTATGAGACAATGGCATTTTGCTTTTGCAGCTGTCAAATATTTCGGGCCACATATATTAGTCACAGGCACCAAGTTCATCATCACAATCTGATGCATCCCCAAATATTGCATTGGAACTTTAATAAATAAATGTTGTTTTTCTGATACAAAATCAAATCTTTATTAACGTTGATGAGGACTGTGTATGATATTAAAAACAATTGATCATAAATATACAATCAGCACCACTCCTACACCAGATTAAAACCCCAGCAGCACCATTAGCTGCAGCAGACTAACAGTATGTCACAGGAAACAGAAGAAACATTGTCTGAATGTGAGAACAGTACCCTTTGTTAGTAGGTTTGTTTTTGCGCCGCCTCTGCAACCAGCTCTGCAGCTCCGGTGTTGTACTGGGAGTCGCAAGTATGTGGTCGGGAGGTGCAGAATCTTTGCCCACCATCCAGTTAGAGTAGCGGTCAGGTTGAAAGCGTTTCACAAAGGGTTCCATGGATATCTTCACCATGTCCTTGCTACATGTGCACTAGAGGAGAGACAGAGGATATAATCTGACACTGTATGACCGGGACTTTCATCTGTGATTTTTACCGTATTCAAACCCGAGACACTTCTTTGGTAAACCTTCCAAAGACATGAAGCGGTGCACAGTTTTAATGAAGGTTCTCAGCTGAATGTTACCTGTGTGGCTACTTTGCCATAGTCTATCCAGCGCACAGTGGCGAAGTTAGTGGACTCTGCACAGTTGAAGCCATGATTGAAGCCAGCATGGTAGCCATAAGGGAAGGTGATCATGAACTCTCCAGCTTCCTGAGTAATCTAGTATCAATTTATGGTAAGAAGGGAGAAAGACACAGGGGATACATTAGTGTATAAGAAAGCATAAGTGACAAAAACACTAACTTTTGTTTTTCAAAAATGTGCACGTAAAAGACAACAAATAAAAAACATTCAAATAAGCCACTGCAGGTTTCAGTTGAAGCAAACCCTGCTCATTTTACTGGCAAGAAAATGTGTTTCCAGAAAGTTGGTAAATAAAGGGAGCATAAATGGCAAGAAGAGGAGCTGAGAGCTCAGAGCCTACCTTATCAAAGGGAATGCCATACTTCTTAAGTATGGAAGGGGAGATTAGAGTCATCTTGTGACGAAGAAAAGCCTCACACCCCTTGAAGCTGTTGGGAAAGAAACCTGACAAAGATGTGCACGTACACACCGTTAACAGAGTGTAAGCCCGACGGAAAAAGGAAAAAAACATACATGAATAAAAAGATAAGTGAGAGGTGGATGTTCTGCTTATAACACTTTCAACCTTTGCACAGTTATGTCTTGTTTTCCATTAGGGCTGGAACTAATGATTATTATTATAACAAAACTAATTTATTATAAAATGGATCAATTCATTTGTTTATAAAATGACAAAAAATATGACAAACATCCATCAAAAGTTACCATAGCTCAAAATAATGTCTTTAAATTGCTCGTTTTGTCTGACAAGACAATGGAAATGGAATTCAATTCACAATGATACATGAAACACCAAAGAAACCCAGCAAATGTTCATCTGAAATATAATTTCACAATATGTAACCAGGAAATGTTGGCTATTAGAACTAGGCACAGGTTAGTCTACTCAAATATTTGGTTACGTTCTCAGCGTTTTGGGATTTTCATTTATCCAGTGAAGTAATCAGCATTGAAATCTTAGACCTAATGGCCTCATTTTACATTACACTTAAACAATTATTTAGTTGTGTGTGTAATCATATGCATTGAAGTTTATTTAGTCTCTTGATAGCTTACAGTATGGATTTTCCTAAAGTGGCTCGTCAATACATTAAGCATGTTGACCATTTACATCTCTACTCAGAGCATGTTTGTAGTCAGAGCTCATTAGCATGCTGCATCTTTAGCGTTGCCATTAATGCCCTCTCATTGCAGAGTTTAATTGATGTGCTTTGTTGTTTAATGCAGACCTGCTTCTGTATATATTATTCAATTACCTCTCCCGTCTCCATTTATACAAAGAGAATACAAATGATTGTTTTACCTGTAGCCAGACGCTCCAGTCTCTTCCCATGCTCAGGGGGAATGGCATACCTGTGAGACACAACAGATAGATATAGAGCAGACTGAATTATTTTTGACTGTGTAGGGGGAAATTCTGAACATGCATTGTAGTGTCGGCATAATGAACACACTGTAGCATCCGCTGACAGTTGCGGCCGAGATGTCGAGAGAAGCTATTCCAATTTCAAGACTGCCATCAAGTGGTGGATAAATGAACAATTGTAACGAGGCTGATGAGCCTCTTCCAGCAGTGCATTATTACTCATTAATCAAAAATGATAACAGAAATGTCACCATAGAAGTGTATTCAAATGTACTGTAGAAACACTCTAATGACATGCTTTTAACTTTTCTGGGCCTAATCTATTTGCTCTTTAATTTCTGCAATACTGTATTTCAAAATAGGGAGCCTAGTTCCACCTCTGACAGAGACAGAATAACGATCACCAACTGTGTCGAGTCTAGAGGTAATCTCATTTTGTCCTTATTCCACATTTCCTTGCGCCTCACTGCTGACGCAATCCAAATTTAAACTATTCCAAAAGTTCCCGGGCGAGAAACCTGGGGAGGGTGACAGAACACCCTGAAGGTTTGACGAGGCATTCCATTTGACTAGCACTATCCGCCCTCAGGTCTGTGGCATTTCTAACATGACATCACCCGTCAGCTTAACAGAGCAGTGAGAGACGGGTTGAGAGGGAGAGGCAACCTCAGGTGGAGGTGACATGGGGAGTTGGAGTTGGAGGGGATTGAGAGGAGGTGAGAGAGGTGCATCTTTAAGCCGCTCCCCTCCAGGGACGAGGTGTCAAAATAGCAGCAAGATGAAAGAGTGTATGTGTGTGTGTGCTGGATGATAAGGGTATGCATGTGTGTGTGGGTGCTTGGATCATCAGGCGGCTCTATGTGAGAGTGTGTCTGTGTTTCTGTGTGTGTATGTGTGTGTCACTGTCTGGCTGTGACACTGATCCCTGTGGGGTTGCAGGGCTCACTGCTCTAATGAGCAGAACTCCCTCCAGGGCAAGAGGGAGAGAGGAATGGAGCAAGCCGAGCTGACAAAGAAATAAAAAGCAAACTCCATTTTGATCTACCTGCATTCTTCACCTCTTCTTTCACTTTATTATTTTTAACATGAACTCCCTTAAAGCCCAGCTCCTATTCCATTAAAAAATGCAAACCCTCTAGCAATTAGACCTGTGCGAATAAGTTAGAAACAGTGTGTATATATAAATATATATATATATATATATATATATATATATATATATATAGTTTCTAACTTATTCTTACTATGCACTCTGGCCAATACAGTATTATTCAGTTATCTTCTATCTATATCTAAAAATCTGCAAACTGGATCTTTAATTTCAGTCTCATCTTGACTGTTCTTACCATGTCTTGCTTAAAGAGTAACTTAACAATAAATCCACTATTCTTTTCAGTAAATTACATGTGCAGTCACTGTGTATTCATTACACAATCCATTGATGATGGTCTCAGTCATAGAGCCAATTATGACAGAACTTTTCTTTTTTCGAGAAAATCCAGTAACTTAGATTACAGTGCTAATCAGCTTTAAAGTGTTTGAGGTGGATTTACAGAAACAATGCATAGCATGTGGTTGACTGGTTAGGATATTAAATGTTGTCTTGCTCTACTGCACAGACAAGAATGATAGCATCCAAGAAATCAAAGCATATGCTTACGCCCTTGGAGAATAACAAAGGGTCCACACACACACACACACACACACACACACACACACACACACACACACACACACACACACACACACACACACACACACACACACACACACACACACACACACACACACGATGGCCCTACTGCTGCTTATGTTGTACATTTTCTATTCTCACTAGTATTTGGACTCCCCAAAGTGCAGTCGCTTATTGCAGGTAACCACCTCATCAGTGTGCAAACAAGCAGAAAGGGAACAAAACTCGAGGGCCATATGCAACGGAATGGTCGGGTTAATAGAATGAGGGTTGTAACAAACATATAATATGTAATTCACCATTTAAATCCACTTTAAATCATGAATAGGATCTGAATGGAGAGTGTGATTGATGGAGTTTGCAGCCCTGAAGCAAATATGGACGTGCATAATGAAAAGGACATGAATCTCATCTGCGAATCCATTCCACACACACACACACACACACACACACACACACACACACTATAGTCTGACTTGTATTTCCTTAACATTTCGCACCAAACAAGAGTAGTGACACCATAGAAATAAAATGAACAGATCCTTAAATGGGAAGGTTTTATGTTAATATGCACCACATATAGAAATGCCATTTAACATGACTACTCTAAACTTTAAAAAGGTTAAATAGCACAAAAAAACCTGCAAGTTTTACTTCCATTGTGGTCACATGGGAAGAAGATAAAGTGCCACAGAGACATACCTCCAATAACTCCAGTTAACTGTGGTTAACGCGCATGGGTTTCAGGGTTTAGAATTGATTTTAAGATATGATTGATTATGTACAAAGCCCTGAGAGGCCTCGCCCAAAGTTAATCTATCAGATCGCTTATTGCCCTTTGTCCCTTCCCACACCCTTAGATCCTTGATTGCGTCGTTTGTTGTTATTCCAAGGTCTAGAGTCTCACATAAAGGTGATGGAGCCTTTGCTGTCAGGGCTCCCATTCTGAACAATTTCTGTGATGTTCTGGATGTTTTATGACATTCTAGTTTGTGTTTTTATGCATTTGGGTTTTGGCTTTCAGTTCATTCCATTCCCTTTGTGTTCTAAATGTGTTCGGTTTATATTATAAAGCACGTTGTCAGGGTGTTTTGAAATTGTTGCACAATCACTGCTTCTTTTTGCATTTCCCCCCTGTACCTCCATCCCTGCCCCACACTAACCAGGACTTGGGCTCTCCAAAGTGGAGGTAGTTGATGCTGTACAGGTCCATATCTTCAGTGTGCCAGGAGAAGGTGGTCTTCCACATGCCAAAGTATAGATATGGAGTGTTGACCCCCTGGATGGATACACCACAGTCCTCCTCGATAACATCCAAGATAGAGTTCAGGTGGCCAATGTTCCACTCCTCCACATCCTAGGAGGTTAGAAACAACCGTGAAGATTTGTAGTCTGGTTGACAACAACACTTGTCAATCCAATCAATAATTTATCTCAGCTGTTCAGGCCACCAAAGTGATGACCACTATTACTATTACTGACAGATTTAAAACACTGAATCTGTGCTCATACAGGGACTGAATAACTGGTGACAGAAATGAACACACATGTGTGGAAATAGTAGAATACAAACAGAGAGTAAGCAACAAAGGAAAAAGATGAATGGTCTACCTCATCATAGAGGCTGCCACTGACATCAGCGCCATATATGGGTGAGACGAAAGTCAGGTTCTTCCAATATTTTCTCTCAAGATCTTCATAATTCAGGTAGCGAGGTGTACAGTACCTGAGGAGGACAATCACATCGGATTTATTTAGCATTTATTTTACCAGGAACATTCCCATTGAAATTCAGAATCTCTAAGGGAGTCCCGGCTAAGACAACAGCATTCACACTTTAAAATACAATACAAATAAAAACAGACTTCAAATAAAACAGTGTGTACATAAAAAATAAAAAAGTTAGATTCTTACTCCAGCACCAGCATGTAATGCCATTGTGAATGTAAACAATGAACTCCATAATACTCACATGTCACTGTTTGCTAGTCGCCTGAACTCCTGCACACTGAGAGGCTTCTTCTGGATGTTGTATTGAGTGAAGAGCCCTGATTGGCCAGCCATCATCTGCTGGATAGGAGCATCGATCATTAGATCATCGATGTCGTCATAGGTACGACGGGGCTTCCAGCCTTTAGGAGGAATCACCTGAGGGACAAGCAGAAGAGGAGAGGACTGCGGTTGAAAATACAACAGTGACTTAATACAAATAGGTCCATCTGATCAGCTTTTCATCATTAGGAATCAGCAGTAGTTGACCCAGCGTGTCCAAAGGGCAACTAGCCAATTATGTATGAAATATGTCACACTATATCTGAATATACGTCTCTTTCTTCTGACTGACTAAAACTGCCCTCACTACAGAATGATGTATAATCAGCCTCTTCAACAGCAGTCCAACTGTATGCACAGACACACCAACTGTGTGGACGCAACAAAGTCCATCACTCACAGATCTGAGACCCAAACCATTTTTGGGTGGTTGAAACTTTGTCCAAATTACCTTCGCCAGGCCTGCGCGGTGTGCCCCCTGAGACTCCATATAAACCAGGTACTGGTTGAAGTCTTTGAACTCCTCCATCGTGGGCCTGAAAGTCATAATCTTGCAGGTGGGGTTTGCAGGGGTGTACACCTCTGCCCCCGCCATCCTGCCCCCTCACCAGATATAACCTGGGAAAGAAGAAAGAAAATTAACAATAAAAATGTGCTCCAACATCAACTTACATTTTATAAGTGGCTTTTAAATTGTAATGGCGATAGACATTCCCTATGGTAAAAATATATTGATTACTTTGACAGCTATGTGGGGAAAAACATCCTCTATTCTGAAAAGGTAAACGGCTCAAATCTGGGCAGACTAGAGAATCTGCTGAATCTTTTTAAGTAAAATATAATCTATTCAGAAAGTACTGAATAGATGCTATTATATATAGATAGAGATGCTTTTACAGTCCAGATGGAAATATATCTGAAAAGTAATTAATTTTTGATTGTATAAATTGTTAATGTATTTTAAAGTTAAAAGGTGATTAATTCATCTAGCACGTTCATATTAACATACTGTCCTCATATTACCCATTTTCTTATTTTGAATTTGGTATTTTGCTTAATTCATCTCTGTTAACTGGAGTCACCTGATTTTGGTGGATGCCATTTTTTTTTTTTTGTTGAGGGTATTTATACGTATATAGTGTAAGTTAATAACCAAACCGGTTGATAACATTAGTTCTGTACCTATTTTACACGTAGGCACATCTTACATTTCACATCTCGTTGAAGTGATTGGTGCATTAAATTATACTAGTGAATTTCATATCAGTAATTACAATTCTTTAGCGGAAAGTGTCTTAAGTGGGTTTGTGTATTATTGTGTGTTTTATGTTTTTTATAGTGTATAGCTTTTATATATGATGATTTTAATGTAAAGTGTCTTTGAATACTATGAAAAGCGCTCGATAAATAAAATGTATTATATTATTATTTAGTTTTTTCCTAGCCAAATACCTTATTTAATACACTATCACAAAATGTGCACCCCTAGATGTCATTCACAGGTGTGTAACTGGACTAGAAGGCAGTTGGTGTGTGTAATGGCGGCAGGCTAACCACTAGATGGAGGTAGAGATTCAATAAATGTCGCTTCGGTCCTCTGATCCTTCCTGATGCCAACAACCCTTTTTGAGATTGTGTCCCATCCACCCACCCCACTCCCAACTCTGACTTTACTATGCATTCAGACAAAGGATCACATTGCCCCGAGTGATGCTGTTGGGATTTTCAACCTTATATTTCATCATAACGCTGCTTCACTGCAAACCACATTATAATGGCGTGCGACCCGGTTATGTAACAGGCAATTGTAAGTTTTAGAAAAACCAGCTAACGTAACAGTGTTTAGACACAATGTGTTAAGTCTTTGTTTAAATATTATAACAAACATTTCAAAACACGGGGATCCTAAATTTGGCGTATTCGGCCTATTATTAATTGAAACAAACCTGTTAAAGCCCTGGGACAAATTAATCTCGGCAGACCCGTAAATACTGCATGGACGTGTGTGGCTTGGCTGAGCTTTGTTGTCTACAAAGCCGGCTAACTAGCCAACTAGCCTACGTGTTGTTATGATGCAAAGTGAGGGCTGAACAACTAGCCCAGCTTGCTAGCTAACTTATATTTAGATGGTAACGTTAGGCTCATTGGGTTCTGTTTGACTTGAATTTGATAATTCATGCACGGTACCTGACGCGAAAGCACTCAGGAATAGCAGCTGGGCAAGGAAAGCATAGCTAGCTCTTAAGCTAACCTAGCTGCAGCATTAGCCAACTTCTTAAATGCACGAGTGGATGGGGTTTAAATGCCCCTCTCGCAAGGTGGCTGCAGATAGGCCCGTGCTGTAGCTGCTTGGCTTTGTGACTTTGTGCGATACAAATTAATGAGTCTAATGTTTATATCGTGCATACATCATTTGTCGATATCATACATCGTTGCCAACTTCTTTAGCTGGCAACGCTAATGGTTAGCTGTTGATAGCTTGGCTAATTCTGTACAGTGGTCACGAAATGCACACCGCTTTCTGATAAACGGGTTCAAAGCTAGCTACCAAACACCATTTTACGCCGGTATATCACACGTCGTTTCCATACAAGTATATAGTATTCTACCTTGATTTAGAAAGACGGAGTCGTATTTGTTATTTATCCCCTTCCTTGTTCGTACAGCTGATTCACATGACAGCTACTCTGGCTGCTGCTGCTGCTGCTGCTGCTTCTTCTTCCAGTGAGACGAGGGCACGTTCCAGACCGCCTCCACTCCAGCTCAACCGCGTTTGCGTGCAAACAGGCACGAACGCGGTGGAAGGCAAACCGTCGTGTGGAGGACGTATCCACGCGCTGTGAGATCTGTGAACCAGCAGGAGCGTGGATGAAATGGAACGCAGCCAATGTTAGTGCAAAGTGCACCTGCCGCTCCAGCCTTTTTGCACACTTCACATGTTTTATGCATTTGCCTTGACGCTTTTATCAGTTGTATATTCTGGTCCTGAAGTAATTAATCAATAACAATACAATTAATGTATATATATATATATATATATATATATATATATATATATATATATATATATATATATATATATATATATATATATATATATATATATACACACACACACACCATTATTATATATGTTTAAATGGTACCACTATGGTACCATTTTCTTCTAGGGCACATTGTATAAGTTGTAACTAATTAGTTTATTAATAAGATAGTACCAATAACTTTCTAATGTTTCATAATCAAGTTTTGGGTTGCCAGTTTGGGAAGAATCTCTCTGTTTTGTGTTTATCCTCCTTTGGCACGATTTATCTTCTAAGCTCTATCCCTAACTTGCACAATATCAAATCTTAGATTATTATTTTGTTGTCACAATGATTTAGAATATTTTCATGTAAAGACATTGCCTGGCTTGCAGTTATTTTCAGTGACTTAAATAAAGTTGGAAAAAAAAAGATCACCAGAAAGACCCCCTCATCTGTTTGATCTTGACCTATAGGGGACACGTATTAACAATATAAGTACGTCTGGATATAATGTGTGTATTAGTTGTACCAGAAAACGATATAATACAGCAGCATATTGTGACATAATATTGAAATAGAGCATTGGTGTACTGTTGTAATGGACATAAAGTAATTTGCTTGTAAACATGTACAATGTGGCACTGCCATAAACTACGGCTATGTGTACAAATTAAATTAAATAGTGATTTATGTGAGAGCCTGCCGGTGATGAAGGAGTGGCACTAGTGAGTGCAGTGACACCAGTGAACTGTGGGGGCGCTGATGTGGCTCTGCAAACATGGCTGCCCAGGATGAACTCAGTAAGTTTCTTTCTGCGGTATTGGTGATTAATATCTCTTAAAATGCTGTATTCGTGGCTGTCAAAAATGAAATGAACAATCATCCTTCTGTATTCTAACGATTGCGATGTTTTTATAAAAGTAACGATAAAGCTTATTTCAGTTTTAAACTGGTGCAGGGACGGTAGCTAGCTGCTCAGCTATACTGCTAGCTAAAATGCTAACGTCTGGAGGCCGTTTGCCCAGTCATGGTCAAAATGAAACTATCACGTATGCTATTAATACGTTTTTATTAAGCACAGTTTTAAGTTGTAGAATCACAACCTGAATGTTTAGAGCGTTTAGGACTAAATACGTAGGCTGTCAGAGATTGTGCAAAGACGGTGGTATGGCGTCTAAAATGATATGAAATGCGTTGCTGGTCTGTCAGTGACTGTAGCTAGCTGTTAGTGACCATGCTAAGAGAGAAGACTGTGTGCTGGTGGCACCAACTCATCAGCTGGCTACACGAGCTTTAAGTCATTCTAGGATGGTCTGTTTTTAGTCCGTTTTTAATTATGTGTATTTTACTGCCCCTGTATGGAGCTGAAGGTCGCACAGTGTTTTTTGCATGTGGTTGCATAAACACAATTGGAATTGGTTTGTGCTTCTATAATTGAATGGAAAACTGTTGTCAAATTAATTTTAGCAGATTTATTGCTTCTAAACTGGTCTCATGTTAAGTGTTTATTCTTGGGATGTGACAAATTCCACCCAGAAAATGAGACAAAAGAGATGTGTTCAATGTGTTTTTGGTTTTTTTGACAGATCAACTGGAACGTGTGTTCCTTCGCCTGGGCCATGCAGAAACTGATGAGCAGCTGCAGGACATTATTTCCAAATTCCTTCCCCCTGTGCTCCTCAAACTCTCCAGCGTTCAGGAGGGCGTGCGAAAGAAAGTAAGATGGGTGTCATCTATATCTCTAAAGAGATTACAATGACTCATGAGTCTCTGCTCAAGCTACACCTCAGAGATATGTGAATAATATGCAGTGAAAGGCCATTAGAACCTCTCCCTCAAATATTGGCTTTTTTTTTTAATCAACAAAATTAAAGTCAAAGCCATAAAACATCCACTGTATGCAAACATGCTTGTAATGACCTTTGATCCTCCAGTTTTGCCAGTGAGTTTTCTTTGCATTTGTTGATCAAACCACCAAATGGCTTTCTGTGCCTCCTCTGCTAGGTAATGGAGTTGTTGGTCCATTTGAACAAGAGGATCAAAAGCAGACCGAAGATTCAGCTGCCAGTAGAAACTCTGTTGGTACAGTACCAAGATCCCGCTGCCGCCTCCTTTGTGACGGTAAGAATGAAAGTTTACAACGCAGTTCTAATGAAGCCAGAAGCTTTCATATGCATTCATGATACAATCACAGAGTTGAGCATTTTCAATATGTGTAGGTACGTGTAATCGCTATTGAGGGTGTAGTGCAAAAAAAGCATTTACAAATAAAGTTGGTTATTGGTAAGTTCACTAAGAACTAATTCCAGAGACTGATAACATATCTACCAGTCTGCAACTGTGTTTTAACACCTTAAGTTTTAATACCGTATGTTAAAAATGGTAGATTTAGTTTTCACTGACGTGGATTTTATTTCATCTGTCTTGATATTTAAGAAGTGATTCCATTTTTATTTAGTTTTAAGTCGTGATGGTGATCGTTCAATCCATGTGTTTTGTAGAATTTCACCATCATCTACATCAAAATGGGCTACCCTCGTCTGGAGGTGGGGAAACAGTGCGAGCTGGCCCCCACCCTCCTCACTGCCATGGAGGGCAAGCCTCAGCCGCAGCAGGACAGGTGAGGGGACACGTGCATGCACACACACACACACACACACACACACACACACACACACACACACACACACACTGTAGGATGCACATGCATATTTACTATTATCACAATACTGGATTAAAACAAGATTAGTTTGGTTTTTTTAGAGCCACTCAAGTTTTTGCTTGATTGACACGTGTATTAGGTTAAACATGGGTTCTGTATATGGGGCTGACCCCTCTCCGTTCCTTGTTGGACTATGGTTTTGCTTCACTCTCGCTTTCTTCTCTTAGCCTGATGCACCTGCTGATCCCTACTCTTTACCATATGAAGTATCCTGCAGACACCTCCAAGATCGCGTCTCCATTTAACTTATCTGAGAGGCCAAAGACGGTGCAGCTGCTGCTGGAGTTCATGTTGGATGTTTTACTGATGCCTTACGGGTGAGTTCCCGCCGCGTGCTCTCTAGTGCTCGGAGTGGTCCAACTCTTCAGCGTTTGAGCAAGAACGCTGACCTGTCACTCGTTCCGTTTCCTCTAGGTTTGTGCTGAATGAATCCCCGACTCGCCCTGCTCCCTCCTCCTCCCAGGGAAGTCCTGCAGAGGGGACGGCGGCCGCAGGTGGCCAGGGTCTCCCCCAGCCTCCCCCAGGGATGAGTGTCTATGCTGCCAAGAGGGTGATTGGAGAGGCCCAGTGGAGCGCTGAGCAGCTGGAGCAGGTACAGTCACTGGAGTACGAGTAGTGGCTATATTTTATTATGTTTGTGTATGCCTTCCTGACAAAGATAACACCATCCCAAAAGTTGGAGTTATCTCTCAAATTCAACACAAGCTTCTAAAACTATCAGATAATAGATATTCAATGCACTTTTATGCCTGAGCCCCTGTATTTGGAGGGCTGTTTAACGATTCTAATCCCTTCATCCTGTGTTTGGTTTGGACAGTGTAAACTGGGCATAGTGAAGTTCATGGAGGCAAAGCAAATCCCGGAGGTGGAGACGGTGGTGCACCTGGTGGTGGCGTCGAGCGACACCCGACACGGTGTGGCCACTGCTGCTGATCTGGAGCTGAAGAGCAAACAGAGGTTGGTGAAGGAGCTGGAGTCGTCTCTGGTTCATTAAGTCACGCGCGCAGTAGTCTTACCTTGAACTCAGTATGTGGTACAATGAATTATCTAATTAATAGGTATGCACAAGATAAAATAAATGTTCTCAAATTGATTTCTTTGTCAAAAACATTTTTCTCAGGCCAAGTTTAAGAGATTGAGAGGCTGGTATCTAAATCCTTTTGAAAGTACAAACTTGTATTCATACCATTGGTTGTGTTCTTGTGTTTCATTATCTTCCAGCATCATCGACTGGAACAATCCTCTAATTATCAACAAGATGTACAAGGTGTATCTGGGGGACGTTCCTCTTAAATCAAAGGTTCGTAAACTCGTCAGTTAATTTTTTAACTTACTTTTTTAAATCATTTTTTAAATATGGAGTATATAATACTGTTTTGTATGTGCACTAGGGAGGCAATGTGAAGCAAGAGCTGAAACATGAGCCAGTCAGCACAAGAGTCAAGCTGAAGATCCTGCCACATCTTCTGCGGTCACGCCTAGCCGCAGAGTGCTTTCCAGCCAACATCCAGGTAGGCTCTGCATCCGTGTTTGCAGGTGCATTTGTGTATTCTCAATATTTAGACTAAGTCTGGTGTTTCGGCTAAGTCCTTTTTCCAAACGCTCCTGTGTGCGACGCAATCGCTGCTTTTCTTTCTTTTCCTCCGTAGGTTGTGTATGACGGTCTGTTTGGAGCCAACACCAACAACAAGCTCCTGTCCCTCACCTTGCAGTTTGTCCATCACATCTGCATGGTGTAAGAAAAGTTTTTTTGTTGTTTTTTTTCTAGATACATCCATGTTTCATTTCTTTACACGAAATATTAATTTGCATTTGAAAAATAATATTTGGCTTTATATGTTTTTAGATGTCCTGACACTAATAAACCTTTGGGACTAATGCTGCTAAATGGTCTCACCAAGCTCATCAATGAATACAAGGAGGTAAAACTACATATGGCAACACACACTTGTAGTGTGTGTGTGTGTGTGTGTGTGTGTGTGTGTGTGTGTGTGTGTGTGTGTGTGTGTGTGTGTGTATATATATATGTATGTATGTATATATGTGTGTGTATGTATGTGTGTATATATGTGTGTGTGTGTGTGTGTGTGTGTGTGTGTATATATATATATATGTGTATATGTGTGTGTGTGTGTGTGTGTGTGTGTGTGTGTGTATATGTATGTGTGTGTGTGTGTGTGTGTGTGTGTGTGTGTGTGTGTGTGTGTATATATATTACTAAACATTTGTTCTTGCAGGACCCTAAGCTACTATGTGTTGCCTACTCTGCTGTTGGAAAGCTGTCAAGGTAAAATGAAATGACTCCCCTGTTTTTCTTAAACGTCACCAGCTTGGTTTGGGATTTTAGTATTTAAAAATATTCTACATTTTATATCCTCTCCTCTAGCCGCATGCCACAGCTGTTCACAAAGGATATTGCACTTGTGCAGCAGTTTTTTGAGTCCATGTGCAAGGTAAGTGGAAGATCTCTAACAACAATACATTCTAAAAAAAGTTTATTTTCTTAGCCTTAATTCTAAGAAGATTCAAAGGGAGTATCTGACTGATGTTTCCAAAAATCTGTCTTTTTCTGTAGGAGGAGTCTGATGTCCGTCTTGCCATTCAGGAAGCTTTGTCTATGATGGTTGGCGCTTACGCCAACCTGCAGGGGGCACTGCTGAACCTAATGGAGGCCCTAGTGGCTGCATATATTGGAAAGGTGAGTCCACGTGGGTAAACGAGGTATTCGGTTAATAAAGAAACAAAAAAACAAATGTTGATGAGTTTAGTAAGTCAGAATGAGGCATAATCAACAACTCTTTTTGTGGCAGCCGGAGGTGCAGGTTCGCCAGGTGGCCATGAAGTTTGCCAGCACAGTGTTTGCTTCTGATCACGTGCCATCAAGATACCTGCTGCTGCTGGCAGCTGGAGACCCGTAAGTCCCGAAACGCGGAAAACTTCTATGTAATGGCAAATTAATTGCAACGCAAATAAGCATTTTAGTGAGCCTCGAGAGCACTTGCACTTGCTTAGCATTTTAACGCTAAAATAATGGCGTTAGTCGTTTACCTTCCCCGAGTGTTGCAGGAGATAACCTGAGCTGTCGTTGCGTGTTATTTTTAGGAGGGAGGAGGTTGCCGGGGAGGCCCAGAAGGTGCTGAGAGCTTTTTCTAACAAGAGCTCAGAGAAGGAGGGACCAAAGCCAATGCCCTCTTTTCCTGACATGGTGGCCTACGTCCAGGAGAAGGTGAGGCTCTGCACTTCTTTTTCAGTCTCTTGAAGACCCACACATTTTTTGCGTAGCGAAAAAATTATTTAATCTTTTTTTTTTTTTTTTTTTTTTTTTTTTTATCTGGTCATTATCAGGCGGCTCAGAGGATGAAGACTTCAGCTAAATACACTGTTGGAACCTACACTATCCCTTTCAACCCATCTGCGTTCGGGGAGGTAAATATGAATTGGTGATCAGGCTGTGACATTGGATGAGTTTGCACATTTTTTTGTTGTTGTTGTTGTTGTTGTTGTTGCTGCTGCAGACGCCTAACTCCCCCTTTCTTCACAGATCGTGCTCTACCTGAGGATGTGTTTGGCCCACAGCGCCGGGGTCAAGCCCTTGTCTGCTCGGCTGACAGACATGCAGGACGACGCGCCGGCCATCGGGCGCTACGTCCGCACGCTGCTGACCTCCGAGTCTCAGTCAAAGGGTTCGGAGGCGAACCCCGTTCATGTCTACATGGATCTGCTGCAGCAGCTGCTATCTGCCGTCGGGGGTGAGTTTAAACCTCTCTTTCCTTAGGGCCCATTGTGCTGCAGC
>NW_027176594.1:14370161-14535426 GCF_023349555.1 Cebidichthys violaceus
GCTCTGTGAACTGCTCAAGAGTGGAGTCGGCTTGGGCACCAAGGTACGCACGCACGCACACACACACACACACACACACACACACACACACACACACACACACACACACCTCTGTAGTCCCTAATTCCTAGATTGTGTGCAAGTGGTTGACGCTTTGATTGTCTTTTTAACTACAAGCTGTTTCTTGAATGTCGGCCCTGTATGTATGTATGTATCTATGTAAAGATGCAGCGTGTCGAGTCAGCCCGTTTATGCTCGTCTCTCTGTTTTTTGGCACAGGGAGGCTGTGCCAGTGTCATTGTCTCACTCACAGTGCAGTGCCCACAGGACCTCACCCCATACTCAGGTAAATGAAGCTCATCTCTTCTTGGAATGCATTTTTAATGTTTGATGCGAGTGAACTGACGACAGGGCTATTGTTGTCGTTGTTTCCAGGTAAGCTGATGAGTGCCCTGCTGAATGGCATCCATGACAGGAGCACTGTCGTACAGAAAGCGTTTGCCTTTGCTCTGGGACACCTAGTCAGGGTAAGCACCACTCCTGCTCAAGCATTTTATTATAATAATTACAGCATGGGTCGTTCTCAGTGACTTACTAAGCATGGCTGGTTGCACTTGTTTCTCCCCCCCCCCCCCCCATCAGACAGCAAAAGACAGCAGCGTAGAGAAACTACTACTGAAGCTCAGCAACTGGTACTTGGAAAAGGAAGGTGAGGCGGCAGAGAAGTCGATTTGTCCTCTCAATATAATGATTCTGTTTGTGCATTAAACCCAACGCCACCTTTGGGACACCCGCTCTCTCCTCTCTATTTTCTCTGACTCCCAGAGCCGGTGTACAAATCGTCATGCGTGTTGACCGTGCACGCCATCAGCCACTACAGCCCCGACGTGCTGAAGGGCAACGCGGGGGTGGCTCTGCCGCTGGCCTTCCTGGGAATGCATCAGGCGCCGGGTCCCGATGAGGAGAAAGGAGAGGGCCACGATGCCACGCTGTGGGCTGAGGTGTGGCAGGACAACGTCCCAGGTGAGAACCAATTATATATTTAAACAGTTGTTTCAAAGAAATAAATGACAAACTACTTGGAGATAGAAAGAACTTGGTCTAATCACAACATCTCTACGTATTTTGTTGCTGCGCTAACACAAGCTTCTATTCTCTGAACTTGTCTTTGACTCTAGGAAGCTTCGGGGGCATCAGACTCTACATGACGGAGCTGATCGCCATCACGCAGAAGGCCCTGCAGTCCCAGTCCTGGAAGATGAAGGCTCAGGGTGCAGCTGCCATGGCAACCGTTGCCAAGGAACAGACGGGCTCGTTGGTGGCGCCGCACCTCGGCATGGTGCTAACGGCTTTGATGCAGGGGCTGTCCGGACGCACATGGGCGGGCAAGGTAGCGACTGAACAAAAGCAAGAAAGAGATAGTTGTGTCACAAAATACATTTGTTTTTATTTACATATATATACACTTTATTGTTTCAGGAGGAGCTATTGAAAGCCATTGGCTCCGTAGTCTCCAAATGCAGGTGAGACTCCTTGCAAACTGTTTATTTTACCCACTAATGCCAGTTTTATTTGAAGGACAGCATTCATTTACTGGAGTTTTAATTGTTCCATTGTTCCTCCGGCTGTCAGCGCGGAGCTGAAGAAGCCGTGCGCGGGCCAACCCACCGTCTCCGAGGTGCTGGAGCTCGTGTTCAAGGAATGCCGCAAGGAGAGTCTGGTGTACAAAATGGCCGCTCTGCGCTGCGCCGGAGACGTGCTCCAGAGCAGCCAGGAGGACCGCTTCAGCGACATGGCTGAGATCCTCTTCCCCCTGATCAAGAAGGTTTAAATCCCGTCTACTCATCTGATGCCGCTCGTGTGTTATTAGGGCGCCATATCGGCAGACATCTTTGAAACGCCTGTTTGAACTGTGTTCAATCTATCTGACCGATGTCCCCAACAGAACTGCCCACAGAGCGGTGGCGCAGCACAGAGGTTGCGGGAGGGTGATGACGATAAGGACGTGAAGGAGAAGGAGCTGCAGACGGAAGCCCTGCTCTGTGCTTTTGAGACTCTTGGAAAGGCTTGGCCCAGAAACCAGCAGACTCAGAGTAAGACACACACACACACACACACACACACAGGACTGCTGCTCAGATACCACGAGTTGACTGCTTCAGAGAAGTCAATAAACCTCTAATCTAATTCTTTATTGTTGGGTTTGTCAGAGATAAAATAACATATTTGTCTTCACACAGATATGTCAAAGTTGTCGCCATGATTATGACTTGTTACATTCTCCCCATTGTCTATTTTATCACACTTTTAGATATATTCATTATATGTTGAAGGCCTATTATTCTAGTACTTTTTACTGAAGAATATACCAAAAAATATTGGTTCTTTAAACTTTAAGGTCTTAGTTGTTCACTAAATAGGACTGAGATCAAGTGAAAAGGGACCGTCTGTTAACTGAAGACAAGTGAGCGAGATTCAAAGTTGCTAAAAAAAATGTAATCTGCACTGTACCACTCTCCGATACCGAGCCAATATTCCTTAACTAAGAGTGACTCGGGGGCTCAAGGTGTGCTAACGTAGTTAGACGATGTTGTGAACTTTGTGTCCATCTGTAGCTCGTTTCCAGGCGGCGGTGTGCAGTCTGATGTGTGAGAAGCTCAAGCTCAGCACCTGGAAAGTCCAGCTCGCTGTTCTCCAGTCCATGAAGGCGTACTTCAAGGGGTAAGGGCCAATTCTTTAAAATGAACCTCTGAATCTATCAGGCGGATCATGATGAACATTTCCAATCACTTATGTTGACTACGTGCGTGTGATGTTTTTTCTCCGTAGGTTGTTGCTGCTCGAGAAGGGCGGTGAAGACTTTGACGCGTTGTCTCAGATCCTTGCAGAGACCTGCGCCGCTCTCACTCACCCTTTAGGTAAGGGCCTCACAATGTCTGTGTTGTATTCTAGTATAATACACCTGCACATTATCACCATGTTTGTTCTCCTATCCAGAAAACAAAAGCTACTCGACTGTGAGGACGGAGGCCTTGTCGGTTGTGGATCTGATTGTAAAGAGAACTGGAGGTAAGTGTTTCTGGGGCACTCCAACAGTGAACATGTGTATGCTCTGCTTTGATCCATCCGTCCCTGACGAACTGTTCCCGTGCCTGTGTGTGTTAACAGAGAGCGAACAGTGGGACTGTGTGTCCGTGAAGAGCCGGGAGCAGCTGCAGCGCTCGCTGTCAACGCTGCAGACCGACAGCAGGCCGGACCTGAGGGATAAGGCCCAGGAGCTACGCAGACACATCCAGAGCCAACCCTGAACACACACACACACACACACACACACACACACACACACACACACACACACACACACACACACACACACACACACACACACACACACACACACACACACACACACACACACACACACACGTAGAGCTCACCAAGCCAGCCAGATACATGCAGTCACAAACACAGAATACAACCAAATAGAGCATCAACTGTTTTTCTTTTACTTCTTTATCAGTCAAACGAAACACATCACACACTCCTCAGTCTGAGGTCTTTGATTCAGTTATCTTCTCTCTTCAGTAACAGATATTCACAAATCTCTCAAGTCACTGCATTACTTATCCACATTACGCAAGCTGACACACACACACACACACACACACACACACACACACACACACACACTTCACGTTTAGCGGCTGACGAAGCTTGAACTCGGAGCTTGAAGAGAGACTACAGTAACACAACTCAAAGTGGTGGAGGGCGAGGCCGTTATTGTAACGTGTTAATTTTGATTTGGTTCGTTTAAATGGACGGTAACATAATGAAAATAAATGCTATATAAACCGATGTGTTGGGTTTGTGGACACTGTATATCTAGAGCCCCAAAATGGGGACTTTTACTACTGTTGTGGGTTTGCCTACTCATTAAATATCAGAACAGCGTCTAGTCGGACACTTCCTCACTGGTTCACCACCGCTGCTGAGCAGTGGTGAAAGAGCTGAGGTATCTCCGTCTCCTGTAAATGATGTTCTGTCTCCTGTTTGCAAGGTGAATGAGCAAGACCACAGCCAATTTAGTACGGTCTTGAGAAAGAAATAAAAAAAACTGTTCAGTTGAAAGTGATGCTATAGTTGTTTGAATTCGTCCCTGATAAAATAAAAATTCTTTTGTCCTAATACGGAATGATGGTTTTATATTTACGTTTTTTAAAAAAGAAGCAAGATAGTGTTGCATTTCAAACTCATGATCACACAAGTATTAGTTATTTACAAACCCAAATAAAAGGTTGAACTTGATGATTGACATTCAGAAAAAACATGCACTCAAGTCGCATGTTAAGTTACTTATCTTAGGTAAATAAATGCATACATCTCAGCTGCATTATCTAGTTGTACTTTCTGGTGAGGTTCATCTAACAGCCAATCAAATGTCATGTGACTTAATACAAGACTCAGCTGTAACTAATGCTTTTGACATGAACCAAAGCGAACAATCCTAGAGGGATATGGTCACTCAAACTCAAATATAAAGTTACGGTCGGTGTATTACTGTATGCAATAATTGGTACATTTGATGTTCAAACAGTCCTGTTAAATAGTGACTCATCTTGGCAGTAAATGTTTGTTTGCTAATGAAGTATGAAATTATATATGCAACTCTAAAATTGCAACTCCAGGTCAGTGGCCTTTTGTAACGTGAATAAAGATGAATTGTCTGACCGCTCTCGTGTCTAACACTGCAGGTTTTGGTTTTTAGTTTAATCCAATCTGAAGCGGTCTGGCAATGAAAAAACAAATGAGTCAAGTAGTTATATTTAACCTGCTTTATTTACTAAAATATATGGACACAGCTGCATATAAAACTGACAATGTGTGGCAGAAGAGCATGAAGATAGACTAGAAAAGAGACAGAATAAACAAGGACACTTTAGACAAAAGACATTTACAGTTGAAAAGGTTTAAAATACACAAAGATGTGAAGAAAGTCCACACTTGCTGAACAAACACGTGCCATATAAACACAATTCTGAGATTAGGAAAGAGCCAAGACTACAGACAGGAAATGTATACACAATTGATTTCCAGAAGTCATAAACAGATACCACATTGATATGGTTTTTATGGAAGAACTCCCAGAGCACATTTAGAATACGGCTGTGCAGCAATTAGCTGATGAGCAGTTTGTTCCTCTTGTCCTTCTGACGACCCTTGTCCTGGCCTTTCTGCGGGAGGTTGGAGTCACTCTGGCTGAGCGCCGTCCGCGACACCGTGGACATGCCGTCGACGAACTTGGTCTTGAACAGGACATTGGCGTTGGTGAACATGCCGTCCTTCAGGGACACCACCACGAACTGCAGGGAGAGAGAATTTAGGAAGGTAACTCGTGTGCATGTATTGCTCTTTGATGCAACCAGGACTAAGAATTCATGGCCGCACTGGTCTATGTGAGGCTTAGTACGGGTATCATAACGTATGCATACCTGGGAGTGTCTGAAATGTGTGCGCAGCATCTGTCCGATGTTCTGCGTGTGCGAGAGATCCAGGGCCGCGTCCACCTCGTCCAGGATGTAGATGGGAGCTGGTTTGAACAGCAGCATGGCCAGGATGAGGGACAAGGCCACCAGTGACCTGAACACACAGACACAAAGAGGACGCTCAATACGGGAGACGGACTTCATTCATCGTCCATGGAAACCGTTACACCCATGCTGCTAAAAAAATAGACAAAACAATTGTCATAAAAGTGCTTTTTTGCTGACCTTTGCCCACCGCTGAGCTCGGTGAGGTTCTCCTTCCAGGTGCTGCCCAAGGCCACCTTGAACTCGAGACCTTCCAGGACACCATAGCCCTGGAGGGGAGCCAGCTTAGCAGTGGCCCCTGGCAGCAGAGTGGAGAAAATAGAGCCAAAGTCCTTGTTTACCTGCAGAGGAAGGGAAATATTAGAAGGGAAGGAAAAGTAACAGGAATCACAGTGAGGTCCGAATCCATGAGACAGAGTACCTAATAAACTGGCAATGCTGTGTATATTGTCCCTCAGTGTACATAGCCCAATGTGAGATGAAAGTGAGCCACAAATGGAAATAATGATTTGCTGAGAGGAAGCAGACCTTCTGCCACGCCACGTTGAGAGCCTCATTCTTCTTCTGGTCCAGCTCCGCGATGGTCTGCAAGATTTTGGCTTTGTCATTCTCCACGATCCTCTTCTTCTTCATCAGGTCGTTGTACTGCAGGAGGGAAGACAGTTGTGTGGGATAAACGTAGAGTCTTTCAAAGCTGCAGTTGTAGTTTGTTTTTTTCTTGCGGACACAATCTCTCGCGTCTCTGTCCTCACCCTCTCCTCTGCCTCATTCAGCATGTTCATGGCCCTCTTGTTGACATTCCTCTCCAGCTTGCTGGTGGTCTCCTCCAGCTTCTTCAGCCGCTGACCGGCCTCGCGGGGGTTGTTGGTCTTAAAGTCGTACGAGGTGTTGGGCTGGCCGAAGAACTGGCGCTCTGACCGGATCCAGTCATGTTCCTCCAGCATCCGAGACACCTGGAGGACCAACGTTATGACGAGGGGGAGAGATGGAGACGTGTTTAGAGGACACTGAACATGAAGACAGATGAAACAATCAGAGACCTCAGATTTACACTACTTAAGTAGAGGACTGAGTGTGTGTGTACCTTGTCAGCAGCTTCCTGGCTGTCTTTGCGGTGCTTACTAATGTTGTGTTCCAGCTCCTTGATCTTCAGCTGGACTTCGTTGTTCTGCTCCCTTATCTTATTGGCCTCTGTGCTCTTACCCTGGAACATTCAGTTTGATAAAAAAATAAATATCAAACATATCCTAAAATTCCAAGCTGTAAAATAAGTCTGCACTAGACAATTAAGAAAGTGAAAGACCACAGCATTAAAAAGGAACAACCTGGAGCATTTCGGGAGGATCTATTAGCAGAAATGGAATATATTATTCACAACAATGTCTTCATTCGTTTATTATCACATGGAACTAAGAACCGTTGCGTTCTCGTTAGCTTAGAATGAGCCCTTCACCTCTACAAAGGGAGCACCATGTTTCTTCAGTTGCCTAGAATGGACAAACCAAACACTGCCCTTTCAGCGTTTTCATGTGACCTGAAGTACAGTTCTAATGGTGCAGTGGCAAACAGCGTTACCGTGGTTTTACACTCAGCGGCTCACGTTACCGCAGAGCAGAGGGCTGTTCAGTTCACCGCCAAATCCTACACACAGTCCTTTAAAATGTGCAATCACCTTGAGCTCTTTGTCCTGAGCCATGATCACTTCCTTCTGGTTGGCCAGCTCCTCCTGGGCTTTGCGCACTGCCTCCTGCACAGCGAGACAGAGAATGAGGTACGGTGAGAGAGAGAGGGAAAATAACAACAGAGTAAACATGTATACTTAGATGTGAGCTCTTGGGGAGACAAATTTCAAAAAGCATAAACTTGTGAGCGTGACAGTTTGCACCTTAAAAATTATGCAAATACCTTGTTCTGTGATACGGTGCAAGCCATGCTGTCTATCTGCTCCTTGATGGCCCCCATGGCTTCATCCACAGCCTGAATCTGCTGCTCATAACCAGCCTGCTCCCTCCGCAGCTCCTCCAGCTCCAGGGCCACGGTGTCAGACTCCTGCAGAATGTGAACACGTTTGATGAATTCACCAGAGGCACAAGCAGAATGAGGCTGCCAAAGCATTGCATGGAGAGGACAACTGGCGGCTGTGTGTGTGATTGCACGTGTGTGTGTGTGTGTGTGTGTGTGTGTGTGTGTGTGTGTGTGTGTGTGGTTGGCGTACCTGCTGCTTTTGCTTCAGCTTCTTATTGAAGGCGTCAGCTTTGGCCTTGGCTGCGTTGAGTTTCTGTTGGGCGGCTTTCAGCTCCTTCTCCCTCTCGGCCTCGGCATTCTTCATCTTGTTCTCCAGCACCTTGTACTTTTCCTCCGCCCGTTTCTGCACCTCCTTGGTGACACGCAGAGTCTCCTCACTCTCCTCTGGTTCAGCAAGCACACCACACACAGTTAAGTTAGCACAAACAAAAAAGATTAAATCAGGACCAGTGTACCATTTTAGATTTCACAAATCTAGTGTCTATTTGTATTCAGTATGTCAGCATTCTGACCAATGGCCTTGCGCAGCCTCTCCAGCTCCTCTTGCTGCTGGTGGAAGGAGCTCTGCTGCACCTTGGCCTGCAGAATCTGTTCCTCCTCCACCTTCAGCTCATACTGTTGCTTCAGCTGACGGTACCTGGAGGGAATGAAGAAGACAACGTAGCTCAAGGATGGAAAGAATATGACATAATTAAATACAGAACACACCAGGAGGATGTGAAAGCAAGGTTCAGGGCACCGAGTTGGTGATGTATTTTGAGAATTAAAATTTCTTAGAACATTTGGGAAAACTTGGGAACAAAAGCCAATACTGATACAGATATTTTTTTAAATCCATAACAATATGTCGGACAAATATTTTTTATAATAAACAAAATAACCTGTATATGGATCCCTTATATTAGGTTTTCTTTTTAAAGACGTTTGACCATGATACATACTGAAGAGGAGATTGTTCCCTCTGGTGGACAAACTATGTAAAAGGTGAAACTGTTTCTAAATGACCTCCATGTTGGTAAGTTTCCAGATAGACCGATAAAGATGCATCCGTCATAAACTAGTATCGGCTCATATATCAGCTCTATGTTAACTGGTGTGGGTATTTTGTGTGTTTGTGTCTGCATACTTCTCCGCGGTTGCCTTCAGGCTGGCCAGCTGTCGCTCATTATCCTGGAGCTGGGCCTCTTGGTCATTCAAGTTGTCGCGAACTGCCTTCAGTTCCTGTAGGCTGGACAGGACCGATGCTGACTGGGAGCGAGCGCCTGGGAGAGAAAAGGGCATTGTGTATGAAAAATGTAATATTACATTTGTCTAGTAAGTCCAAACTGGTATTCCAGGTATGCACAGAAGCTTTAGAAAACAGTGATAAAGCAAAGTTTCAAAGCAACCGTACATACTGCAGGTAACACACACATAATCGAGCACGAGTCTCACCTCCGCTCAGAGTCCCCTGTGGGTCGAAGATGTCCCCTCCAAGAGTGACGGTCTTGGTCTTCACCTGCTTATCAAAAGCCACTTTTTTGGCGTTGTCCAGGGTGTCGCACACCAGTGTGGAGCCAAAGACGTACTCCATGGCCTTGCGCAGGTCAGACTCGTAGCCCACCAGGGACAGAGCCGCGTGGACGTTGTCCTCGCCGACCTGGCAAGAGGGGGGAGGACAGACGGAGAAGAGCCGGGCCTTTTAGGATCAGACAGAGCGACGACTCAATTTCCGAAACGGGCTGTATTTAGATGTCTCACCAGGCTCTTGGCGGTGTTCACCACTCTGTCGCTGAGTGTCTTGGCAGAGATCTTGTTCAGGGGAATGATGGTGTACCTCCGCTGCAGCTCTCCCTTCTCCAACAGCTTCTTACCGGTCACCTGGCAAAGACAGAAATCACATGGTCGACTCCGGTTGCACTGTCCCAGTGGTACGCGAATGAAATAACATAAACATCATTACATGATTGCACACTGTCCACTAACACACCTACCTCTGTGTCAACTACAATGTTATAGAGGCGGCCTCCTGCAACCACCTCCAGTCCTGTTGCGTAGGAGACGTCACGGACTGTAATCAGGTTAGCGAGCAGCCCCTTCACTTTGCTGCGGTCCCATCCTCGCTCTGGGTCCCTTTAAGATGGTAAAAACACATTAAACACGATACTATCAATCTTCTCTGGGCCAAGCAATACGATGATACCTAATTTCTTTTTTTCTTTTTACGTTCAAAGCTTCTATTGAGGTTTTCAAATGGCGCTTTCGTCATGTTTTATGATGTCATCAAACTTAGAAATGGTAAAAAATGTGATTTTGTGTTATTGTGGTTGTATAAAATGAAATTTATGGTGCTGTTAAATTGCTGCTAGACCGCCCCGTTGACCAAGACCCGGGCCTCCCTTTGTGTGCAGCAAACTAGAAAGCAAACTGGTTTATTTAGCTCAGGGAAAGTTGTTGTTTTTGAATGGCTAAACATCAACAAATATGAATTGAAGTAGAATATTTGATTGGGTATAAATGTGTTGTGAATTTGGGAAATGATCACATCTATTTTTTTCACCTGTGTGGATGTGCAGGACCTTTGAATTCAGAATAGTTTCATTCAATTAATTCTCATTAATTGACAGTTTCAGAATTAGTGTGATGAATAATGTGAATGTGTGTACAGCTCAAGCTAATTTCCAACCCATTATCAGAGGGCAAACTAACAGCACATCTATATTCACAACATACTGTACAGTTACAGATATGAGCAAATCCTTACTTGTAGTCGAAGCGCAAGTTGGGGAAGCGAGACACAAGACGTTCATAGGTCTCTTTAAGTTTAGCGACCTCTCTGGACAGCTGCCTTCTTTTGTCCAGCAGATTCTCCTCCTTCCCATCTGAAAAGCATACACAGACCCCACTTGTTAATACAAAATGCGTAACATGAGGAATGGCGGCTGCCATGTGCACCAGAGGCTGACCTCGTGCAAAGCTCTGCTCTCACACAGTACCTTCATAGTTGAGTTTAGCCAGCTCCGCCTGCAACTTCTCCCTGCTGCTTCTGACGGCCTGCAGGCTGTCCTGGTCCTTCTTGTAGCCGCTGTCCATCTTTTTCACCTCGGCCTGTTTGGTCTTCAGCTCAGCCTGGGCATGCTTCAGGGTCATCTGGGCCTGGACGGAGACAAGATGGATGAACAATCTTTCAAAACGAAAGGAAATACATTGAGTATTTTCTCAATAAGGAGTGAGTTTAGAGACGGCAGGCCTGTGATGTGTGTTCATGCTTTTGAGCAAAAATGTTTGTACTGCAAACTTGCTGATGAATGTAAACTGGCAACCTGAAACACTTGATCCCTGTCGGATACGTTCATGTCCTTTCCTCACCTGCTTGGCCTCAGTATCAGCCTTGCTCATGTCGTTCTTGCAGGTCATCATCTGGCCTGCCAGCGTGGCCTCCTCTCCGTCCTCGTTGGTGGAGAGGCCCGCGGACACGGCCCTGAAATGCTGCTCAGCTGCCTCAAGAGCCGCGCTGTCCTTCTGTCCCTCCTCCTGGAGAGCCTGAAGCTGCTCCGACAACTTAGAAACTTCCTTTTCTTTTACCACAAGCATTTTCTTGTCCTAAGGACGAAGGGAAACAACTGTTGAAGTTTTTGTTTGGACAAGAGATTAAACAAGTCATATAGGAACAAATTAGCTGAATGTATTGTCCCGTTACCTCCTCCATACTCTTGACAAGCTCATTCCTCTTCTTGGTTTCATCTGTGACATTCTGTTTTTTCAGGTCAAGCGCACTCTGAGCTTTGGCGTCCACACGTTGCACATCAGCTAGAGTCTCCTCCAGAGATTTTAATACTCCACTCACCTCCTACAGGTGAGCAGATAAACATCAAAGGCAAAGCAATATAACTCAAGATTCCTTTCCTTTGCTGTTGTTTCATTTAAAACACACAAAACATTAAATATTGATAAGCTACAGATCATTTTGGACACTTCCTCCAATATGTCTTGTGAACCCTAGAGGGTCATCCAGGGGCAAAGATTCAAATGTTTAACAAAATCGACTTCCCAGGAATGCGGGAGAATTGAGAGTTCCAGTGTACCTGGTCTTTTTTCTTCTGCAGCTCCTGAATCTGGGCCGACAGCTCCTGGACTTTGCTCTCATTCTCGGCCATGCTTGCTTGCATCTTGGTGATGTTATCCTGCATCACCTTCAGATTATCTGCCGACTTCAGCTTGGTTTCCTCGGCACACACAAACAGCCAGGCCACATACAGCCGGGACAGGTGCTGGATCTCACGCATCAGCTTCTGGTACTCCAAGTATGATGATCGTTCCTGCAGAGGGAGTAAGGTTTGGAAAAAAGGGTGAAAAAATTACTTTAACAGAAATTATATGTTAATCGGATACTGTCACATTCTTGCCATTACATGTCAGTCACAGCAGGGATTTTGTACGTTTTGACTTTGCATTGAACCTACCTCTTGGAGTTTATGCATGGTTGGAGTGATTTCTTCATCCAAAATCTTGGAGGAAACAAAGAGAAACATTTCAACATTAGTTGCAGTTGTATTTGTGGAATGAAAGGAGATAAATAAGTCAAAACAAGTTGGGATGTCTAACATACCGTCTGAATCTCCTTCAGCTTGGCCTCCTTCTTCTCAATGGTTTTCTGAGCGCTAATCTTTTTACACTCGTACATCCTGGTTCCCGCTGCCTCCTCGATCATGGCAAGGATCTGAAAGCAAAGAGGTGGTCATTGGAAGACTTGAAAAAGACGGGACGACAGTATGAAATAGTACCAACGGTGGACAGCCTGTGCATGCTTTACCTCTGGTGGCTTCATGTTAAGAACTTTGGTGATCCTCCCCTAAAGTATCGGAAACATCACAAGATGTAAAATACTGCCGAGGGTTACAAACAACTACCACGCACACTGCTGCAGACACAAGACTGACCTGCATGATGAGAAAATGCGGGTTGTTGACGTTGAGGCCAATAGAGCAGAACAAGTCCTGCACCCTGGTGTTGTTGGCATTCACTCCATTGATGAGGTACTTGTTCCTGCCACCGATCACCACCTAAAACACAGTTGTATAACACAGTTTTAGTACCGGCATTGCACACAATGACCAGTTGTACACCAGTGACAGAGCTGTTGATTGATTTCTTGGCCAACCTGTCTGGTGACGGTGATCTCATCGTGGGTTTCAAAACCCAGAGGACTCTGGCTTTTGTTGGAGTTGTCAAAGGTAATAGACACCGTGGCCTTGGTGATGCCACCCTGTCCATTTTTGTAAACCAAGTCCTGGAGGTTGGAGGCTCGCACCTTTCAAGTGAAAATGACACAAAGAGATAACGTTGCAGGTTTCAAGAGAGACCGGTATTCCTGAGAGTTAAGATGCTTCTAGCTAACAGTTAGCTTACTGACTCTGTTTTGGTAGTTACCGATAGAAAAATACTACAATACCCAACTGTGCAACATGATTCATGTATGGTCAACAACTAGGTGACTTTTAGCCATAGAGCGTAATGACCTTATAGCCAACAACACTTACATGGCTGAGGTTGGAAATGCCCAAAAGGAAACATATCGAGTCCAAAATATTGGACTTGCCGCTGCCGTTCAGTCCCGTGATGGCGTTGAACAGCGGGTCAAAGCCGTTGATCTCCGTCCTCTGTGCGTAGGACTTGAATCCTTCAATAATAATAGACTTGATGTGCATCTTTAGGCTGTCCTCCCCGCGGACTCAGGAGGCAAAGTTTACGGTGTTTGAAAACCCAATCGGCAATTAAAAAGTCGAAGCACTAGGTTATCGCCCAGTGTTTATGACCGACAACAGGAAAAGTCGCTCTGCTCTCCTCTAACTTGAATTTTGGCGGCAGGCGTGGAGCCGCTGGTCCGTCCGTTTTTTTACCGGAACAGGACGAAGACATTTAAATAAATCTTAACACGATTTGTGTGCATATTAAATGAATGTATTGATATTGGAATATGGTTGACATTGCATTTAAAGACAATACGCAAAGGACACCGTTTCATATATATTCATGTTTATTTTCGTCAGGCAATGTTGACGGCTACTAAATGCTCCCCGTCGCCTGCAGCAATGTTTTAGGGCCACCTGTAGGTAGAAAGGCTGAACTGCAGATGGAAGAAATAATAGATCGCCCCGTGTCAGACAACCATAGATTGTGGACGACAATTTAGGAAGGTTACAGAAAAACGGTTTAACGTCAACGACGGTGGTTGTATTTTAGCCAAAGCTAATACAAGTATGTAAAAGATAATTGCTTTTGGCCTACTGTATTTTATATTGTTTTTATAGATGATTCTACCCCGTTGAAAAATGAATAACGTGAAGCATAAAGCCATACTCACCATTAAGAACGACAGAAAGTCCTAGCATTAATGTCAATTACTTTGACCAAATATATAAAGTCTTAATCTTTTTTAATTACTTGGGTTTTTCACGATCATTTAGTATCATTTTAAGTTATTTTATGTTTCAAATGTAAAACATTATCAACAAAGCAAGAAATAAAAATAAATCTGGTGGGGGTAATGTTGAATCCTGTATTTACTCTTTTGTGGCCTAATAGGGATTGTCAATATATCGATTCTAATATATATTGGAATCAGCCATATATGGTAATTCAGTTGTAGGGACTAAACTGAAGTCATGAGCTACAAAGCCCAGACTACCACAGACAAAACCCTATAGGAATAATCAAATATATTGTACAAAGTGAATTACTGCACCACATTAATGATTCCACCTATAAGAATGCTAAAGGCAGAGAAAGAAAATAAATGTGTAGTTGTTTTTATTTGTTCTCCATTTGAAATTCACATGTTTACAATAGCGCACAGAATGGAATACTGTCAAGGATGAATAAGTTCACAAAAGATCACAAAAGTAGATTAAACAGTTAACAAATACCAAGCTGCTGGAAACTTGCATTTGCCACGAAGATACATTCAGCAGAGTATTGATGCAAAAAGACATTTCATGGTGAATAAGCCCTACTAGTGTTAACAGAAGCCACAAGATTACACTCACTTCACAGCTCCTATACACAACACAAGTTATATACTGTAAACCTTGTGCCGTTTTCTAACATACGCACGCATCTTTAAATTGACACACAAACACACACAATCGTCGTGTCGTTCCATTATACGTCCATGGGCACGGGACACATGGAGAGACACACCAAATTGAATGCGTAGAAGCAGATCTGTGTGAGGACAACACAGTCTCCTCGGTTGGAGTAGAAGGAGGTGGGCTTGATGTAGGCCCAGTCAAAGTTCCGCAGGTTCAGTGACCTCTGGCAGTACTGGTCGCTGAGGACGACCAGGGCCCGCACGAACGAGTATTTGGCCGAGCAGCTGACAGCCGTCACTGTACGCACCTTGTCAAAGTGAAGCAGGAAACAGGGGTCGTCCTGGAGCCACAGAGACACAGAATGAGATAACATTACTTATAAAAAATAAAAAAACACATTGATGATATGTTCTATGAAAGAACACAATGGTCACTCAGTTAAAATTGATTCAAATCTGACAATAAACCTTCGAGGTGATGCCGGATATATGACAGCAAATGGCACAAATAAACAAGGAATAACCTTGTTGATAAAAACAAGCATCTCAATAATTGAACCGCATCAGGAAAACTCTGTTGTTTGACAGATGAAATGAGGTTGAAAGCTGCACATTAAGCTACATCTTGAGTTAAGCTTATGTCAACCCCAGATGTTCTACATTAGTATCAAAACATAATTGAGGTGGTTGTGCACAACAATATATAGGTATAGGTAGGTGCAGAATTATTTCTCTTTTTTCCTTATCTGTTTTACATATTTTGTTTTTTATTTAGGATCCCAAAGACAGACATTTCTTTTCTGGGTCCACATGCAGTAGCACGTAGCACTGATAAAATAATTACATGAATTACAATGTAAAATTATAATTTGAGATAAATTGCATTTTTTCAAAGCTTTCATAAGTATAAGAGTAAAAGTGTGATTATTTATGAGAACACACAGTTTAACATATTAAATGTGCCAATCATTCTTTCTGTAGAAAACTATAGGAACTAATGCAATAATAAGCAAAGAGAATAGCAATACAAAATTGGGTTAATTACCACATCAGGGTCCCGTCCGTCAACAAGAGTCAGGTCTTGCAGAGGCCAGACCTCCGTCCTCCTGTAGCACTCCTGGATGCTGGAGCGTTTGGTGTGGGACTTCTTGGATCCAGACTTGAGGGACGGCTGAGATATCTGACATCGCACTATACATAATTGCACCACTTTGTTTTTTAAAACTGCGGAAAAAGGAGAAAAAAAATAAATATATATACATATTTTTTGCAAATAAATAGGCCCACTGCAGCGCCAGACTTTTCATCTGCAGTAAAAGTAAATCCTCTTTCCAGGCCTCATAGCATTTAATACTGTCCAAAGGAAAGGTTCAGCACATTCCCTGCAGATTCTGTACAGCCAAGGTAATATTCTGTGCCTGTAAAAGAAAATCCCAATGATCATCTTTAACCCCTTAAAACTGCTCTCAAATACCCGATCCAACATTTAAAAAAAGCTGTTTACCTGAGACACAGAGAAAACTTCTCCCGTGCGTCGCCTCGTCGATCTCAATAAACTCCACCAGTCTCTGTTTTTCAGGTCGGAATAAAACTCTCTGCATCTCCTCCCTCAGAAGAGACGACATCACTGGAGAGCAGACGAAGAAGAATCGAGATCAGATAATGCGGTGGGAGGGAGGGGGAAAGCTTTAAGAAAAAATCAAAAAAAAAAAAAAAAACAGAAGCAGTAAGGCAACAAAAGAGTGACAATAGATGAGAAAATCCGAGAGAGGGAAAAAAGAGAAATCGCAAACACTGAAAGCCGGCAGTGGTGGGCGAGGAAGGTGGTGGGGATGTTTCCTCCGGTCAGACCGCGTGAGAAGTATGTGGTCGTGGATATGAAATGAGCTCTTACCCCCCCCCCCCCCCCCCCCCCCCCCACACACACACACACACACACACACACACACACACACTCCACTCCGAGGCTGTCAACTTCTGATGATCTATGTAAATCTTTCATTAAAGTACTGCCTTTAATACCAACGTGCCCAGGAGGGATCGAGCAGAAAGGGAGCGATTAAAGGCCAATCTCTTCATCATGGTGCCCTTTTATTGCTTCAATTAAGATCCATTATACCAACGCCGATCCCCCACGTTGACTCAGGTTTCCTGTAAAATATGGATTTCACTCTTGGATATTTGTATTTACTTCAGCGTCGAAGTTGTGTGTCTCACCCTGAAGCACAGATATACAAGGACTCTGCCCTGTGGTTGTAAGTGGTTTCCTCACAAACCACTGATTTTTCTTTCCGTGGTCTCTCTGTCTTCACTCACTCACATATGCAGTAGATGGTGATGTATATATATATATATATATATATATATATATATATATATATATATATATATATATATATATATATATATATATATATACATACATATATATATGTATATATATATATATATATATATATATATATATATATATATATACTGTATGTGTGTGTGTGTGTGTGTGTGTGTGTGTGTGTGTGTGTGTGTGTGCGTGTGTGTATGTGTGTGTGTGTGTGTGTATGTGGCAGGGTGCCCGATGGTCGTCTGTGATTAAACGGTTGTTGTGTGGGAAAAGGATGTCCCACAGCACTCTGCATGGTTTCCATTACCCTGTAGTAATTCAATCTCTGAGCACAGGTACGATGGGGTGAAGCACTTAAATGGGGGGATTTTACTAGCACATAAAGGATGCTATACACTTCTTTAGCGAGCATGGCTCCACGAGACAATTTGCCTGATGTACTGATAAACAGGACATAATATCACACTTTTTTTTTCTTCCGTCAAAACAGCATGGCCGTTTTTCCATGAAGAAAAAAAAAACAGTCCCGGGGTGAACCGGACAAAAGCTGTGATGTGATTTGATTTGTTAGCAGGAAAGAGTGTGGCTCCATTGGATTTGTCACGCAACTAAGTGCTTTATTGTTGTTGTTGTTGTTGTTGTTGTTGATGATGGTTTCTGCGGGTGTTCCCTTGACAGGCTCTCTGCCTCTGAGATGGAAAGATGAGCGCAGGGGCCGTAAGTATACAGGGAGGACAGGAAACATACAAGTGTTGAATCTCATGAATAACACATGGGGTTTTATTGTACTTATACTTATCATAAACTTCAAACGTCAATTGAAAGGGTTTATAATTGTACAATAATATGGGAGACATACCCAGGGAGTGGCTTTTGTAATGTAGATGGTGGAACGCACAATAATAAAGGCTGCGGGGTTTTTCCATTGGAATTCAATGGAAACACTTTCAATGCGTCTAAATCTGTATTTGTAAGAAAGTATTTATCACAAAGCATTCCCATTATCCCTGGCTTTTGTTGGGGCATGCAGTAGCTAAGCCAACAGGATACAAACGTATAGCAATATATTCTAATAGTGTTACCTGTGGCTCCATGGGAGGAGTTTGGAAAGAGAGGGGCGCGTGATTAAAGAGGACTAAGAGGAGGTGTGTTCAAGGTTCAGGAGTAAAGTCAAAAGGACCCGGCAGCGAGGATGAGGAGCAGATCCGTGTGACGCACTGGAGGGACGGGATGAAGTGAACGAAGCATGGGGAAGGAGGACAAGAAGAAGAAGCTGCTGGGGAAAAAAGAAGAGTCTATGAAGTATTAAAAAGGAAGCAGGAAAGGAGGGAAGCTGATAAGGACTAATCCGAGAAAAGAATAACCCGAAGAGAGCTGAAAATGATGACTGAGAAAAAGAGGAAAAGAGCGGGGGCAGCTTGAGTTCACAGAGAGAAGATTTAAGATTGTTGGAGAAAAAAAAAAAGAAAGAAATTGTGAGAAGGTTCAGAGGTTTAATGAGTGCATGCAGGAGGAAATAATTAATGAGGCTGGCACTACACTAAGGAAGCTATAGAGCTAATGAAAACACGTTTTGTTTAATGCACAAGCCTAAGGCTGGAATTTTGAAAAAAAAAGGTGTGTGAACGCTGTTTTCATAAAATATATAGATTCTGGATTATAAAGTTTGCAATTTTTGTGATACTGTTGTAGTATTATGAATGTTATTTGTGCACAAAAAGATGGATTAAAGTTTGCTTCATATAATTGTTGCAGACATTTTACCTGAACTGTTTTTCTTTCTGGTATTTTGCATTTGAAAACCTTTTTGTATTTAAGGTCTTAGTCTTTAGGAGCTACACGGATGTTTTGATGCATTGTTTATAATTAATATATCAGTTTTTCCTGTACCGACCGGTGTGAGGGTCAGAGGGACAGAGGATGTCGTATGTGTACAGATTGTAATGCCCTCTGAGGCAAATTTGTGATTTGTGATATACAAAATAAATTGAATTGAATAACACCAAATAGCTTGCTTGGTGTATTACAATTGTAACTATATTGGAAAATTGTGAGGCCAATGGAGTAGAAGCACTGCTGGGTCTTTGTGGAAATCAGCTGCTCTTTGGATTCAGGTGTATAAGTGCTTATTTCATTATGTGAAGGGTTCATTGTTTGGGTGGAATATGGTCTCAAAAGAAATATAAAAAACAATCCAAGGCACACTGTAGGCTTTGTGCAAAATTAAAATGTCTTTATTATACACAGCAAAATATATTTGAAATTAAAAACCCCTCAGCGTTGGTGTTGATGTTCTTTTATTTGTGCATGATGGTGTTGTAACCATGTAAGTGTCTTTTTTTCTAAAAATGAATTGTCAAGTAAACAAAACAAGGAGTTTATCAGAGAGGTGACCTGTGCTCCAGTGTTTCTGCGTTAAAAAAAGGGTGGGCAGTTTATGACTCATGGTTGATCAAAGATGATCGAGGAGCCTTTTCTGGACATGACACAAAATGAGTCCCGCAGGAAAACAGGCTCATAAAAATATAAAAAGCACTATCATGATGTTTCAACATGCAAAAACATTTAGCCTTGCCTTGGAGCGAAGATGGTTGTGAAAAAGCCCAGAACAATATATATATATATATATATATATATATATATATATATATATATATATATATATATATATATATATATATATATATATATCACTCTTTATATAATAAACAGGAGCAAAGGACTTCAAATGCATCTCCCACCTTTCTTCAACCAAAAACTAAAATAATTCATTCATTCAGGAAAAGATCCTGAACCAAATTGGATGTTTATCGCTCCTGTGGAACATGGTGGCACCTCGTATGGTGGCCTATGAGGTTTGACTGTGTGAAAGCTGACTTGTGCTGTAAAGCGCTTTGAGTGGTTGCTAAGACTATAATTTATAATGTATAAATGCAGTCCATTTACCACCTCGGGCTGCTTCTCCTAACGTAGATTTTATCACTGCTGAGAAAATTATAATTTCCCCTCTCTGGGGATAAACATGGGGTGAAAAAAAGTATGAAAATATTTGCCAGAGAGGAGTCTAAGGCTTAATATTGCAGGGGCCACACCTGAGCTTCAGCACCGTGCCTCATCATGTGACGTACAAGATCGCTTTTCCCTTATTACCAAACTCCTGACATCGCTACATGCCTTTAGTATTATCCCTACAGCTACCTCCCTGCACATCAACACACTTCTCTGGGTGAAGAAAAGTTGAGATTGCACACAAATAAAGGGACTGCACAACACACACACACACACACACACACACACACACACACACACACACACACACACACACACACACACACTTTGATTGTAACTTTTCCAACAGTTGTTTGTTAGAGCTGATAATGACCTCATGCATTTCTAGTGCTGCACTGGTAGGAGGATGACACCGCCAAAACCTACTAATGTAGCAGAACTGTCACAGGAAACATGGCAATATCCAGGTCAATTAAACATAATGTCTTGGGCAACAACTAAGCTATTGTTTTGGTTTTAGTTTTAAAATCAGGATTATGAAAGCTATATTTTTAACTTTGAGGATTTTAATATTGGTATACATTTATTATAAAGCAGTTTAAACTATGGGTTTTGATACTTAACAGTGTTGTAATCCTGACAGGAGAGCTTTGATTTCGCAACAATGAGAGAGTATCTTGTTTATTGTCTGTCTTGAAAACATACTATTCTCTCGTCCAGTGAACAATACCTTACAATACCCTACCAATTCCCTACCATCTGGCAGGAGGCTGAGGTCCATCAGGACCAAGACCTCAAGCCACATGAACAGCTTCTTCCCGTCGACAGTCCGGCTCATAAACAAAGCCCGGGACCCTCACTGTCATCCCCAGGACAATTTTCTTCCAGACACTCTCCTGCTCATCCCTGTTTCTTTATCTATACACACTCAACACTTTTAACATTTCACTTACATTTCACTTGTTTACGGTCCTGTTATCCGTTTGTTGTGCACTTTATATTATATTTATATTCTTTTATATTCTATTGTAATTTTTAATATGTTCTATTTCTTGCACTGTCTTGATTGTTGTTGATTGTTTGATGTTATTGTTTATTTGTTATTGTTTATTGTTATGCACTTTATGTCATGACAAATTCCTTGTAGGTGAAAACTTTCTTGGCAATAAATGGTTCTGATTCTGATACAGTATACAGCCATCACTGCACCGTTTGCAGCCCACATAGACTCCTCTGTCCATCTCTTTTCTCTACTGTTACCTTGATTATGAATGTTGTATTCACCCAGAAACGAGCTGTAAACTCCATTTTGAGCCATAATGCAGTTGCTTTTGTGTGCTATTTTATGTCATGGCAATAAAAATGTCACAATAAAAAGGACATGGTCTTTCGTAAAATTAACCTCTAATCCCACTTATGCCTTATAAATAAAAAAATATAAAAAAGGTTTCTTTGGACAAAATACCCAATAATATGAATTTAGGGGAACCTCGACACAGTACAGGTACAGCGTCACGGCATGGAGAGCTTATGATTGGATGTCGATAAAAAGGGGAAACCCCTTGCCATCAGGCAGGGCCATCCCTACCCTGCGCTGCACCCTCCTGGCGACCGTCCAATGTCACATTCACAGTCCATTCACTCTCACCCAAAGTGTGTGCAGCGGTGTTTTCCTGAAAATATCATGCTGGTGTTCATAATGCACATTCATGTAACTTTAAACAGGGATACATTTAAGGCAGAACAGACTGTCTGAATATTATGCCAAGACTAATTAAAATTATATATCCGGTATAGTGTCCGCCATTCTCGCTTTTAAGTGCATTCATTTGCAAGCGGGACGCAGAATCGCTACCGTGTCCTTTTATTATCTGTCATGTGAAAAAATAGGATGGCAGTCGCTGGGAAAAGCCACAAAAACACGCGGAGTCATTTCCCCTCTGAAGATCACCCAGCGATCCCCTCAGCTTTGCTGCTACTGTACTTGCAAAATAGTGCGCCCTACTGACGCTATTGCGCATGACTGTACTTCGTAATATGAAGTAGGCCTCCTGTTTTTCTCCCCAACCCCGGAGTCCTCCTGGCCCCCACCGACTCAATGCAACGTTCAAGTAAGCAAAACACGGAGGCTGCCGTCGATCACACGAGAAGGTAAGGGTTTCTTAATGCACACTCAAAGCCAGCGGTGGTCGCCGATTGTGAAATAGCACGGCCGTTGTGGTGTTTTTTTTAGCGTGCGGAGGCAGTCGGACTGCAGAGGAGGCTTCGGTACTGTTTCCGCACGCTCGAGGGAGAGCAAGGCCCAGTGACCCACATTCAGAGCAGCCTGTGTCTATGTGTACGCGTGGGCGAGCGCGCGCGCGTATCCCTGCCAGTGTGCGTGTGTGTATGTGTGTGCCCGGGGACCGTGTGTGTGTACATACATCTGCCGCGAAAATGTTTCCACCATCGCTGGTTTTAGGCATTTCTCCGCGACCGACATTCATGTTTTTGTCGGCTTTTGAGAGGACCTTTCCCCGCGCGGACATTTAGGCTCCGTTTTCTCGTGGCGTTTAACGACCAACGGTAACATTTTTAGAGATTATTTTGTCCTCAATGTCAGTTGTTGCGTGACAGCTTGAGGCCAGCTTTGCAATGATAGAGACTGACATTCCTCCCGTTTATTACACAGACGCGAGGCGCTCTACCTGTCATATCTGTGTCATGCAGCGTTCGCGAGCGTAGCGGGAGGAAACTGGGTCAGTAGGTGCATTCAATCTCTGGGTTAAATGGACAGTTTTCGGTAGCAAGCTTAGTTAGCCTGCTAGCTAGCTATATGGGTTGCTCTGTTTTCGCTTGTATAACGAACACCTGTGGCACCAAAAGGTATATTGAAATGTGTTACTTTGCATGTATGATAGCTAATGGGTGTTTTGGTCGACTGCAATGCGAGGACCGTATCGCTAATATCAGCGTTTATTCATTGACGATGATGTACAGTGGGCAGGATCGTCCAATGAAGAAGCTCAGTCTAATGAGGCTTCACTTATTGGCCATCAGGAATACATGACTGTAGGTCAGGACAGTGCATGGAGCCATTAAGATGGTTTAACAAAATGACTAAATCTCACTATAATCTCCCACTAAAATCAGCGCTATAAATAATATAGCGGGGCGCTAATGTTATTCATAGATGTGACTGTGTACTGTACTGTCATATCTTACAGTAAAATCCTCTCATAGGATCATTGGGTCACATATGGTGTGCGGTTGGTGTTGGCTCTGCTTGACAGGTTTGGGAACTTCATTGTCAGACTGTTCATTTAGACATCACAGAAACAGTTACTTGATTAATTGACAGGGTTTGCTGCAATTTTGTATCATCTTATGTGGTATTGATATTTCAGTTGTAGACTGTTGGTCGGACATAACAGGCACTTTGAAGATGCCACTTTGGGCCGTCGGAAAGTGTGATGGGCATTTTTCACTTATTCTCATTAGTAATTAATCGGATCCAGCTTCTAGATTCTGTTAATCTTCTGTGTTTCACTGTAAACTGAATATCTTTGACCTTTCGGTCAGGCCCTATCTTGACCTTGAGGTTTAGGAAATTGTGACAACCATTTTTTAACTATTTTGTGACTAAATGATTAATGAGTAAATCAAAACAATAATTGGCAGATAAACTGATAATGAAAACAATGATCAGTTGCAGCTCTAATCGTATAGTAGTATGAATATCTTTTACGTTTTGGGCTGCTGGTCGAATACACTTTGTCAGGTGGCTAATTTCCTGTTTTGTGACTGCTACCATTTTCTGTCCTTGTGGACTCTAGAATTTGCATGCATGGTAAACAGTGAACACAAGCCCCCCTGGTATGTTTGTGAATGAGCGTGGATTCTTTGTGTTACAGGAGAGGTGTGGCTCACTCATGAAGGTTTGTCAGTGCCTGGAAGAATAGGATCTAAAACAACTAGTTCTACCTGCAAATACACATTCCAGAAAGTGAGTTGAAAATAACCGTATCACCATATTTTTCATAACTGGGTTACTGTGCTTCAAAAGAGTTTCTGAAGCACTCATAATGTAAGCATAATAATTGAGTTATAGCAGGGTTTCCTCGCTGCACTGGTGTTCGCTATTTGCACTTTAAAGACTTTGTGCTGCAATAACTGGAATTTCAAGACCTCCCAACGTCATAAAATCTGCTTCATTCGTTATTTATAAGTTAGTTTATAAGTGAGTTGTTTAGAAAGTCAGACAGTATTAATTGGAAGCAACCGTACACTTTTTGTACAGGGTCCAATTGAACATATGCTCAATGACACATTGAAATTGTTTAAAAAACGTTGTTAAAGTAAACAAGTTAAGCTGTCCCTCAAACTGACCGACTGTCCCCTATCTGTTGTGATTGCTCCTGCAGGTCTGAGGTCTGGTGGATCACCATGTCGTTCCTGTGCTCTGTGGCCCTCTCGTGACCCCAATGACCTCAACGGACGTTTTGACTTTTAGAGTCAGCTTTGACCCCAAACCCTTTCTACGACCCCTGAGAACAGACATAAACTGACCACGTGCATAAGCTGCATTGGGGTGAGAAGTACACACACACACACACACACACACACACACACACACACACACACACACACAGACTCACACACAAACACACAATTAAATTTGGTTGTGCATTTTTTTCAACATGTTGCAACATGGACTACAAATATGGTCTGTTGTATATTAAGGTATAGAATAAAAGAACTGACCATAGTATGCCAGCTATCTGAACCCAATGGGAATGCTGATAATTGTGTGTTGGAGAAAGACATATTAAATACATGCTTGTTTTTTAGTTTTTTTTCAGAAAGGACTTTTATCAAGTTTATATAATTATTTAAGCTCTGCCTATTTGCATAGCTGCAGTACGCTGTGTGCCAAAACAGTCAATCATATTTTCAGTCCACTGAATTGCAATATGTACAAACCATAACTGATACAATACTGTTTTTTTCTGTCTCTCCAGTTTGTCTTCCAAATGCCTACCTCACGCCTAAAGAGCAAATCACTGCAGCCACAGCCCTGATCAGCAGCCACCATGACATCAAGCATAGGGTATACTGCACACACACACACACACACACACACACACACACACACACACACACACACACACACACACACACACACACACACACACACAATATGTAAATGTATCGTTCATGACATTCATACACACTATACGTGTGTTTAGTATAAGCATGTTGAGTACAAAATACGTTCAGATAAATAGCTTTTCAAAAACATTAAACCCCTAATGGTGTCAATGTTCATTAATGAAATGCCTCTAATTTATTATGATAATAATAACGATAATTATAATGATGAATGAACTAAAGACCATCTTGTGGTGGGATCACACCAGCCGCAACGCTAAATCGGACCCAATGGCCCCTTTCCCCTTAGTCCCACACCCATCTTCAAACTCGGCCTTCATTTTGATCTCAACAACAACACCTGTAAAATTGTGTAAATGCGTCTTGTACGGTTGTGACGCCATGACGTTGGTTAAATCTGTCCACAGACAGACAGAAATAAAAACACCCGGCAAAATACTCATTCTCAATTCTGCAGTAGGTGTCTCCAGGACACATTCTGCCATAATGACACACATACAGACTCACAAGCTGAAAACAATACCAGCTGTCACAACTGTAATAATTATAATTATAGTTATTGTTATCATGAAATGGAGTGCCACAATAAAAAAATGTAAAGATATTAAATAACTGCTCCAGATATCAGCCGTCAGTAAAAATGAAAGTATTCATATTGACCCATATTGATTGAAATGGAGGCAAGAACACGCCCCTGTTTCACAAATGCACTTGCAATCTTCTTGGCAAGCACAACACATTCCCCTCTCTCTCTCTCTCTCTCTCTCTCTCTCTCTCCCTCTCCCTCTCCCTCTTTTACTCTCTTTTTTTTGTGTGACCCAAAAATAGAGCCGTTCCTGGCATGTAGGAATCCTCTCATTAACCAGCATCCGTCATTCGCTATTATTAACAATACAGATCTGCTTTCAAGCTGCCAACAAACATGCGTACACAGGAAAAAAACCAAAGTGAGGCGGGATAAGCTGCAAATACTTTCTTCTCCTCCCGTAGGGATGATTGTAGCATCTTTGATGGGTTGATGGAAGAAGATGAAAAGGACAAAGCAAAACGGTAAGCCAGATATAAAGATGAAGACACTAGAGTGATGATTAAACATCATATAGAAAGGATTGTTTCTTGACCGGACCTACACTCAACCTGCATCTGAAACACACTTAAAGCATGTCCAAACCGATTTTATTGGTTGGCATGCCGGACAGTGGCATTATCAGTGGCATGCCGAACACTGCAGCCATACACTGTCTTAACTTGAAACATTATAGGGTCACATGACATTTTCATGGATCGTTGTGTTTTTCTCTGTACGTCAAAGCAGTCAATCTGGACAAAAAAATCCAAACCAAAAGTCACTTGGAAATGTTTGTCCAAAAGAAACGTTCATTGCATGACATTAAGAATTCAATTTATAACCGTGGTTTTGATTTCAGCGTGTCCCGAAACAAGTCTGAGAAGAAACGGAGAGACCAGTTCAATGTCCTCATCAAGGAACTTGGCACGATGTTGCCGGGCAACACCAGGAAGATGGACAAGTCCACCATCCTGCAGAAAAGCATTGACTTCCTGTGTAAACACAAAGGTCAGGACACCTCACAGGGTGGACACGTCTTGTTCTATATTTAGCTCTTCTTGTGTACTCTGTCCATCTGTGCTTGTTTACTCTCATTACTAGAGCTTATTACACTTTTTATGAGACATGGGTACTGTACATGTAAAGTGTAAATTACTCTTTAATTATTTTTGACCCTTTTAACTGTGTAGTGACTCAATGTGTTGTGAATAATAATTGTGTCCTACTTTAAGGATTAGCTGCTTTACACCTCCACACTCTACTCAGTTTCCCCTCATAATCATTAACACTGTGTTTCCTTTATGATGAAATAATTCATTACTAGGCATGTGTTACTATTTCCTTTAAATCCTAGTTCTTATCATTGCTGTGCATGATAATTAACTCGGCTGCCACTTCACCGTTGCACTGTGTTATCTCTTGCCTTGTTTAAGTGCCTTGTTTTCACTCTGAGCCCTCTGCTATCAATGGATTTTACGTGTTATCTCTTTTATGTCCCGTTGTATTTTCCCAAAGGTTTTTTTTTCTTGAAAAATAGGATTTTTCTTCCTAAAATTGCCATTTGCATTCTGTTTCCTCTCCCAGAGATCGCAGCCCAGTCGGAGTCGAGTGAGATCAGGCAGGACTGGAAGCCTCCATTTCTTAGCAATGAGGAGTTCACCCAGCTCATGCTGGAGGTCAGACATCACACGTGCTGTACTGTAATCCTGTCTGTTAGGTGTTATATCCCCTGTTATTTTACTCTCGTGGCAATTAATGCAGATGTGCCTTAAACTTGCATTCTCTCTAATGGCCATCAGGGGGTGACTCCTCTGTTTTCAAAAAGAAGTCTGATTGTATAGAAGTCTATGAGGAAATGACTCTGCTTCTCACTTGATTTATTACCTCAGTAAACATTGTAAACATGAGTTTATGGTCTCAATCTCTAGTTTCAAGTCTTCTTCAACACAACATGATGTTTATTTAGTAAATGATGGTCCATTTAGAGTCAAATAGACCATGAAGCAGAGTATGCTTTAGGGCGGGGCTACCTTGTGATTGACAGGTCCCTACAAGAAAGTTAATTGTAAACATTTTGGTCGCCTAAAAATGTCTTATTCAGCGTTTAATTGTACTTCGCGTCACCCTCTCATGTCACCTCTGGTTGCAAAAAAAACAAGATGGTTACGGCACAAAATGCCAAACTGAAGGCTTGAAAACGGTAGTCCACAAACCAATGGGTGACACGCAGGATTTTATTTCTAAAAGTAAAAATGCTGCGGTATCATTTCAACTGATTTGACTCATTGTTTATTTTTGCTGATATTCAACAATAGACACATTGTTATCTTGTCTTGCATTATCAGGCTCTGGATGGGTTCTTTTTAGCAATAATGACTGACGGGAACATCCTCTACGTCTCCGAGAGTGTCACCTCACTACTTGAACACTTACCGGTGAGTCACACTGGTTCTTCCTTTTACCCGATATGTATTAGTCATCCTCTGTATTGTAGAACAAGCTTTAAGTGGATTTTTTGTGTGCGAGTTGTTCAGATTGAACATGCTGGGATGATCTGTGGGTGTTACTATTCTTCCAATTTCTGTGCGTGTTCTCATGTATGTGCTGTGTTCCTCAGACGGACCTGGTGGACCAGAACCTGTTAAACTTCCTGCCACTTGGAGAACACTCTGAGGTGTACAAGGCTCTGTCCACGCACCCCACCGACCACGAGAACCTTAGCTCCGACTACCTGAAGAGTCAGTACCACCCTGAAGCATTTCAACATTATCCAGTGATACTGTACTGTTTTGTGTTTGATGGTTAATCGGACAATATCATTCAGTTTAACACTTACTTACGTACTTCACTTTGCTCAGCTTGCAGCTTTTATCTGATTTTTAAAATCATAATTGTCTGTTTGGGCCTTAACATCCAAAGAAAATGATACAGAAATCAAATAAAACGAATCCATGTTCATCCGTTTGACTGTAATAAATTGTTGAATATATTTTGAATAACAAACAACTGAAGATAATGTAACATTTTCACAACTCAGTAACTCATTTCATTAGTTTAGCATAAATCCTGTCCTGTTAGTCTTGTCTGTAAGGAAGCAACTTGGTGGATATAGAAAAATCATAATCTTCTCTAAAAGAGGCTTATTTTTTACATGATTTTTTCAGACAGTATTGTCTTGATATCCTTCCAGCACCATGAAACATTTTAAACACATTTTGAACACTGCATTTATTGGAAAAAAAACTATTGTCTTTTACACATAACTTTGTCTTTTGACCTAACTGTATTATTATTATTATTATTATTATTATTATTTTCCAGCTAAGAACCACATGGAGTTCTGCTGCCATATTTTGCGAGGGACTATCGACCCCAAAGAACCGCCTGTCTACGAATATGTAAAGTTCATTGGCAACTTCAAGTCACTCAACAACGGTATGACACTTAAATAGCAGTCAACACAGAAAAATGTGTGTAAAGCCAGTTTGACTGAGGGAGTAAACGACCTCTTCAACGGCAAACCCTGCTCTGTGTTGCGCAGTTCCCAACGCGGCGAGGAATGGTCTAGCAGGGGTGTTACAGCGGTCACTACAACCTGCGTTCGACGACCAGGTGTACTTCGTAGCCACTGTTCGGCTGGCCAAACCTCAGTTTATCAAGGTAGAGGCACACGCACTCTCGCATACATACAAATATCATCTACACTGAGCCGTTAATGAATCATTTGGTCTAACATACCTTTTCTCTGCTGTTGTTTTTATATTCACAGGAGATGTGTACAGTGGAGGAGCCTAATGAAGAATTCACCTCTAGACACAGTCTAGAATGGAAGTTCCTCTTCCTAGACCATAGGTAAACACACAAACGCACACATTTGAACGTGCATTGCTTTTTAAGCTGTAAGTATACGCCGTCAGAAGGCGTGTTCGGGTGGTCGCACTCTTCCCGCGTAGGCAAAACGTCATATGAAGTACGTCTCTTAAAGCATAACCCTTTTCATTTACATAATACTAATTTCTTTGTGATATGTACTCTTTCTTTGCATACACTTCACTGAAAGCTAAGAGCACCCAGTTAGTCGTGGTCACTTTGTCATTTTGAGCTTTGTGAAGCCGACCTTCTGTTTTCCGATTTCAATAAGGATGCCATTTCTCCTTTTTCAGAGCTCCGCCAATCATAGGCTACCTGCCTTTCGAGGTTCTGGGAACATCAGGGTATGACTATTACCATGTGGATGACCTGGAGACACTGGCCAAGTGTCACGAGCACTGTGAGGGCTCCTGTTTACACGCGTTCATTTTGTGTTGTGAAAGCTTTTCTCTGCTCGTCGCCTCTAACCGCTCCGTCTCCCTCTCGTGTTCAGTGATGCAGTACGGTAAAGGGAAGTCCTGTTACTATCGTTTCCTGACTAAAGGTCAACAGTGGATCTGGCTTCAGACGCACTACTACATCACCTATCACCAGTGGAACTCACGGCCCGAGTTTATTGTCTGTACGCACACAGTAGTCAGGTACTGCAGCCTCCCTGTCCCGCTATACCGATAGAACAGAGATTTATTTGTGCTGATCATGAGACATTTCTGTGATCGTAAACGGCTCCTCACATGCAGTACTGTGATCCATTTTACTGGTGACACGGCATGTCTAAATGTTCACATCTCTCATGCGCCTTCTTTTTTTGGCCTAAAACACAGCTATGCAGAGGTGAGGGCAGAACAGCGCAGAGAGCTGGGCATTGAGGAGTCTAACCCAGAAGTTACGGTGAATAAGGTGAGAAATCACATCTAGAAATGCTCTCAACTCAACTGCCTTCATCAATGCATGAGTCCAATAATTAAGGGTTTCGCAATATATATCAAGTATGGAGGAGAAATTGTGAAAAAAACAGATAAGATGAGATAATCCTTTATTAGTCCCGGTCACTAATAAAGGATTATCTTATCTTATATCTTAAATTATGGTTGAATTTGTAGATTTGTTGGTTAAGCCTGAGTAACAAAATTAAACTATTAGTACTGTAATTTAACTTTTGTTCGTAGACTGGCTGAAGTTCTCTAGTGGCAATGTGTTAACATACCAAATTATTATATTCATCAAGCCAACATATTATTATATATGTCAAAAGGTTTACCACAATTAAGCCCAAAAACTTGTTTCTGATGTAAACTGTCTCATACAACATAAAGCCAAATTTACTGTCCAATAACTTCCATCAGTGAGATGCTACTGCCCGTTAATATTTCTCACACTGTCTACAAATCTCTGACAAACTGACTGCTGCTCTCTTATTTTATCTCAATCCTTTTGGTCAGTGATTACATCAAGATGAGAACAACAGATTTCTCATAAATCATAATGTTTTTCAAGGAATTCACAAAAGAACATTAATTCAGTGATATCTTTCTATGAAAGAACTTTTTGAGTCTAATAGCTGTTAATTATGTACTAGTGCAGGGCCTAGTACAGGACATGCCTCTTTGGATTGCTTGGCATCCTGTATCGCCGCTTACACCGCTCATCCAAACAACTTCACAGTCTGAGAAATACTCCCGCCAAGTGTGAAGTCGATCGGATGAACGGCTGTCGAGAAAAACATTGAAGGAGAGACAAGAGTGCTGGCGGTCGAGTGAATGTAAACGAAGAGAGAGAGAGCGGCGTTATCGAGAACAAAGCTAGTACAAATAAACACACCCACACCCCCGCACAACCCTGCAGGAAGGTCCTGCTTTGCTGGAATTTGAATGAATGCAGCCGAAGCGCATGCGCTCCATCCCGCTCGCTGTGTGTGTGTGTGTGTGTGTGTGTGTGTGTGTGTGTGTGTGCGTGCGTGTGTGCGTGTGTACGGACACACCTATAGCAGCACGCTTTGCACACAGCAGAGGAGAGAGAGCTGAGAGCAGAGGGTTTACTGAAGTACATAAACACACACAGGAAAATGCTGCATATTATACCTTTTGAAAGGATTGTCTGTCAAGTGTATTTTTTTTCTTCTGCTTTTAGAGTCAAGACTCTGGCTCGGAGTCCCAGCTGAATACATCCAGCCTGAAGGAAGCCTTGGAGCGATTTGACCGCAGCCGAACACCCTCAACCTCCTCACAGAGTTCCCACAAGTCCTCATCGCATGTCTCTGACAACACGTGCACTTGTAAGGACACACACACACACACACACACACATACACATACACATGTTGCATTACACATATAGTATTAGTCAGTTCAACCCTGACGTTATACGTTAAAGACGGGTCAATGACGCATCTGTTGTGAAGTTTAATGGGATGGGAGGCCCCGCAGTAAGGTGATATGCTATCCTCAGCAGAGTATGACTCGCACTCAATCAATGATTCTGTCTCTGCGACAGCCTCCAAGCTACACATGGACACGGCCACACCTCCTCGGCAGTCCCTGGCCTCCACCATGGAGATGACGTCACAGCGTCGCTCATCCATCAGCAGCCAGGTGAGACTCGATTGGCCCAAAACACCAACACATAACACACAGTTCTTGGACTTCTTGTTTTGAAGGATGCTGATTTTTGTGACCCAGAGTAATGCAAAGAGAGAGTCAGTCAATGATATTTCATAATGCAGTTTGCTTAAGCAAATGTAATAAAAACAAATTCTTACACTTCAGTTGCCATAATTCTCCTGATTACTCTATTTGCAGTCTATGAGCTCTCAGACCACAGGACAGAGTGTAACTCCAGGTATGATCACTCAGCAGCAGCAGCAGCAGCAGCAGCAGCAGCAGCAACAACAACAACAACAACAACAACAACAACAACAACAGCAACAACAACAACAACAACAACAACAACAACAACAACAACAGCAGCAACAACAGCAGCAGCAACCACAGCAGCTACAGACAAACGTACAGGTGAGAACTACACGTGGGTCATTTCATCTCATGATGTGTGGTAGAGCTGAGACGATTAGATGCAGTGGTCCCAGATTCTCAAAGGTTGGTTATTGCAATATTGACTAGTAGACCAAAATGATAAATCAATAAATTGAATATAATAATAGTTAAACAGTAGAAGAAGGGCCAAGCATTTGCAAGAATCTGACGATATGATGTGTCATCATAAAGGCGTTACAATCCAATATATTGTTTTTTTTACTAATACACAGCCATATGCATAAAATCTGGGTATATTTTTGTAAACGTTTTTATGAAGTCAGAACATTGGGATCTGCATTTGCATTTATCACAGTCCCTGTTACATCCAACATCATAGCACTACTTTTTGTGCAATCTGAGCCAGTCTGCCACAAATCCTTGCTTTTAACTATTAATTAGAAATCGATACAGTGTTTTTCAGAATCGATACAGTATTGCGATAGTTATATGTATCGCTATTTTCTGAAAACCCTAATGAAATAACTATCAGCTGCAGCTCTGCCGTGGACCTTTTTGTCCATTTGCAGCATTTCGTGATGAGCTTAAGTGACATGAGTGGCCTGTTCTTTGTCTTTTCACCCACAGCCGGTGATGGAGTTCTCAGCGCAGGTGAATGCCATGCAGCATCTGAAGGATCAGCTGGAACAGAGGACAAGACTGATCCAAGCCAACATCCAGCGGCAGCAGGACGAGCTGAGGCACATCCAAGACCAGCTGCAGAGAGTCCAGGGGCAGGGCATACAGGTCTGATATAGACCCACACACATGCTGGCCGTCTGAATCTAAAAATGAATCAAATTTCTAAAATAACTTTAGTTTCTTTAAAAAAAACACAAAAAAAACGCTTTAAAGCGATAATTGTGCTGCATTCCGTTTGTCTTGTGTCATACAAAGCACCGCAGTGCACTCAAATGATGCATTTCACTTTAAAATGTAGGTAACATATAATGTAACATTTTGTAACCTTTTACAGCAAAAGAAAACTAATTATATTCAAACCATTAACCAGAGAGATACTTCAGCTGACTGAAAGGGGTTAATTTTACTCACAGAACAATTGCATACTTACCTGTTTTGAAAATCAATTTCATTTGCATTCAGGTTTCTCCCTGTGATGTTTTTTTTCCAAATTTAGACAGTTGGTTATCTGAACAAAAGTAGCACGCAACCTCTCCTCTTATTTAAAAGATCAGTAGATGTGGTGCGCTTTGTCTTTTCCTGTTGTGTTTCACCTGGCTGTGCCTGACCTAGATCAGAGCGAGAATCATGCATTATGTATGATTTTTGTTCTATTCAGAGGACACTCGCGTGTACCCTGTAAAGACAATTTACTCACATTGAATTATTCTACTCTGTTGTAATAATACGCACAGATTAGGCAATTAAATGTACTGAAATGAGTGCATGCAGCGCAGACCTAGACACACACACACACACACACACACACACACACACACACACACACACACACACACACACACACACACACACTACTGAGGCCTGATTTTTTGGTGTTTCCATCCCGACAGATGTTGCTGCAGCAGCAAGGCGGAGCGATGAACGTGCAGCTCCCCCAGGTGGGCTCGGTCCAACAAGCCACTGCTTTGACCAGTCAGGTCCAGCAAACGACCATTAACCCCGTCCATTCAGGAAGTCAGCAGCTCACCATCCAGCAGCAGGCTCCGCCCCCCCAGCAGAACCTGCAGCAGCAGCAGACCAACGCCCTTGCACAGGTAGGACAGGTAGGAAAAAGTTTGTTCTTTTAATCTCAGATCAAACTTGCGGTATCTGTAACCTTTAAAGGAACAGGTCAAACATGAATCATGTACTCAATGCTTGAGGTCCTGTGAGAACACTGAGCTTGTGTGAACTTGCAGTGTTTACATCTCATTCAGAAGACAGGAAGAGCCACAGAGCACGCTGTTAGTGTTAGACTTCACAGGAAACTCTGCGACGGTGTACTGTAACACACACCATAATGTTTACCTTGGTTAGAAACACCTTCCATACTCTGGAATTGAGTAATGTTGAACCAAGTTATCTTGTTGTGTTCATTTAAAACAGCCAGGGCAACAAAAGCAGCACATTTCACTTCATGTTTGTATATAATGTATCAAAAGCAAACATACTTTTTCAAGTAGTGAAGTGGCTGTAATGCAACCTTCCTGCCCACCACCTTTTATGGAAGCAATGTGCAGAATATCCTGACGTTCATTTTCTGTTTTTCTGTATATTTACAGCTTCATGACCTGTACATTTATTTTTGGTATGTTTAAATTAAACATGCCTAAAATAATAAAAGTGAACCAAAAAAGACCCTTAGTGTGTTTACTCTGTTTTTCAAAGGAATTCATATCATGTCCCTCCCTCCTTCCCCACATTACCACTTTCCAGCCCCAGCGTCAGCCCCAGCAGCCCCCTCAGGCTCAGCCCCAGACCCAGGGCTCAGTATCCGCTCCACTGTACAACACCATGATGATCTCCCAGCCAGGGCAGCCCAACGTGCTGCAGATCAGCACCAGCCTGCCGCAGACCAACACGCAGCAAGGCACCGCAGTGGCCACCTTCACGCAGGATCGACAGATCCGGTAGCTAGCCGACGACCAAACCTGAATCTCAAACTACCCCTCACTCTCACTCTGTATATACAATGTCATTCACTTCTCCCTTTTCTCCATTTCACCCTCTCCAGGTTCCCAGCAGGCCAGCAGCTGGTGACCAAGCTTGTGACCACTCCAATGGCGTGTGGAGCGGTCATGGTGCCCACCTCCATGTTCATGGGACAGGTGGTCACTGCGTACAACCCCTTTAGTGGGCAACAGGTACGAGTCACAGAGCGACTAATGAAACTGTATCTGATACCAGAAAAAGTTGTTGTTTAACATTTGTCATCTCCTTGAAGCCTATAGATGACTCAAAGGACTAACAGCTCCAAAGACTTGTAGATTCTTTGTCATTAAAGCCGGTGCGGTGTTGTTGTTACATTACCTTACACAGTAGACTCCATCCCTTCTTCATTTGTCTGTCAAGTCCAAACACATCTGGAAAAGTTAGAGATCATAAGTAGAGGTGATGCTATTTAAACCTCTCTAGAAGCAGCAAATGGCTGACAATATTCCACACAAGATTTCCTATATGATTCAGTGATATGACTACGTCCCTTTGTTGTGCCGTGTTAACTCCTGTGTATATTCAGCAGGGAGGGCAAACCCAGACTCTGACTCTGCAACCAGCCCAACCGCCGCAAAGTCAGCCTGATGGCCCAAACCAGACGGCTGTAGTGGCTCAGAGCGGCCAGCAGGGGCAGCAACAGCAATTCCTACAGGTAACAGTAGAGGGCAGCAAATAGGATTCATTTAAACAGACACCTTGAATATATCAAGTTTTACTTTGGTTTAAGGTGTTACATTGATTGAAACTTTAAGATGTTTATTCACTTCACTTTCAGAATGTGTGATTTCATTTAAGAACTGCTTCAATTTGTAATGCTCCTGCACTGTATTTGTGTCAGGGCACTCATCTTCTCCACAGCAACCAGTCTACCCAGCTCATTCTGCAGGCAGCTTTCCCACTCCAACAACAGGGCACGTTCACGCAGGCAACGCAGCAACAACAACAACAACAACAGCAGCAACAACAACAGCAACAACAACAGCAACAGCAGCAACGACAACAGCAGCAACAATCTCACCACCAGAGGCACCAGCAGCAACTGAAACCGCAGCCCCAGAAACAGCAGAAAGCTCCGTCATCGCACAGGACCGACAGCGTCAGCAGCCAACCTCAGTGAGCTCGTTCACTGAGAGAACACCGGGAACTTTAAGAGATCGCTGCAGCTGTTTTGGTCGCGTGGCTGACACCCCCCACACACACACACACACACACACACACACACACACACACACACACACACACACACACACACACACACACACACACACACACACACACACACACACACACACACACACAAAATCGTTGCCCTTCCCTTCCTCCATCTGAAAGAAAGGAATCATAGGAAAGAGGAAAGCCTGTGAGTCCACAAGGAACTCGATTGTCACCGTGGCAACAGGATGGATTAAAATCCCCCTTTCCTTTACCGGAGGAGGAGTTGTGAGGGAGCTCTGGTCTCTGGTGAAAACCGACTTTATTTTTATTTTTTTTGAAGGTGTGTCAAAGTGGACTGACCTTGTACAGATTTACTGTATGATACAAAAAAAACTTGTAAATATACAATATAGCCTAACAGGAAACAGAAATGTAGTATTTTATATGATTGCATGGAAAGAATAACTGTGTAAGCTTTTATTAGTCGCTTTTGAGAAATGAATTTTTACTTTGTTCAAGTGTTTTCTGGTCAAAGATGGAGCGATGATGTGCTCTCTCAGTCTTCTCTCCCCCACCCCCACCTTCCCTAAAACAAACAACAACAGTCCAGAATAAGGCTTTAAAGTTCGGTCAGTTTGCTTGGGCTGGGGTTTTCTTGCGGAAGTTGTGTTTTTGAACACTGTGTCTGAGACAAAAATGGCTCTTTTTAACTTTGTAAGAAATTATGTTTGGCAAGAAACTAGATCACAGTTTAACTGAATTCTTTGCAGCATGATCACTGTACGTCTAACGGGTTTAGTGATTCCAAGTGCCAATAACATAGTCGGTTATCTTCTTGTTTTATTTTATTTCGAGCAGACTATTCAAAGGCGTATATATATTTTCCAACAAGATATTACCCCTATTAAAGTTAACGCGTGTGTATATAGTAGGGATTATTTTTTAACAGTCAGAGAGCCCTATAAGTAACAAACAGTATATCCTCAACCTCCTGAAACTTTAGCACTTGATGTGGTTGTGTACAGTAAATCACTGTCCAGACCTAGTTGTTTGTAATCCGTGGTGTGATTCTGTGAGCTAGTGTGTTTTTGGGAATACAATCTTTGTGTGCATGAGTGGGCATGAGAGTGTCTGTGCGTGTGCGTGTGCGTGTGCGTGTGCGTGTGTGTGTGTGTGTGTGTGTGTGTGTGTGTGTGTGTGTGTGTGTGCGCGCTTTCCCCTTGTGTCTTACAATAATTGACTTAGTAAGGGTTTGAAGTTGCTGGATGGTACTTGTATTCTCAGGAATGTGGAACGTTTTTTTTGCTTCTGCCTCAGTCTGGAACCAGACCAAGAAGGATTAGACAGTGATGCCGCGAAGACCAGAGGAAGAATTGTGTGAAGGGTGTGGTGACTCAATCAAATTTGACCCAGATCTCTTCGAGCCTTCCTGTTATTTTGTAAAGCGGGGAAGTCCAAGATACAATTTTTCAGCTATTCACCCAGATTGAAGTAGATCGACTTCATTTGACCAGCGAACCTGCACTTCTGCTCACTGTCTCATGGTCTTTTTGTATAATCAGTGTTTTTAATCCTTCTATCTCTTCCTAGGCCTCAGAAACCCTCATGCAGTTCAGTTCACTTGTCTCTGGTTTAAACCTGGGCTGGGCCCAAATCCATTTCAAATGACGTTGATGGAAATTGGGCTCAGCCCCTCTACTACAGTCGTAAGCCATATCAAACAGAAAAGCCTTGGATCGGAGGAAGCGTGATGGTTGGCGAAGGAGCATTTAGAATGTGTTGTTTTGTCTCAAGAGTGTAGTTAAGACTGCGTGTTTGTGTGAATATATATATATATATATATATAAATATATATAGCGTCTCCTACTTCTCGTATCTCTCTGGGGGGCCAGTATTGGTTTCCCCTGGCGATAGCCAATCAGTTCTTGCGTTGCAGTACAAAGAAAATAATTGTAATATTCAAGAAACTTCCTCTCCGGTGGGGCTCAGTATTCTGCAAGCCCGTGTGTGGGACAGCTCAACTTGAATACATGTTTGTGTGAGTGAGAGAGAGTTTGTATGCATGATTACTGTCACTGTAACCTGTTATATTTTCATATGGAAACAGACGTGTGACTGGAAAAAGAATGGATGTTAGGCAATGCAGAGCATTGGTCACCATTCAGGCTATAAAGAAGACGGGCAGTGTTATTGTTTTGCGATGGCAGACTGCTTGACAAACACTTATCATGACAACTACTACATCAGACCGGTCTCAAGTGGTAACCCCTTCTGAGAGACCTTTTTATTTTAGGTTGGCGACCGAGCGGGGACAATGCTCTTATTGACTTTGTCCACAAATGAGGAATAGAAGACAGGATTCACAGAGAGGGTCCTACTGTTTGAACCAGGTCTTCCACGCTTCACATAACAAATGTAGACCCTCTATAGACTAGTTTGTGTTTAAGGCATCACTCTAAAGGGTAATGATGAAATGTTTATAGTTTGTGTCACTGATACCCAGCCCAAAGAATGTAAAGGTGTTTAAAGAGACAAATGGATGTTGTAACTGTTGATTATGGAGGACCTTTGACAGGCTTTGAGATGAAGGAAACCGAGGGGTGTTAAAAGAAAATCATGTTTTTCACTACAAGGATCCACATACATAACATGCAATCTTATTTACAGGCTTTGTTTTGTAAAAGAACCTCCTCAATGTTTCACCAATTACGAAATTTCTGTTTTTGCAACAATAATTTTCTAGTTGGAAAAAAAAGATTAAACGGTGCTGAAAGTCAAGGTGTAGGATATTTGAAATGGGACACCATAGACAAGACAGCGACCCCCCCCCCCTCCACACAGATACACAGATCCCCTCTCCAGTACACAGTCTGGTTCTAAAGGGTCCTAGTTCTCGTATAATACTCCCATTCACATACACAAAGCGAAATAACACCAGTATTCAGTGTAAAACGGTGCTATGCTTACCTGTACTGTATGTATGTATATCCCTTATTCTGCCCTTGAACTGTGCTCCTTTTATCTAGCCCAAAGTCAAATGTAATAATAATCTAAAATTTGAAGCAAAATGTTTGCTATTATAACCCCCCCACCCTTTCCCCTCTTGGTCAATTTCAAAATAAAAACAGTTGCAAATATTATACGTGAAACATGTCTGCTCCAAGTTTGTTGTGTGTTGGTCTGTTAAGAACTGTTGGATGGATGGCATTTACATGCACAGCTATTCATGGTTCCCAGAGGATGAACCATAATTACTTTCCCTCTCCAGAGCCACCATGAGGTTGACGTCTTTGTTATTGTCACAAGAACTATTAGGTGGATTGACATGAAATTTAGTTAAGACGTTCATGGTTCCCACAGGATGAACCCTAATGACTTTGGTAATCCCCTTACTTTCCCTCTTTAGAGTCACCATGAGGTTGGCATCTTTGTTTGTTTTTTTACTGAAAGGTCTCAACACCTATTGGGTGGATTGTCATTAAGTTTTGTGCAGACACTCGTGTCCTGCTAATTGTAATAATCTTGGTCCTCCTAATTGTAATAACTTTGGTGTTCCCCTGACTGATCATCTAGTGACATGATCAATTCAAAATGGCAAATTGTACCATCCAAATATCTGCAAAACTAATTACATTCCCATCAGCCCCAGCTGTTCTTGTAGCATGTTTAGTGCTAACTAACAAATGTTAGCATGCTAACATGCTACACTAATGATCAACATGATAAACTGTCAAAACATCAACATGTTAGCGTTGTCACTGTGAAAAGGTTAGCATGCTGATGTTAGCTGAAAGCAGCCTAGTACATCCTCAAAGCTGCTTACCCGTTTCACAGAATTGGGAAAATGACAGACAAATTGAATGGACACTTTCCAGTGGGTTCTACCCTCACAGGTACTTTCTTTATTATTACAAGTCAACCAACTGTATCAAAACTGCATGATTCTCAAAACCAGCACACAGAAACTCTCTTCTGGCTCTCAACAACAACAACAACAACAACTATGTCACAATCAAATGCATTCAGTATTTAAAAAAAAAAGAAAAGAAAATCTAAAGGCACATCTCTATTGTATTTACATTGCATACATGTTTGACATAAATGAAGTAAAAAGAGCACACAATCAGTTCTAAACGCCTGGCCACAGACTAAACTACAGCTAACCCTAAATTACGTACAGCAATAGACCACTTAGTCTGTTATAAGTGACAGTATTTAAAGCTACAACACACAGGTGGGAATCAGTGTTTCTGTAACTTACGGCGTTATGTGTTATTAGGAGTTATCGCTTACATGCCACCTTGCTATGGCTCATTTGTTATAACGTAAAAGAAACTTCAGGTCTCTGATCAGAAAGTATCTTTTGTCAAGCCCTGTTAAAGCCAGTTTTGAGGTTAGCTTGCTGCCAACAACTAAGTATTTGTTAGGGACTCTTGAATTTATTTTAAATATTTTGACGTTTTGGAATAAAACACTTATTTGCTTTCTCACAGAGAGACATGAGAAGAATGACTGTCCATTTAACATGAAGCTGGAGCCAGCGGCCAGTTAGCTTAGGCAAGCATTAAGACTAGAATCAGTGGAAAACAACTAGCCTGGCTAGTTTAAGTCTACTTCTTGTACATGTACAAGTAGTAACTGAAAATGTTCAGTTTAAATAAGGTTGCCAGGCAACCATCCCACAAACCTGAGAATCACTGCCAAGAAATAGTCCCACCTATAACTCCTCACTAAAACCACAAATTGTCTTTTTTTTTTGTACGGAATGTATTAATTTGAGTAGTTAAGAGCTATTGGCAGACGGATATTATCACTGTTCAATCAATCAAGCTTTATTCATACAGCAACTTTCAAACTAAATAAAATACAACACTGAATAAATTGATAATGGTAAAACAGTAAAACATGAATAAAGTACAATTGAAGCAAAATCAAAATTTGAAATTAAATGTGTATAAATACTATAGGACAGAGCCATGCTAGCTGTTTCCCCCCGTTTCCAGTCCTTATGCTAAGCTAAGCTAAACAGCCATTGGCTTCACCTCCGTACTTGACGCACAGATATCTTAAGGTAGTATCAATCTTCTCATCTAACTCTCTGCACGACAGTGATATTTTAAATTTCCCAAAAATGCCAAACATTCCTATAAAAAGGGAGACAACCCCGACACAAAACAAAACAAAACAAAACAAAACAAAACAAAACAGTTCACTCATCACAGCGCTAACTGTGCTTATCTATTCCTCAGTCAAAGGTCTCTGTTTTCCCCAAAGCGTCTTAAGATGCAATCTTAGGCTGAATGTAAGCCAAAACTCCTCCTGCTGCTGTTAGGAGATGTTGTATCTAATGGGCGGTTAGTGCTGGAGTCTGCTTTATATAGACATGCACCTGAAATACCTACCACAGAGATCAATAAGCCAATGGGGAGATTACATAGAGGCCAGTACTGAGTGCCCAGAGCAGGGTCGTATATACAGTATCTGTGTGTGTGTGTGTGTGTGTGTGTGTGTGTGTGTGAGATGCAGGAAGGCCAGCGTTGGAGAGTTAGTTTGAGTGTTGTTAGTAGTTTACAGAGTGTGTTTGGCTCTTGTTGTTTGTGCGGTCGAAGTGGAGAATGATCAGGGAGGGTGTGTGTGTGTGTGTGTGTGTTTGTGTGTGTGTGTGTGTGTGTGTGTGTCAAACATAGTCCAGGAAGACGTCAGCAGTGTTTTGCAGTAAAGGCTGGGTGGGGGCTGTCGTGCTGCAGACTGAACTCAGCCTCCGTGATGGTGCCCTCTGCTGCTCTGAATGACCCGGACCTTTGCTCAGCGTCAGGTACACCTGAGGAACAACACACATTTGTGAGTTATTACGTTTTAATGATACAACTTTTTCCACACAAAAGAAATAATCTGATAGAGTACTGGGAAATGGAACGAGCCATATCCCAATGTCATATGCACAGTGTGTCGTTTGATTCTTTGATACACATGTTACTCATCTCTTGCTCCTTATGTTTCCAGTCTGCATCTAGACTGGTTTTCTCTAATAAAGACAAAAATGCCACATAATCATTTTGGAATCTACTCACACTCCTGGTATTTTCTGACAGCAGTAGCTCAGTCCTCTCCACCAGTTTCCTGAATGAAGGCCTCTTCAGAGGATCGTGGTTCCAACAAGACAACATCATGTCATACCTACAGAGGTGAGACTGAGATTAGATTCAGCACGGGCAAATGTTTACTGAGGTAATAAATCAAGTGAGAAGTGGGGTCAGTTTGTCATAGACTTCTATACAATCAGACTTCTTTTTGCAACCAGAGGAGACGCCCCCTGCTGGCCATTAAAAATAACGCACCGTTTTCATTGGAGGCTGTCGCCTGAGATACACACTTACATCTCGATGGGAGCAAACTCGGGCCTGCTCATCCTGTGGCCGTCTTGAATCATCCTATAAAATACTGAGCCCACCTGCATCCCAGGATACGGGCTGTTACCTGCAACACAGACATATGCGCACGCTTTAAATACCTTTGTGTAATTCATGTCTCATTTTTGGGCGAAAAGCAATATGGATACATTTTATGATGCCTGGCTTCTGGAGTTACATTTTGTATCACAATCAATATGATTTTGCAGGATTCGCCCCGCTAAGTGATGTTTGCTGCTTGGGAGCATCATCAGAGCCTCAATTCAGTTCAGTCAGCTCGAAGGGACGATAATAACGGCTCAGACATTATGAAACAGATGCAACAGCACGGCTCTAACTGGAAATGTTACCCAGAGAGAAGATTTCCCAGAGCAGGATGCCGTAGGACCACACGTCACTCTCGAAGGTGTAGACATAGTCGAAAATGCTTTCGGGAGACATCCACTTGACGGGCAGGCGAGCCTGCAGGAGGGAGACCCGTGATCACAGGAGCAGTGTGGAACATGTTCCCTTGTTTTCATTCTTTAAAAAACATAAGATATCTTTTCTCGAAAAAGGTGCTAATCCTTTAACGATTAAAGCTGGGGTTGGAAATCTTGAGAAACTAGCAAAAGTACGCTACATTTGAATAATAATCTGACCGAAAAACCCAGCCCAGTGTTCCTAACTCTTTTTGAGTGAAAGTAGTTAGCAGCTCCAAAAGTCGCTAAATCTAGCCTCCCTCAGCTACTGCTGATAAAATGATCATTATGAAAGTAAACAACGAACATGACCACTGTTAGCACTGGTACAGCTGAAGCGCAATGAGTGCAATGGGCAGATTGGACGGGCTTATTAAAGTCCTACGGCAACCACAGATACCAGATTTCTTTTTCATCTCTACTTTTTTGTCAGAGCATTTGATTTATTGATTGCATTCAGAAAATAATTTCAACACACACAAAGACGTTAAACTGGGATTACCAATCTCTAGCTTTAATTGATTGGTGGGCTGAGAGAACAATAAACAGCAGCTACTTTCTTTGTTGTTAATAGCTCATTGGAATCTTTCAAGCAAAAATGACAAACATTACTAGATTCTGAGCACTGTCTTATTTTGTCTTGTATAAGTGTTGACTGGACAAAACAAGCAACTGGAAATGGAGGAAGGAAGGACGAAGGGTCAGTGAGAAAAAGGGACGGACAGACTCACGTTGCCCCGGAGCACATAGCTGGCGTCAGTGGTGATGTCTCGAGCCAACCCAAAGTCACAGATCTTCGCCACCCTGCCATGAGTCAGCAGAACGTTTCTGGCTGCAAGATCCCTGTGGACACACTGAACACACACACACACACACACACACACAGCAGTGAGTATTGACATTGTAACAGGTTTCTGCAGTGAGTGAGTGACATGCAGCACACATGTACCAATGAGGTGGGGCGAGTTTGACTTGTTACAAACCACACAAACACAAAAGGCATATTGGCAGTGCTTTACAGGACATATGAATGCAGTAAAAGTACTGTATATATTTGGCAAATAAAAACAATTAAATCAATGAAACTGAAAAAATATCCAATAGTTTTAGCACTGTTTCGGGGGGGAATCACAGTGAATCAGGATGGTTTTAATTCAAACTGTAGTATTTCAGATCATGAAGGAGCTGGTTCTCTGTGTGCGCAGTGCATGATCTAACATGTAAATGCATCTTCACCATGTTTAGCTCTGAATGTATGGGCACTATAAGCTGACATGTTGGCCACAAGCCACAGCGCGAGTTATAAACCAGCAGCAGCACTTTTAAAATCTCTCCCGTAACGACTCCATTAAAAGAAGCGCACGGTCGGTAAAAGCCTTACGTTCTTGGAAGTAATGTACTCCATTCCCTTGGCCACCTGGTAGGAAAAGCTGAGGAGATCTTCGGCGTCCAGAGACAGGTCCTCTACATCGACTAAATAAAGATGACACTGTCAGACTTCTGCGGTCGGCGAGGCACTCAGTGTGTTGTTGAAAAGCACGATGAGAAATGTAGAGTGAGAGACTTTCTACCTGACTGGGAAGACCTTTCTTTCTCAGAGGGACGCATGGGTATATATCCTGTACCAGTCACCTCTCCGCTGCACACACACACACACACACACACACACACACACACACACACATAAGCATTAAATGGTAATTATTTTTGCAATTGCAACCACAATTCTAATACACACACATGCACACCTTGCTGTAGGCTCTGTTTGGTTCGACACGTTGCGATAGTAACCATCACCAACTTGGGAGTTTAGAAAGGCCTCTCGCTTTCTGCGCAGGAAGTTGAGGAGGTCGCCATAGCAACAGTACTCTGTGATCACCAAAATTGGGCCTGGCAGGGTGAAAAGAGATAAAAAGAAAACCTCACTCGCTGATTTTGAGACCACATGACACCACAGAACAATGAAAAGAGACACACAAACACAAAGCTCTAATGATGAGTGAAAAAAAGAAGATGGTGTCAGGGTTGATACATTCGACTGTTCCAATGCACGACATCTGTTCGATTTCAATGGTTTTGTGTTGAAACTTATTGAACACATCAGGGTTTTTCATGCCCAAGTGTTCCGTGTTTCTTTCCCAACAGCTTACTCATGCATACTTGTGTGCGAATCCAATTTAAATGCTGCATTATAATCAATGTTGATGGTCTAGACAGGTAGAACATATTGATCGATTGCACAGTAAATCTGTGACGAGTCAAACTGCATCACATTTTCACATCGGAGCCGGGCTGTCCAATATCTGATTTTTAATAAGAGGTCAATATTGGCTGGGCATGGCGACAAGTCAGCACGTACAACACATTACCATAAAACACAATCAATAAATAAATAAATATATGATAAACAAGCAAAATGCTAGAAAGTTGTAGTGTCCGCAATCACAATCCAGACCAAATTTAGCCCAAAATCTCTCGCGTATGAACTTCCCAAGAGTGAACTAAGTGGTGAAGCTGCTCCGCTCACCTCCGACAGTGCAGGCCCCCAGCAGGTTCACGATGTTCACGTGGTTTCCGAGGTAACTGAGCACCTTCAGCTCTGACATCAGCGCCTCCTTCTCCGTGGCGTGAGCGTTGGCTGGGATGACATCATCGGGACATTTATGAATCTTGTGATGCCACAACACGCAGGCTGTGTCCGAAAGTACTCCAGATTTACTATATATGTTTTCTGTCCACCATTTTATTTGAGTGTCAACTTAATATAAATGTTATTTCCTACATTTATTTAATTTACATGTAGTAGATAATTATTTATTATCAAATTAGTTCCTTTTCATAATAGTGCTAGTACACCAAAATATGCCACAGAAAAGCATTATAATGCACAAACCTAATAAAGTAAACACAATTTCCATGATAGAGACCTGATACTTTTTCATAAATAGTGTTATGAGTTATTTCAAAGAAGAACCTTTAAACTCCTTAGTGACTACAAAGAGCCCTGTCTTTTACTGCATTATCTTTGCTTGATGATCACGTCCAGCGTCTATTTAGGAGAATTATCTGTAAATAAAAACAGCTAAATTGTTTTTCCTGGAAAACGCAGAGGACTTTGGGGACTTTCCGGAATGTAGGCATCGTCATGAGCTGCATACAGTCCCCCGGATGGTAGGGCAGATTGTATATTGGTAGAATCCGGGGTAGAAAGGTTAACCACAACTGCTTGGAAAGCTTAAATACTGTGAGACTCTATGGAAAGTACATGCGTACTTCATCAAGTTTTTACAAGTTTTTAGATTAAGATGAGGGGCTTACATTCTTTCATTTCATGTATTATCGTTAAAAACCAAGCTCTGCCGTTTAATATGGAATAAGGAATGAGAGAGCAATGGAGTGGTTTTCGGACACAGTCACAGAGAGAAAGCTAAAATCAGACCAACACACACACACACACACACACACACACACACACACACACACACACACACACACACACACACTTACGTTTGAGCATCTTAACGGCGACGGTTGTAACAGTATCTGCGGAGCAGAGTCCATACGCTGTGGCCCTCACTACCTTTCCAAAAGCCCCAGAGCCCAGAGTTTTACCTGTGGGAACACACACACACCAAAAAAAATCCACAGAAAAGTTAAATAAAATACTTATCTTTTACTGTATCGTTCTGCTCAGTGAAGTTAAGTAACCGTGAGAGAAACGCTTGCCCGCAGAAGTGCCAGCTACATAAGCACGGGCGCTGTCATACCGAAGCGTAGCTTCTGTCGAGGAAACTCCCACTTGGAGTCATACGGCAGCTGGGTGGGGTCGATATATATGTAGTTGTTGCCGTGGATACTTTCGATGACCTTCCACTGGATTTGGAACTTTGGTTTCTGTTCAAGTTTGGAGAGATTCATACAGTATTTATATACAGAGAAAGTGATTATAATCAACTTCATGTGCTCTTTAGCGGTCCGCCGCCCGTCTCAAGACTGATGATCCCACCGTGAATTCACTAGTTCTCAAGGGAGTCTGACTCATCTGTATGCAGTAAGAGCAGCACGCTGTGTGTATCCTTTAACCACAGCGTGTCTGCACTTTTGAATGGCTGATTGGTTCATTTCAAATTCATTAGGACACATTCATATCGATTAAAAGGAAATACTTCTTCTACCAAATGCAGCAAAATAAACTAGTCTGATCTCAGAAAGATGCCTCTAACTTAAACATACAATAATCAAGATGGAGGCTTGAGTCATTGGTTAATGAGAGTGGGCCTTTTGCCAGAAACTACTGCAGCCATTTATTTTTCTTAACGCTGGTGGATGAACTTGAGTTCACACATCGACGTCAGAGAATTTTGAAACAAGGATTGAAGATAGATTGCTTTATGTGATTTATGAAAGATTCATGACCCCACTCCATCTCGTATTAAATGCTATTTCTTCATTGCGCTGATGTATGATTTACTTCCTGCCTTACCTGCATGTATTTATAGAGCAGCACCACTAGAATGAGGCTCAGCAAGATGCCAGTGGCCACCATGCCGGTTAGAAGAGGAGTGAAGAGTTTGTGGGGGACGATGCGCTCTGAGAGGAAAACACACACACGCCAGGAGTAATCAGAAATCACACGGAGTGCTGAAGTACACACACACATAAACAAACACAACGCAGTCAAGTGCTCACACGGTCACATCCTCCTCCCAGGTGTCAAGACAGACAGCTGCAGCAGTGGTGTTTCGTTTGCGTGCCGAGGATAAGCGAGTCCGCACAATATAATCCCAGCCTGCAGAGTCAGCATTCACTAATCTCATTCAATCTGCACCCGCTAACCACACAACACCCAATGTGTTTGTGTGTGTGTGTGTGTGTGTCGTACCACTGATGGAGAACAGCGTATAGGCCTCCTCCCCCTCCGTGCTCGCCACGCACTCCAGGGTGTGATAGTGAGCGTGCTCCTTGCTCACGTTCAGTCGGCTCACCACCTCGCTCCGACCGAAGGTGGACTCTGTCACCATGGCGACGTCTGGACTCTCCCATTGGGTGGCATTGGGCAGGTGGGAGCACCTGTTGAGGGTTATGAAGTTGTTTCAGGTTACATTTTCCTCTCATGGTTTTAGCGCAAGGATGAAATGATTGCAACCACAGCCACTCTCAGCTTCTGTGCTACTCATGTTAGCAATAAACCAATTAATTGTTAAGCCCATACAAGTTTGTAATGTCTTAAACTGCTTATATTGTGTTGACCAACAGTCAAAATTCGGCTGGCTTAGCTGTTTGAATACTAATGAGACTTTGAGATCACATAGAGCAACTTTTTCCCATGAGCCTCTACTGTTCTCAGAGGAACTGCCAGACAAAAGAACAGAAGGTGTTGGAGATTATTGTGAGTAAAATGCTCCGAAGTCACACTGCTGCTCGGTTACAGCTTTTAATATGAGCAGCAGAAAAACCCAATGTTTTTTATTTTACTTATATATGTAAAGGTAATTTCGATGTATAAAAAAACATTTCTTATTTCTATATCGTATTGTTTGTATTACCAAATCCACATGAAACTGAACTGACTATGAAATAAGAAGGATAAACAACATGAAAATGTAAGCTATTGAAAAATGAATGTGATACTTCATGATGTGATGCAGTTAATTTGTAAAGTCTGTTATTACATCATCCCTTTCTACATAATCTAGTGAAAATAAAGACCGAACAGCAAGATAAAACATTAAAGATGTCAAAGTTTCACATCCAGCTCAAAACAATAAAGCAGCTGAGCATCAGTCTTATTCTGATGTAAGCAATTTCATAAAGTAAATAAAGCGACCTAAACATATTTTAGGTGTACCTTGTGTGGGGCAGCTCACAGAAGTACCAGCTTATTTTAGGGACTGGGTAACCGGCGGCGATGCACCGCACCTGTCCATCAACAGGGCCTTCCTGGGCGAGGATAACCGGCTTGCCTTGTAGGGAAAAAGGTGGGCGGATTGATAAAAAAAAAAAAGAGACACATATTTAGCATAGAAAACGTATAAATACTAAGGAATGCAATGTACCAACTGTGAGAACCACTTACTGATGACGTACACCTGGAATGAATGGTTGACAGACGCGTCCTCGTGGCTGGCCGAGAACTTATAGGTCCCGCCCTCTGAGCCGAAGACCCTCACAAGTCGGAGCTCGCTGATGAGTCTGATGAAACAAAATGCAAGTTTTTCTAATTCTGTGTGTGTGCACATGCGTGTGGCACTTGCAGTGGAACTGCGAACTCTACCTGTACCTGTATTTGCGGCGGTGGATGGTGATGACGTGCTCTGTGGTGTTGAGGAGCCGTTTGCCGTTGTGGGACCAGGACAGGGACCCGGGGGCGGGGTAGGCATTGAATTCCACTCGGAGGCACAGGCTCTCCCCCTCTTTAACCTCAGCCTGGACCGGACCTGGGCTTCCTAACATGGTGATGAACCCCTGATCTGGAGGGGCATCAGAAACACACATACTTGAAAGAAAAGTCCACATGCACACTTTACACAGTAGTCCATGTGTTGCAGACAAGTAAACAAACTAAACCCTTAAAAGTGCAACAAATGTGCCAAAATCATGTGATGTGATGTTACAAACCATAAGCAGCAGATCACTGCTTATATCTGGTGAGCCGCTTGCTTGTTCTTTGCTGTTTAGGAAACACTTTGAGTTCACTCTTAATGTCAGATGTTTAGTCTGAACAGAACAAATCCACAGACAGGCCTAGAAGATTTCCAGAACATCATTGTCTTCTGCTGCACCTGGTCTGACAAGTGTGTCTGTCCTAACTCGTGTCCAGACCCATTTCTGATGTTCTCACTGGTATATAATATCACACTTTAAATAATGACAGCTGTTCTCCTGAGGCGTCTACATATTTGCATACTATGCAAATTTGAGATCATAAGTCATAAGTTTTCCAGTGAACATTCCTGTGAATATTGTGAAGGAAGGGTGTTGGTGGTGTTTCAGAGGAGCCCAGACAATGTTGCTTAGAATCCAGTTGGTGGCATTGTTTGTGTCTGTATCTACACCCATGCATGTACGGAATAAACAAACCATCTTCAACACTCACCTCGAACATCCAGCTGCAGCGCTGTGGCACTGGTGCCTCTCTTGTTGTGGGCGTGGCAGCGGTAAGTGCCCGAGTCCGATTGGTTGACCGCTGTGATCAAGAGTGAGGTGGCACGTTGGTAACCGCGGGAACCGGACAGGATGTGTGAGGTGTGGGATTCATCAGGGTGCTGCAGGGCATGGGGGGGGGTTAAGGGTCAGCAGGTGCATCATCACACAGATCCACTGTTTTCAAGGTGGCATGCTTCAGATAGGTCAGTTTTCTCAAGTGAGCGTACACTTTCCTCACAGTTGTATTTTAAAGGGGCTATTTCCGATTTTTTACAACATGGCTGCTATCGGTGCTAACAGCGCTAATAGTGGAAACTACGCCAAAAACGCTGAGAGGGCTAATAGTGTTAACCTGAGGGAGAACCAGAGCGGGGGCTACACTTCTTTGACTCCGCCTTCACTCTGTTTTATCAGCTGTAACCGTCGTGTGAAAGCAGTGCAGAGCAGCGGCCGTGAGCTAGCCAGTGGGGCACATGCACTAACGTATAATTTATTGATTTAATTCAAAGCATTCTCTGCACTGTCAGGTATACTATTATTTGCCTAAAAGCAATTAATATTATTAAAATATTTAGTGGAAGAAATATCAGAATCAATCTCACATTAAAACACCCACATTCCCACGAATATTACTCAGGGTTTGATCTCAGTGTCCTGTCTATGGTAGCTACAGCCCTGATAACAGTCTAACTTCAGTGTAAATATCTCTCTGTGTCTTGGATTGGTAAGGGTTAATGTCCTTTAAGAATGGCCAGGGAGTCAGATAGAAACACAAAAAGCTTCACATCCTGACAGTCAGTCACCCCGGACATAAAGAGGCCGAGGAGAAGCCGGTCAATCCCTTCATCAATCTCACCGCGGTTGAAGGGAAATCCCATTTGACACTGAATTCCGGGTTGACGTTGGCAGAGCTACAGGTAATCTCAAACTGCTCTCCTCTCCTCAGGATGACTGTGTCTTTCTGGGACAGCGTGATCCCTGGAGGCACCTCTGGCACTGGATCAAGAGATGCAAAAACAACATTATCATGACAGATATGATTGAATGACTCATTTAAACTCACTAGTGGTTGTGTGTTATTGAGCAGTCTGAAACGACTGTATCCATATTCTATCGTAAAAGACCCTTGAGGGTGTGTGACTCCAGTTAGTGGACAAACACACACTAATGACAATGCATACACAAGTACAGTATTTGCATGCGCACACTCGTGTGCATATAAACCGGACTACTATTTTCTGGCGTCACTTCAGTGGCTGTGTTTGACGAAGACTGCGGTAATTCTGTTTACACCAGACACAGCCTTCATGCACCGTTACAAAGCTTTGTTGGGTGTGGGACTATAATCCCTCTGCTCCTCCCTCCCTCACGTCTCTTTTCTCACTCCCTCTCTCCATCAGTCAGAAGGACACTGCGCCCCGGCTCCTCCCAGCTTGCCTCTGTTTTAGACTTCTCCCCACTGCAGACCAGACTGAAAATGCTGACGCAACGCAAGGACAAATAGAAATATGATCGGTTCCAACTGACACTTAGAAATGCTTTTATGATACATTTCCTATTAATATAGCTGATATGAAAAGATAGGAGCCGTCCCTCTTCTACCAAAACACATCTGCAATGTGGACAGTTGTTGTGACTGCCGCTGATCCCTGCCAGGATGCATGGCTGCAGACTTGGTGTCTTGTTTACTTATGTATAATAAATGATTTGTCTATAATAAACCACAAGTCCACTACAAAGAAACTACTGTTTTAGAGTTTAGTAGCGCCTTTATAGCTGAGTGGTTACAGCACATGCCAAATAACCGCCTTGGGACCTTTGCATGACATGCAACAAAGGTCATGACATGCAACAAAGGTCATGTCAAAAATCATTCATTTTAAATGAGCTTAACATATGATTTTCCATTTCATAACTCATATGACGACGTGTATCAGAAGAAGATATTCTATTAACTGTTGTTGTCCTCACATTGTCCAGCCCTACAGCTTTGTTGTTCTGGTGGTGACAACCTTTTTGTGTGCACTTCACTGTTTACTCTAACTGACACAAGCATTGGGCTTCACCTTCCACTGACTTATTACTGGGAGGCTGCAGGAGACATAACTAAGTTTACAAGCTCTGACTTTATAGATCTGCCCTCAAACACTCTTTTAGCTTAATTATCACCCAAATGACAGCTCTAGTAAACCTATGCCACATGAAGAACCATTAAACACTGGTATACTGAAGGAAATAAGAGCGTTGCAAACCCCAGCATGTCTCTCACTTACCGAGTCCTACTTCTACAGTGTATTGGCTCGACGTCACTTTGACCCCAGCGAGCTGTCCCACGCACACGAAACAGCCCTCGTACTCCTTCCTCACGCTGCTGATGGTGACGCCTCGCTGGAGGTGGCTGCGGTAACTCACGCCAGGGGGCAAAGGTCGTCCATCGCAGGTCTCCAGGGCCAGGAGGGTGACCTCGGGGTCGGTCACGAGACAGGGGATGGTGCAGTTCTCCCCTGCGCGCACCAGGAGGACGTCCACAATGGCGCGCTGGAAGACGTTCTGGGGGTCTGAGGAGACGAGAGGGAGATTCGCGTTGATAGACGCATCACACGCACCCGTGCGAATCACGTGCCCTTGCCCCCTCCACCTCAAAACACCCACCTTTGACGTATACATAGATAGAGCTGTGTTCCAGCGTGCTGTTGTTGATGCAGACATAGCGACCCGCGTGATAGGCCTGTGCCGACGCCACCTTGACGTAGGCCGCTCCGCCCTCCTCCACCTCTACCTCTCCCTCCAGTCTGCGAGGTCTCTCCCTCTGCCACCTCAACCCGGACGGGGCGCCGGACGCCGTGGCATTGTCGCGGCAACGCAGCTCCAGCCTTCCTCTCGTGGGAACTACAACGTGGGGCCCGCTGGGGGAGATGACCGGCTGGCACCAAACTTTGAGACAGAGCACAGAGGAGGTAATGCGGATGACGCAAAGTCGTCAGTCAGTGTCACTGATGTGGATGAATAACACGCTCTCGGAGGAGTTGCGAGAAAGAGATAAGAATCCATGAAAAGAGCTTAAACAGGACAAAGCAGCTAAAGATTGCCGTCATTAGCGATTTGTTTCCAGGATATTTTGGAGATGAATCCTTTAGTTGTCCAGTCTATAAAATCCCCACCACAGTTATGTACATACGTGATGGTTAAATGGGATGTAATGATTGGCACGGAGCCCCTTAGGACAGAGTGCTATCAAACCACCACGGCTCAATTGAACAATCAATATATATGAGCTGTCTACCCGCTGAGTAATCATGCATTAAGGTCCCTAAATCCACTCCCTTAAGATGAGTGTACTAAACCAACATTTCTCAGTCTCCCCCCCCCCCAATTCCTACTTTAGTTTTTCTTTAAGATTTCCTGATAGGCGCCATTTCGAGAACAGGATCTTCATGTGACTGTTGTGCCTTCGGGGCTGCATGGAAGCCGGGCCGAGAAGTCAAGGAGGAGAAGCATGTGGATGCAAAAAAAATAAAACTAAAAAAAATATCAATATCTGTGTTTGTGCAGGCTGCAAAGTGCATGTTTTATAGCCTGCCGCTACTGTGAGATGCAGACGGTGTTTGAGTAAGTACAAAAAAAAGGTTTCAAACAGAACCTGGGGCTGTTTTATATGACTAACACACAAGGCTATCATCACAGCAGCCAGAGCTGCGTAAATGTCAAGGTGCTGCTGGGTGTGTTTTGTGCGCAAAGATGTGTGTTTCCAGGCTCTTCTTTGTTCCTTCTGCTGGCCGCGCAAAAGCGCACAACTTAATCCCCGTTTTATTTCGGTGGCATGAATAATTAATCGTCCTCTAACACAAACAAACACACACGCACGCACAAACACACGCGCGCACACACACACCTGTTGACTACCGGGAAAGTCAGCCCAATGGCATCTCCCTCTCATGTCAACCCAACAGTATAGTTATGCAAATTATGTGATCTGGAGACGTGAGCTGACAGGTTGATCCAACTGCACAGTTAAACGCCACTTGAGTGTGTTGAACGTTTCCAGAAACAACGTGGAGAGAGAAAATGTGTGAGCCTCAGACAGCACTATGATACATGCTGCTTTTTTATTTTTGTTTTTTAAAGCTGTTCACATCTAATTTAGTGTAATTAATGTCGGGAAAGCCTTTAAATAGTGACACTAACAAAATTCATTATTGCGAACACAAACGCCACGAGTCGCTAAAAGCAACATTTCACTTGTTTTCTTACCTGTTAGTGGCAGCAGAACAAAATGCGAGGCGAAAGCCATCCAGGGGAATCTCATGGTTGAAGCTTTTTTTCTTTTACTCTACTCCGATTGTTTCAAGTGCAGGAACGACCATCCTGCGCTTATCCATCCATCCACAGAGCAGGTCCCTCCACGGCGCTGGGCGCACAAACACAACGATCCTGTGCGGCTGCGACTCCCCCTCTCCCTCCTTTCCTCTCCGATGGAGTTCACTGGAGCTTAAAGACACAGTGCAGCGCCTCTCCTCCCCTGCTCCGGATTCCTGCCACTCCTTTCTGTCCCGCATTGGCTGGAGACCGGCCAAGGTTGATGAGTCGGGAGAAAAAAAACACAACAGCACACGGATCTCTCCAAGCCATCCTCACCTTTTTTTCTTTTTGTTTTTTTTAACAGTCATTGCGAGAAAAAAAAAAGTCCAGTAATGGAAGAGCTGGCTGTGTTTTTCAATGGGATGACTGTACATGTTTATCCCCGACGTGAATGCAGCATCATGACGGGTGACAGCCCCTTCTCACACTTCTTGATGACAGCTCTCTCACTTGGCAGGAGTTTCCCCTCTATACAGAAACCCGTCCAGTTTGTGATGCGCTTCCCAGCTCTAATCAGCACAATTGCATAGTGGTCTCACTTTTTCCCACCAGATTTAATCAACTATAATATCCCATAGGAGCCAATAAACGCATCATCATGTGGCTGTGTGTATGACCCACACTACCTACACCCCCAACAATATTACATGTGTAAAAAGCAACTTCATAGACCAGATAAAGATGGACGATTGGGCTGTGACAAATAAAGAATAAAGAAAAACACAAAGTAATTTGCCACTTAATTCACTTTATGCCTTAGGGCCAGCTCTGCATATTTAAGTGTGTGTGTGTGTGTGTGTGTGTGTGTGTGTGTGTGTGTGTGTGTGTGTGTGTGTGTGTGTGTTTGCATGGTGTGGTTATGTGCAGGTTTTTATCTTCTGGTCTGTGTGTTTCCTGTTGCTCCAGAGGAATATGTGAGGGGACACTGGGGCCGTTGTGTTTTTTTCCCACACACATGATTAATCTCTAACCTCACTGTACCGCCCCATGGCGTTATGCCTTATTTTCAGCACATGATGGCAGGATGATGCTAAACAAACTTAGAACAGAAGCAGAACTTTTCTTTAATTGATTTTTTTTTTACCTCATTAGTTTGTTTTTGCAGTATAATTCTCTGGAAAATGTGACTGGTAATGGATCCAGATAAAAAAGAAGAAATAAAATAAGCTGTGGGCGAATCTAACTTCTGCAAACACACACCCATTCAGACTTTAGGACTTTTGGAGAGTTTTCCTTCCTGATGACGGTATAGGGAAGGGAGGGGGGTTTTGACTGAAAAGCCTGGGGGTCAGAAAGGTCAGCCTCAGCCCGACCATGTGCTCAACAAAGATGTTATTGCAGACAGCGATGCCTCAAGGGGGTCTTTCACATTTGCACCATGAAACGTTTGGTTGCTTCTCGTGCAAAATCGGGTCACACATCTTAAAGGACACGCAGCCTGAGAGCTTAACCCAAATATTTGTCATGCATGGCCTTGCCCTCAGAAAAACACACACTGAAGGAATAGTTTAACAATTTGGGAAAATATGCATATTGATGTTCTGATGGAGGGTTAGATGAGGAAATCACTATCCTTGTGTTTGTGTGTTGAATAAAAGGCTACAGCGGTTAGCTTAGCTTAGCACAAAGACTGGAAACAGCTAGCCAAACGGCGAATTATCCTTTTTAACTTCTGTGTGTGTGAACAAATTCAACAAACGCAATATGACGTGGTAATTAGTGGACTTTAGGGGGGCTGATATGTTCATTTTGTTACCTTTGGACAGAGGCAGGCTAGCTATTTCCCCCTGTTTTCAGTCTTTGCACAAAGCTAAGCTAACCAGCTGCCACCTTCTCATCCAACTCTCCAACCGAAAGTGAATGAACCTGTTTCCCCGCAATGTTGAACTTTTGCTTCTGCAACAGATTGACTTCAGCAACGAATCTTCTGTTGAATTTCCTGCACGCAGACAAAGGAAACCTGCACCTCAAGGTGTCAAAGTACAATCCACCTGTCCGCCAGCTGCCCCCTGTGAAAGGTGTCACTGTGTTTGCTCACGTGTGAGTCCGTCAGGATCATCCATATGTCTGCTGTCCACCGAGTTCACATGTCATGTGAGCAGTTTAGACTATGCCTTTCCCTATTACATTATTCATCATTGAGGTGAGCGTCTATGGCAGATCTTGGCTGACTCACTGTGACTCGGTGTGTGTGTGTGTGTGTGTGTGTGTGTGTGTGTGTGTGTGTGTGTGGACCCACAGCATGACTCACTTAGTGCTTTTAGACAGATGAGGACAGCGGCCTCATAGAGGGCAACGGAGGTTTTTGTACAAGAAAAATAGCCACTTAGATTAGATTACGTAATGAAAAAACATTCCTTTCTCTCTCTCTCTCTCCTTGTTCCCTCTCTCTTATTCTCTTTCACCTTCCCCTTTCTACCCTCTCCCCCCATTTTTAGTGACGCACACACACACACACAGACATACACATCCTAACTCAATCACCTACAAATGGATCTTCACACCCTCAGGCAATCCCATACGTATACACTTTCTTTGGCTGTTTCCACAAAACCACAGGAGACAGACAGGAAAACGCACACACAGACTTGGACACACGTTTAAACTTAAAGAATACCTCATCTTTATCTGTTCTCCTCCCAATGATTGGCCAATGGCTCAGCATAAGCTTTTTTTTTCTGATGCAATCCAATGCTGTTCTCTGTCTGCTGACTGGGCATTACAAACCTGATATCTGTGTCCATTTGTCTTCCCTCTCCTTTAACACAGTCAGTGCAGTGGAATTTTTTTCTTTTTGACCCACTCTGTGTGGTTGTTAAGTGTCCATCCATGGTTCAATTGTGGTGTTTCAGATATCAATTATGACCCGTGGAACAGATCGGACTAAGAGGTAGGTCAAAAAAATAAAAAAGATAAAGACCATTTCCTCAGAAAAACAATGTCAGGCCTTAGTTTTACTTTGATGTAATTCTATCTGATTGAGTCTTATAACCTTAAAGGAAGAGTTGCTTTTCTGCTATCTGTTAGAGTTAAACAGAAGAGAGATACAACTGTCATATCTGTCTAATTTTGTAATCTGCACAAAAACCAAAGTACAATACATTTTTTTTTTAAAAAGATAATTTTGGGGCTGGACCATTTCACGGCCAAACACAGTAACATCCTGGAGTCTTCACTGGTTGCCTGGCAACTGCTCAGAGCCAAGAAATAGTTGCTTATTAGTGAGCTTTAGCAAGGCTGGAAGGTGGATTGTGTTACCTTTGGAAAGAGCCAGGCTAGCTGTTTCCCCCCCGTTTCCAGTCTTTGTGCTAAGCTAACTGGCTGTAGCTTCATATTTACTGTACAGACCTGAGAGTGGCATCAGTCTTCTCATCTAAATCGCTGCAGAAACCAAATGAGCATGATTCCCAGAACTATTGCTTTAAACATTATTATAAGGGGAGATTGTTAGTTGTGTAAATTGTTGTTTTGCTAAAATCTTAATTGCACATCGGTCTACAAATAACAGTTTCTGGAATCACATTTGTAACAATTATCTCATATTCTGAGGCCTTATCTTTTGAAACAAACATTTATTTTTACGACAGATGGATCTTTGTGTTGCAAAACAAAAGAGTCGTAACTGCGCTGTTAAGCTGCCGTGTTTGGCGTCACATTGTTGTGATGACCACATGTTAGATCCAAAGAGATGATATGGATTGAAAATGTGCCAGGGCACATATCTGAGTAAGCTAATATCGGCACGTGTAATTACTGATAGTCCAATGATCGCCCTCTGTCTGGATAAACCTGATTAGCATCGACTAGGCTGTAAGAGGGCCTAATCCACCGTAAGGAGAGAGGGAGGGAGGGAGGGAGCAGAGAGAGGCGGAAGGATACAAAGGGTGAAGGGGAAAGGAGAATGGGGAAATAGAGGCAAACAGGGTGCAAGAGGATGGAGGAGTAAAATACTGTTGTTCATTATACAGAGAGGGGTTTCTGTTATTTAGTCTACCCTTCACTGACATGAATGGGGTGGACAAAATAATAGAGACACCTGTCAGCGTCACACATCAATGGAATAGCCTTTCATATTCTTTTAATATTCTTCAACGACATGTTTTTTTCATGGCAGTGTACTTTATGGTGATGTGGTTGTAGAGTGTTATAACAATATATTTCCAAAACTTTGACTTTGAGCTTAGATGATTCAATTACATTTTTCAAATAACCCGATGGGTTTCTAAATTATTTATTTTGTTGAAGATGTGTGAATGTTTCTGTACCCGTAAAGGAACACTAAATCCCTCCTTTTATTTGATGAAATCGAAATCTCGAAGTGTGGGGATACTTTTTTCACCAGTACGGTGTGTTGTCTAAATTATCACACTTACAATTGAAACCTCGTACAAGATGCTTTACCAAAAAAGCTATTGACAATTATGGGCATGCCAGTTAAAGTGGCAATCTGGAATATTTTCATTTAAATAAATGTTTATTTCTGAAGAAGGTAACACAATGGGGATTGAGCCATTTGGCCCACTGATGAAAGTATTGACATATTTAGTTTCAGGGTGTCTGTGGCGACATTCCTGGAAAAATGCAGTTCTCCATTGTATATACACAAATAAAGGAACTATGCACACAATTCTGAAAAAAAGCATGCAAGTGTGGAATTCCGGATGCAGGCCAAGACTCACGGCTGATAAACATAGTTTCATTGATTTCACTCAAAAAGAAATTCTAAATCAACCAGGACTGAAATCTTAAGGATTGCTACTTTAAGCTAATTTGAAACATTTGAGTACACGGGATTGAGGAGGAAGAGCGGGACAATTAAAAAGAGAGATTGAGGTAAAAAAAAAAATTAAATGAAGGAGGAGAGGTGGAGACAAAAAGGGGGAGGGACTGTGATGATGTGAAAGCAGATGGGATAAAATACAGAGAGTAGTAAGATGAGGTCAGGGGAGACGGAGTGAATGAAATAAATGCAATGTCTATGATTAGTTTAACTGAGAGACCATTGGCGCACCCCCCACCCCCCTCGCTCTCTCTCTACTGTCTGACTATGTGTGTGTGTGTGTGTGTGTGTGTATGTGTGTGCTGTGAACATACAGGGATCCACACAAAAGCTCAAATGTATGATGTGATACAGTACTCATGATATGAAAAAAATCGATGTACTCACAAATATAAAATTACCACTGTGTGTGCATGTCGTGCATGCCCGCTCCTACATCCATGCATATGTGCATGTTTCTTTACCGCTGTAATTTCAGCATCAGGTCCATCGAATTTGTGTGGATTATAATCACCACTGTAAAGAAGTGATAATAGCTTGAGTGGCGGAGAAAAAGAGAGAGAGTGAGAGATTCCACAGATTTCCTTGTCGTTTACTGACAATGCAAAAGTGGCCTCCACTTAAAAGGCCATAAATGCATTAACAATCCTCTTTGCATTAACGGGGGCGAACAGAACCACAACAGCAATCTGTTTGCTGGTGATGAGCACTGCAGCTGCTGCTTGGTTTTTTATAAACGTAGAAAAAGGGGGATGCAGTTTGGCTCTCTCTGTGGGTAACAGCAAAATAAAACTGCCATCCGTTTAAACCTCATGCAAGATGGGTGGAATGTGTGGGGTTTTTGTGCAAAAAATAGTCAGAGAAAGTCAGTACATTCAGTGCTTTTCAGAGAAATTAAGCTCTCGTAAAGCATTAAATGGATTGGCTCCAAGCTCTGAGACCCACTAAGCCGAGACATGCAAAGTGTGCACACTTAGGTCGGGAGAGGCAGCTCCTACGTCTGGATTTGCGACCAAAGGTCACCGTGCATTCCCTCACAAGCCACACTGTATTGTCTTTTAAAAACTACAGCTATATATATGTTTTTAAGTTGACTTGCATTATTTCATTATTGGACATTTTCATTTATTATCTCTTGCTTTATTTATCACTCTCTGTCTCTGCTTAATAGGTGTGTTACAGTAAGAGTATATAAATAATCTAATCATACATGGAGGATATTTTCTCTTCTCCAGCAACGCCCTGCTTCAAATCTGCACAGCTATAGTTATAGAATTACAGTATATAGATTATTGCACCCTGTTGCTGTTCAGTAAAGCCAACGACCACAGTCTTAATGCCGGCCACTGAAGCAGGGTGGAGTGCCTTAATGTTCATTTCCTTGGCAGTCCGGCGATTAAACTCTGCAGCTTCTCACTCACAGCTGCACTTCTCCGACTCTCTGTGTTATATTTTACAATGTCATATAATTGCATATTTCTACACTATAAAGACAAAAAGTATGTGGAGACAACGGCGCACATACCATTGTCTTATTTTTGCTGTTTATAGATTGTGACATCCATATATGATGTTTTAGACAAAAGTGTGCTTCCATCTCTGTTTTAGATCCCTTTCCTGTTGTGAGTGAGTCCACGAAGACATAGATTTCCCAATTTGAATGTGGAAGAACTTGAATGGCCGACACAGACCTCGACCTCATTCAACAACTTTGGGATGAATGTGAGTGCACCGCAAGTGTTAACATAGCCCGACATCAGCGCCCGATCCCACTCTGGTGGCCATGGCCAGATGAATCCACTTAGGGGTCCTGGAGCAATAATGAGATGTGGGCCCCTACTGACAGTCTGCATCACCACAACCACCACCAACCACTATGTCTCCGTGTGTACGCTTTCACCAAGGGTTTGCACCATGTGAGCACTAAGTATACTGCTTTTTGTACTACTGTTTAGTGTGTTTCATCTTTTTTTTCTTGTGAACTCTTCTTCTAAAGGTTTTGACATGTCACAGTAGGAATAGCAAAGGCATAAATAATGAACTTAATGATGGCTGAATTCCATTTAGCTGCTTTGATTTCAGGATCCAGGTATTTTAAATGATGTCTCCTTGTCATTCTCGCTGGGACACTTGGAATACAAGCGAGGCCTTGATAGTGTTATTGTTATTAATGACACCTGTGTCTTTTCCAGAAGAGTAGAGACTTGTGTTGAAGCAATTGAGAGCTCATGGTTTTGGAATTAAATTGTTAATAATTACATATGGGTGTGATGTTTGGGTGCCCTCATACATTTTGGCCATGTAGTGCATTTCACAGTTGAAGCGGTTAAAATTTCTTGTGAGAGAGATCTTATATTTCGTCGCTACAATAAAATCCCCCCCCCCAATAAAAGAAGCACACAATTGATTTATTTGTGTATGTATTGTGTGGAAAATAGACATATAAGCACCACCTGTCTCAGCCGCCTGGGGGCGCTGTGTTTTCTACACCGACACGTTCACCTTAGCGGGACGGCAACAACCTCTTCCGGGTTCACATCATTCACTCGTTCAACTCGGTTGAAGATGAATCTAATGAAGGCATAATTTGTGCCCATAACCGCGTTTCCCCGCAGAAGGGATTAACTGTACGTGCATTTCTGCATTGAAAAGCTTTTGTTGAATATTGTTTTTTAGTGACGCTGCTGTTGGTTAGCTCATAGTACTCCGTGTTAGCTCAACATGTCTGCGGAGGAAGCGGACAAAACGACCACCACTGATGCCAGCGCTGGAGATGAGGAGGAGGAATGGCTGTACGGAGGTAAAGAAAATACCATGCTGTCCGCAAACACAGCTCGTCTTGACTGAAAGAGAGAGACAGAGAGTGTGTGTCGCTCTGTTAATGAACTGCTAACCAATAACACTGTCAGCTAGTTTGAGAATATAACAGTTAGCATGTAAGCTAAGCTAGCAGCGCCTGTTTGCTTCTCCCGGCCTTTTGCAGCTGTATGATTTGAGAAAGAAAGTGATTATATATGTCTATCTGTCACATGTTCAGGTTGTGTATTGAAACTGGAAATGTGCTAAATACTAATGTCGGTCTCGGTTGGGTTGTGTCTATGTGTAGAACAGGAGAAGCTAATGAATGGAGCTCTAGAGCTAGTTGTGGTTAAAAGAAGTATTATTTTTTTTGTTTCAGATGAGTCTGAGAGCAAAGATGAGGACGAAGAAGCCAAACTGAATGCTGCAGTCAGGTATGTGGTCACCCTTAAACACCGTGGCTTTGTGCAAGTGATTTAAAAACTCAAAAGACACCTGTTTACATCCAGGGGTGTACACTAGTGCTGGGCGGTATGACCAAAAATTTGTATCACGGTATTTTTTAAGATTCTTATCTTATTTTTTATATAGGTTTATAGTGGCTTACTCTACTGTCAGGAGTACATACAATATAAAAACATTTTAATGTCATCATGTATAAAGCTTTGATTACTAGAGGGTTTGCTTGGCCCCACAAGATGTTACAATATATGAAGGAATGTATGACACAGTTGCAGAATGTAAACAATTTTTGCAACGTACTGAAAACAGAACTTAAAAGTTTTACAATTTTAAGATAGTTGTATAAACATTATAAACTGACCTACACTGTTGTAGAAAAGTGGGCTAACGGGCTAGCTAGCGAGCTGTACCCAGCATGCCGTTCGGCGGTGTACTTTTATAAATGTACAATTATTAGTGCTACAAATTGTTTATGTGTCACAAACTGTTGTGTGCCGTGGTGTTTTCCTGTTAAAGAGAGTTAGTTGTGGGTTATTAATTGTTGTCTTATAACCATAACTTAGGGGTCCCTCTCAAAACACAACTAGAGTTAGCTCCCACTGCATTGCTCACACACAAACATTATATTTTGCTGCCTGTTGAATAGTTACAGCAGTTGTTTCGGCTATGCACCCTATATGACAGTGTATGAAAAATTAACATCATATGGGAAATATGATATTTCCGGATGAACCGGTGTACCGCCCAGCACTAGTATACACTTCCAGAGGTATACACATTCATACGTTTGCCTTCTGAAGTTTCACAAGAAATATGAACTGATGGACTGACTGTTGACTCATCATCTTGTACAAAATACTGTTGTGTATATAAAGCTACAAATACTTCATTTTGAAAAATAAATATTCATAACAGCACGGGAAACATAACTATATACAAATTCCTGGATTAAGTCATTGTTTTATATGGAATAGGACCTTTTAAATCCTCTGCTTCGTTTGCATCATGATTGTAAAGTTAGAGAACACGCCGACTCTGCTTGAAAAAAAAGTAACATTTCATTTTATCTACAGTGCACCTGCTGATGCTTCAATAGAGGATGCTGCAGCGCACGCTACAGGGAATGGAGTGGCCTCTGAGGTAGGTAGCCGTGGTGTGCATGCACATAGTCACAGTATGTGTTGCAAAGTGTTCCGCGCTTGTTTTCTGTTTTGTTTGTGTGCTTACTTACCTCCCAGGTCCCTGTTTCAGAGAGCAGGTTTAGTGAAAATAGTTAGTTAACCCAGAGATGAGGTAAACTCAGGGTTTTCAGTTCCAAAAAGAGAGGTAACTTAACACCACATCCTCAACAAACTCTGAGTTTATCTTTGTCTCCTCCCTCTTACAGAGACAGACACGTGGGTTTAGTTCCACATTCATGTCAGTACAAAAGCACGTATCGCAGCGCATTAATTAGCGGAGGTTTACTGTCTGTTAGTATCTCAGACTCTAGTTTAGTTTGCAAATCCTGGTTGGGTATTAGTTTGTTACTCAGGATTACCTAAAGTTGCTTTAATGGGTTGTCAGATATTTCCATGAAAAGTGTTTTTTGTTTTTTTCTCACATTCAAATCACAGTCAAGTCACCCTCAACTCAAAATACAACTCAAGAGTTTTTCCATCTCAGGGTTGGTCAACTCAGTTTGTTAAACCTGCTTTGTGGAACAGGGCCCAGTGCTCATTGCTCTCAGTTGTTTTCTGTCCCTCTGAGAAATGCTCATGTCTCCCCCCCCTGCTCTGTCAGGCAACAGGCGAAGTTGAGGGTGAAGGCGAGGGCGAAGGTGCAGGTGAGGATGTTGACAGCGACAGCGACAGTGATGACGACGACGACGATGTCCGCGTCACCATTGGGGACATAAAAACTGGAGCGCCACAGTACACGTAGGTGTTCAGTCAAAGTGTGGTGTTTCACGGTTGATTTAAACGGCCCCTGGCTACTTTAAACAAACTCGATATTTTAATGTTCGCCGTAAACAAAGAGAACCAGATGCTTTTTTTGTTTCTTCCTACTCATAAAGCTAAGCTCTTAGTCTCTTTTTTTACATTTCAAATATAGTTCTGATGTCAAAATGAAGAGCAGTGTTTCAGAGTTCTGTGTTTTTGATAGATTTCTATAGATGAAAATAAAAATGCGCAATCGAAGGGATTCCCACAAATTAAAGAAGCTTTACGTAGATATACTCTAGGTTTGATTAAGATACTTCTTTCTCCACATTTAATAAGTGTTTTTCCGATAATTTTCCGAAATGGTCTGAGAACACTGTTAACCCGTTGACATTGGTCCGTGACCAGCAGAAAGCCAACACTCTGATTGTGCTTCATAAGCCTGTTGGTACTTTGACATGAGTTTATATATATATATATATATATATATATATATATATAAAATTATTTATAATTTATAATATAATATTATTTTTTGTCCTCCCAGAACTTATGGAGCTCCACCTGTCAATCTCAACATAAAGACAACAGGCTCCAGACCGTATGGACAAGGTATTGCTCACTATTCTTGAACCACTTTCTGTTTTGACCTAAAAAAAAAAAAAACAACCCCAAAACTGCTTATTATTTTCTGCACTATTTTCAAAACACAGAAAACATGGATATCATACACGGAGAGTGGTAAAGAGTTTGAACTAAATGTTCCTGTCCAGTCAACATGTTATGATGTTCATTATTTTCCGTAGCCTCCAAGATGAAGGGAGTGGATCTGGATGCTCCTGGTAACATTAACGGGGTTCCAGTGCTGGAGACGGAAGTGGAGTCCTTTGAAGAGAAACCCTGGAGAAAGCCAGGTGTGTGTGTGTGTGTGTGTGTGTGTGTGTGTGTGTGTGTGTGTGTGTGTGTGTGTGTGTGTGTGTGTGTGTGTGTGTGTGTGTGTGTGTGTGTGTGTGTGTGTGTGTGTGTGTGTGTGTGTGGGGAAAAAAAAACAGTAAAAATATGTATTTCTTTAGGCACCTCAGGTATGAGCACTTTCAGGATGTTTGGTGATGTACAGGCGCCCAGAGACCCGGGCCAGATGACATGTCATGCCTAGCATGTACAGTATTTCACAAGTTTTTTTTTTTTTGTGTGTGTGTAGGAGCGGATCTTTCAGACTACTTTAACTATGGCTTCAATGAAGACACATGGAAGGCTTATTGTGAAAAACAGAAGAGACTGCGCATGGGCCTGGAGGTCTCTACTGTCGGCTCGGTGGCGAGCAAGATCACTGTGAGAGCCCAGTGCTTCCTCTGTCCTTTTTTCTTACTCTTCTTTTTGTCAACGCCCTCTAGATTTCCCTCAAACTTCTGTTTTCTTCAGAAGCCTCTCCCTCTAATCAGTTAGTTGGAATCAAAGCAGTTTCCTGTGTGGTTTAATCTGGAAACTTTACATTATAAGAAATGCTTCACCCTCTTTGTTGTAGGGCAGATGAACATTAACAAAAGTAAACATGAGAGTTTCATTTTAAACATGTTCATCACCTCCATTTCTACAATGTTGTGAAGAGAATCTACTTTGATTAACACATGAAATATATTAACAAGCGTATTGTTGGCTCTTTCTTAGGTTCAGCAAGGCAGGACAGGGAATGACAAGGACATGTCCAGTTTGCCTGTTCACACGTCAAAGCCAGACTTCACATCTCCGATCAGCCTGTACAAGCCCGCTGTCAGTCAGCTCACCAGGTAACACTGTGCTTTTAGCATCACTTGTTAACATATCTGCTAATATTCCACTAAAAGGGTTTCCAGCCACCTGTTTTATGAATATTTTCTAGTTCAGTATTAAAAAACCTGATTTAAAAATGTTTTACGCTTGGCTGAGGTATAAAAGGTTGGTATATTGATAAAAGATAAATCACGATGAACATGAAGCATGTGACTCAACTGTCTACTGAGGCTGGAGAGATTAAACATGGCGGCAGATGACAACAGTCTGTGTGGAGCAATGCGGGGACCTTAAAATATTGATAATACATACATTTCCATCACGTTTTTCTCATTGTTTAATCCATAATACGATTTAAACGAGTGAGTAATGTGTGATCTAATCTTTACCTCTGTCCTTTGTTTCAAAATGGTAGGATCTCTCCTCCTCAGTGGCCTGGTCCGCCTCCTCAGGACATGTCCTATTATACGTAAGTTAGCACGGCAGTGTCCCTGCAAGGTTTGATGTGCCTCATGGGAAACGTGTTGATGTTCAAACCCCAGAAGATACTTTCTTCTGGGGTGGGTGATGTGCATGTGTGATAAGCTAAAAGTTAGCTTTAGAGAAAGTCACTAGAATATCATCATTTTATGGAGTAATTAAATGTCTTCTTCGGGGTTACGAATGGAAGTATTAAATAGATCTGAGATGCTGAAGTGAAATCCCTGACCAAACCTAAAAAGTAAAATACATCTAGTGTTGTCATCATACGTTTGTCAAACTGTGCAGTCTGCGGAAATGATTTAGGGCCGCATTGTTGAAGACTTTGGTGTGAATTAGGTATTTAGATTATGTGCATTGCTGATTGCATATTGTAGAAGTAGACGAGGCATATGCCCAGTGCCTTGATTTTCATTTTTTCATATCCTTTTCCCAGGAAGACGAGCGGTACTATAGATGTGATCGGTGGAGGGACGGCCACCATCAGCAGGGTTGAAGGGCGACGCAGACACAATCTAGAAGGCAACAATATCCAGGTACACAGAAGCAACACGGACACTTTGTTTCTTTTGTTCTACTAAACTGGAGTTCAAGTTGAAAGAAGTCACGTGTGTGTGTGTGTGTGTGTGTGTGTGTGTGTGTGATCCTGTCATTTGTTGTGCAGGTGATCGCCGAGCAGTCGGATGCCGAGCCGACTCCAGCCAAGATTCCCCCCTTCTTCCCTCCTGGACCCATACCTCCAAACATCCCCCCACCTCCGTTCCTCCCTCCTCCACCCAACGTCAACGCTGCACCCCCACTCATCCCCCCACCCAGTAAGTTTATCATCATCTTATTCTGTCTCAGCTGGTCTCTTTGTGGGATTTTAAGCAGCCATCCCATCTTACCCTGCATTTGTTCTGTTTTATTGTTTTCGATGTGTTCATTCTCGTTCTCTCTCTCGTAGGGTTGCCCATCACTGTTCCTCCTCCTGGTTTCCCCCCTCCACCTAGCGGCCCCCCTCCTGCCATCATTCCCACTATGGACAGGTAACTGTTGGGTAGTTGTTGTTGGGGTTTGTTTAAATACGCCAAATTCTCATTTTATGGGTTATTTTTGTTCTGACAATTAAGCTAAGATAGCTAATACGTGCTGACGTCAGCTGTCACTTGCAGTCAGACGACAGGGTCAGTGAGGCCAGGCTTGGCAGAGGCAGCCTCCTGTTGTGGCTGAGCATTCGGGATCGGTAATGTTTGGAATGGAGTTGGCTGCTCACCATCAAACTCGCCCATTTACCTGTTTGTTTTTTTTCCACGCTAACTGGCAACTTGACACAGAGATACAACGTATTGGCTCGTGGTTTTTGTTAGAAGTGGGAAACAAAGCATCACATATCTTCCACTGAGATAAAGAAAACATTCATTTTTGGACCCGTCAACATTTTTAAAATGATTAATTCACAATCATATTTTTTTAGGAAAAGAAGTACTTTTATTCTGCGCCTTACTAAAAATTCTGGGGACCTATTTCTTTATAAAGTGTTCATCTCCATAAAAATGTTCTTCAATCAATCTGACCTTTTAATTTTAAAGCAGAATTGTCATCATTACATGGCGAGCAGACAGTCACAGCTTACAGCCAGACAGCATCCGGCTACACAACAACCACATTAGCTCTCCTGCTAAACTCTCCATATAATCTAACATGAACACTTGTCCAGCGCCTTAGCTTGTTGAACAGTTCACCATACAAACATTGATCAGGGAAAAGTGCACAGTTAACATCTGTTTTCAGTCTACATAGCCAATTGATGAATTAATTTCTTCTAGATCGGTATGTTCCATAATGAGTTGTAACGTTCTTCTCTTCCCACAGTGGCCACCCTGGAGGCTATGATGGCCGCCCTGTCCCTCCCTACCCATTCCCTCAAGGTAGGAAGCCTTACAATGCAACCAGGTTTTCTAACCTCAGCAGCACAACACATGTCAGAAAGTTTTTTTTAATAGGATATCCGTTGTGATATGTATGAAAAATAACTACTGCAATGTGTTTTAAAACAGCGCAAACAAGGATATCAAATATGCATGCCTAGCTATTCATATCATTGGCTTTAGTGTTTTTGGAAACATGTATTTTTTAAATTGTTTCATGTGCATTATCAATGTTTATCACAGATTGCTAACTGGATTTGAACAAAGCCTCATTTCCAGGAAACATTTGACCACAAAGTACTAACTGTCTTTGGGGACCCTCCTCTGAACTTTGTCAGGCGCATATCCTCCGCCCATGCCTGGAGGCGGGCCTCTCACCTGGCCCCCCATGTTGGACAACTCTAAACCCTGGGACTACTACCCCCGTCGAGACGACAAGAGAGAGAAGGAGAGAGAGAGGCCCAGAGAGAGGACACATGAGCGGGAGAGAGAGAGGGAGCACAGCCCTTCAGCTATGAGCTACACCAGGTGAGAGGGACGCACTCATAGATACTCGTGAATATTCATTTATTGTGTCATTAAAAAGCCTTGTTTTTATCATGGTACAGGCTTGTTTTGGTACGCGTGCAAACATGACACAGTAAAGTGAAAGCTCTTGTTCTTTCCGCAGCGATGAGGAGCGGTTTCGCTACCGCGAGTACCAGGAGCGTGGTTATGTGGAGCGCCATCGTGAGCGGTCGAGCCGAGAGAAGGAGGAAAGACACAGAGAGAGACGGCACCGAGAGAAGGAGGAGGGACGCCACAAGTCCTCTCGCAGGTACGCAAACACACACAAAACCTCTCCGATAGAAAACAGTTCGCTACACCCATCCCTACATTGATTATTAAAGTGTTAGAAGTGAGAATATATGATTTGAAAATATGAACACGCTTGTGGCCTAAGTGGCTGAACAGGGTTATATTGATATTATATTCTCATACTATCTCTCCACCGCAACGCTTTTTCTTTATTACCGTGTCTTTTAGCATGACATCACATACGTAGCCATAAAGTGTACTATCTACAGCCTTAATAATATAATAATAATATTCTTGTTTTGAAACAAATCAGCTGGAAACTAACTCATAGAGATACGGTTAGCTTGGCTATCTACAACTTATAACATCTGCCAGCTTCAGGTACAACAGCAGGCTCCTTATTTCTTGTTTTTACTGGCTGAAATGAGAAGCTGCTTTAGTCTACCTCTTAAATTAAGGACTTTGAAAAAGAGTGAGAAGGGAAAAATTGACAAGCTTAGTGTATTTCAACTTGGACCCTATTTTACCACTAAGGGGGACAGCAATTTCTGAAATTGGTCCAGTTTTGAGGGAAAATGCTGCAGGCGACTTCCCATAAACAGGCTGTAATATAATGTTTTGCCACTGCCATATTATCACAAAAACAGAGAAATAATAATAAAAAAAGCTGAACCTTCTGCTTGATCCAAAACGGTCTGTTTGTGTCATGTGACAACATGAGAGAGAGTTGCAGAGAGGAGTTTCGGTGTTGTGTAGCTCAGTGTTTTCAGTGTCGTGGCTGAATATTCAGCTGATTTCGACAATGCAGATGCGATGCAAGATTTCAGAAGGAGGCTTCTCCTAGTGAACAGACCGACCGGATCAAGCACATGTAAAGGCAAATGTTTTATTATTTCTCTGTAGAGTCCTTTCCTGCCCAACTTTTTTATCGTCCAACATGGGGAAAATAGGGTCCAGGTTGAAAAATATCAAAGTTACCCGTTCACGACAGCAACTAAGTGGTATAATGGTCATTTGACAAACTATCTTCCTGTATTTTGGTTGTCCCAACCTTTGTCTCTGTTATTTTCCTAACCCCGCTCTCGTCTCCATTTCACTTCACCTTTTTGTTCTTTCACCCATTGATCTTCTTGTCTCCATGTCTCCCTCTCTCCTACCTAACCTTTTATCTCCCTTCCCCCTATCGTCTTCCCTCCCTGCCCTTTCCTCTCCCCCCTCCTCATCTCCTCTGCCCTTTCCACACTTTTGTCCTTCTCTTTCAATTAGCAGCAGTAGCAGGCGGAGGCACGACAGCGAGGAGGGCGACAGCCACCGGAGGCACAAACACAAGAAGAGCAAGAGGAGCAAGGAGGGCAAAGAGGCCAGCGAGGAGATCAGCGCAGACCAAGAGAACCAGGAGGCCATGGAGTAGCGATCGCCAGCCCCCGTTTTGTCCTCTCCCCGTCTGTCTCTGGGTCTCCGTCTGTCCCTCCGTGTCTCCCACCAAGATGAGAAAGACGGAAAGGGGGAAGATGAGCACAGACCAACAAAACCAGAAAGTGGCAGAGCGATCGATGCGTCCTGTCACTCCCCTCTCCATCAATCACTGTTGTCCCCATCCTGCTGCCGTTCATCCCCACATCACCTCGAGCGGAGAACGGATGGAGCAGAGGAGGTGGTAAAGAAGGGTGGTCGTCCTGTTTACTCCATCCATCTTTCCATTAATAGCTGACATCAGACAAGCCGTCTGTCCCCCCCCCCCTCGTTTCTCCCCGGCCCTCCTCTCAGAGCACTGCTGTAACCGTTAGGTCATGCTCAGAGATTTCACTGTATAGTCCCAATGATCAGCAGATTCAGCTCTTTTTCATTTGTTTGTTCTCGTTCTGTATGAAGACATCTATAGAGTCAGTTTGTTGAGTTCAATAAAAAAAAACACTTTTGATAAGACTTCTTTTTGTGACTTTTTGTGACTTTTTTTAATAAATAGTCCAATGATTCCTCAGCAAAAACAACTATTTACAACTATTTGCTATGTAAAGCCATAATGAAGTAACGTCTACCTGAGCAGTGAGTGAAGTCTGGAAAAGATCTCGAACATAATCCCACCATGAAATGCATTATCATCATTTCTCTTTGAATTTGACTTCAAAGGAACGTGTTTTTGGTGAGTAACCAAAAACACGTGGGTGGGGGTGGGTGGGTGGGTGGGTGGGGTGTGTGTGTACATTTCATCAGAGCACTGCGGAGGTTAGCAGCAAGTGAGGACAAATTTCAAGTGAACTTTTCAACATTTGTTTGGAAAAATGTTTTTTCTGGGGAGGGGGATTTGGACTTGTGACCCCAGTATTTCTACAATCCTGGCTCATAGTGTTATTGTTTGATCTCGGGTCTGGAAGATTGTTTTTCTCCTTTCCATCAAATGACTAGCTCATTTGTCATTCAGACTCAGTAGCTGTTGAGATTTCATCCACACACTTTTATGAAATATGAGAAGTTCATTATTTAACTTGTAAAGAGATTACTGTATTACTGTTCTATTTTTCCTAATAAATATTTAATTGCCAGTACTATTTTAAAACTACAAATTTACAGTTTTTCTTTTTTTTTTTCCAGAATTTAAAATATAACCGTTGCATAAGTACTCATTGTGCAACATGAGTACTTTTGTTTGCGCAACAAAACATTTTTACAAAAGATATAGGCTGTTTGCCACGACATTCACTGACAGTGCATTGTGTATAAAGACACGCTTACACCTAAATATACACACACATGTGAATTAAAAGTAAACCGAAGTCTGTGCAGGTGTGTTAGGAAACGGAAAGGAATCACGAGACTGGAGGGCCTTTATTTCGAAGGGAGTATTTTTGTGGTTTTGCTACTTTTACTACAGTAAATTATCTGAAAATCAAAGTGCGAGAAACATTTTTGTTTACTTAAATTAGCACACATGCTGTGCGTAACAGCCTCTACTGTTACATGTGCTCGGATCAAGATTCAGTGAGTTCCTTTAACAGGTCAAAGACCCCCCCGCCTGGGCTGTTTGCTTTGCTGACATCATAGAAAAGTCAATGTACGCTGGTGAGATGCAGCCACTGTTGTTATAAGGCCTGTGGCAGGCAGAGAAGAGACTCACCTGAAGACAAAAGAAAAGCTGAGCACAAAGGCACAGAAAGGAGAGAAAGACATCGAGAGGATGAAGAAGTGCGTTGCTGCCGTTGTGGTGCTGAGTCTGCTCTCAGTGGGACTCTCTGCTCCTCTGAGCAGCTGTGACGGTCTGGTGAAACCCATAACTGTCAGCAATGAAGACGTGAGTGCACTTCTGCTTTACCTTCTATCTCGGTTTAATTCCAACTCGGCAATAAAAATAACATCTTTGGTTTTCATCAGGTGTATTTCAATGCTGATGAATCCTGTTACAATGCATGACCGAAACATCTGTATACACTATTTCGGTGTGTCTAAGGCTGTTGCTGTTTCTAACAGTTTAACCACAGGCGATAAAAGCTTACAGCTGTTGAAAGCTCACAAGACTTTGCCTTTGCAAAGTCAATGTGACAGTGAACGGCAGGAACCTGCCATGTTTCGACTCCTCTGTCCTTGCTGTACTTGCACCATGCTGTCTCTTTATTGGACCATGAACTTGTTTTTAGATTCCACAGATTTCTGGGCCCCAGAAATGAAAAGTTGGCCAAATGCTAAAAGGTCCTTCATTTCCCATTACTTTCCTAGGGTGTTTCCTAGAAATTACTATGTAATATAGTGCAAATTATAAAGACAAAAATGTATGTTTTTAAAATAATAATATTCCTTTATTATTATTATTATTATTGGGAATGGTATTTCCCTATATAATTACAACAAAAATGATATAGTTCTTTTGAGAAAATGTCTTGTAATTTATTAGGAAATGATTCAGACCTGTAAAACAAAGCTTTACCAAATTTTAATATTTCATCATTTGGTGATTCGAGCATGGAGGGAACTCCAATTGATATAATAATTAAAACATATCTAATTTAGTATATCAAACTATGCGTCTCAGAAATCTCCCACGAGCCCACAGGAGGTCCCGGCCCCTGCGGGTTTGGAAACGTTGACGTGTGTACTCTGTATCTGCGTGTGCTTCAGATGCTGGGCAGGTGGCTGTACATCGGGGGGAGCTCTGACCTCCCAGGAAGCCGCTCCCTGGGCCACCTGATGACCAGCGTCTGGCTGGACATCACTACGACCGCCCAGAGCAACGTCCTCAATCTCATCCAGACTCAGAGGATGTAAGTCCCCACCCACACTGTCGCAGCACGGCGCCGAAGGCTACGTGGTTTTAGAGGAACTTTATAATGTTTTTATAATGCATCTTATTAATAAGATATACACTATTTGCACTACATAGTGCCATATCCATTCACACATTCAAATCTCTTGGCACAGACATCAGCAGCACCCTCAAATGGGGAACATCCATACAGACACTACATCCCCAGGACAATTTCTTACAGTGACATACCCTTGCACATCTTTTCTCTATTAATATACAGATGACACTTTAATATTATGCTTGTTTTAACATGCTGTTGTTTGTTTGTTGACCATATCTTATTGTAAATTTTCTATTTTTAAATGATGTCTTAAAGTATTGCAGTGTTCCTTACAAATTCCTTGTATGTGTAACGTACCTGGCAATAAACAGTTGTGGTTCTGATTCTGGCTTACTAAAGAGTCTATCATGGTATAATGTTTTACATTTTCCTTCACAGATATGGTGAATGTTCCAGCATAACATACAACGTGACCTTTGAAAACAGCACGCTGTTGATCGGTGAGCGCAGAAGAGCCACAATGTATTAGAGAGATGCGTTAGGAGTGGAAACCTGGATTGAAAACACTCACATTATTCCCTGTGGGTGTGTGTGTGTGTGTGTGTGTGTGTGTGTGTGTGTGTGTGTGTGTGTGTTTTTCACAGAGCAACCGTTCTACCTCAAGGAAGTGTACCTGCCGACTGACTGCTCCGACTGTCTGGTTGTCTATGAAGACGTTGTCTCTGGCAAAGATACTTTCACCAGCCTTCTGCTTTTTAGTAAGCAGTAATTTGCTTATCAGTCCCAAAACCCTGCATTGACATGAATATTATTATTCCAATTCAACTCTGACATCTTTATTTCCAGGCAGGAGACAGAGCGTCTCACCTGCTGTTGTGGAGATGTTCAGGACGCAAGCAGAATGTCTCCGCATGCCGTCGCCCATAATGATGGACACGGACTACGGTGAGGATTACTAAAACTATTTATCTCACACTGTGCCTCCATGATGCCGTGCAGAGCTGTTTTGTCTCATTTTCAATGTGTATGAAAACAGAAATCTGCCCAGACAACATCTCGCCCTCAGAGGGGATCAGCGCTCTCAACTCTTTGTTGGAGGCTAAGATGGGACATCGAGTTGCAAAACTCCTGGATGCTTTTTTTGATATGTTTGTGAACTGATTTGTCATTTTGTTATGAGAAAGTTTGGAATTTTGTTCCCTGATTTACATAAACAATAAAAAAAAATGGAACTGCATTGTTTTCTTGTTATATTATATTAATATACTTTTTCTTCTTTGTGTATTTCACAAATGCCCCTCAAGAAGATATAAGAAAACAAAACAAACAAATAAAGTGAGCGAGCAGCAACACTTGGTTCTAGAATACAATACAATTAGTAGATTAACAAGGAAACTGCACTTTAGAAAGCAAAGACTAAGCTCTCGAATGCAATAAACACCAGTGAAAATTCTACATTAAGTCCCCAGAAAGTTCAACACAGTAATCAGTGTAGTAAACATGCAGTCCACAAAAGTAAAAAAAAAATGAAGTCAAATACATAACATCAACAGTTAGCCCAACAAATACACAATAAGATTACTCAAACTCAACGTTTCCTAAGCCCCACCTCTTTTCTCTCTGTGCTCCAACAGATAAGCAAGCTTGGAACCCGGTAGAACTTCATTCAATGTTCCTCTTTACTGTTAAACTTAGATATGCTATGTCCGTCCAAAGGTCACATTAGATTAATCAGGGTTGTAAACACGCAGAGTCCACGGAAGTAAAAAATATGTAAAATACACAACATCATCAACAGTTAGTCCAACAGTACATGAACAGTTAGCTTACTCATAACTGACCCTTCCCAGGTTCTATGGTAACTTTGCTGTGTAAATCTCATTAAAATGGTGTCAATATGGTTTCTTCACAGACACGTTCCATTGTAGATAGTCACAGTTTCTATGAGGAACTTTCATTTCTTGTTCAGTCCATAGTTGCTCAGTCGCGGCTCTGAAGAAATGTCTAGACTGCTACAAAGCTGTGCCAGTTAAGGGTTGCTATAGCACCAGATTGGTAACCTGAAACCAACTGCTCATGGCAAAATAAAACCAACTCAAAGGAGAAACCAAAGAGTTGAAGGAGTTCCATACTGTGACTATTCAGCTCTTTAAACACCATGCTGTCAATTTAGTGGTATATGGCACCCCCTAGGTGGTGGTCTAATTTCCCAGTTTTTGTTATTATTTAATATTATTCTATTATTCTATTTCATTGTATATAGTGTGCATTCTTTATCTAATATCTTTACTCTGTTATTATAATTGTATATATTGTGTATTGACATGTGCATTTTTTATATTATATTAAGGTTTTTACCCTGTTATTTTTACCTGTTCTTACATGTAACCTATTGCTGCTGCAACAAAATAATTTCCCCTTGCGTGATCAATAAAGTTACTATCTATTTATCTATCTTATTTGTCTTGGGTTTAAGCGCAGTATGGAGACGTAAAAATATTTCCCTTTATCCACCCTTCAACCAGATTCTAACCAACACATGTGTAAATAGCTCTTAGGTGGAAAGGGGCCTCTGAGCTCCAATGCACCAGTTTTAGTGTAGCAGACGTTTAAAGCTCCAAGCTACGATCTGTGCAATACGCAAAGACACACAGTCTTCTGGCTCTTTGTGAGATGAGGCGAGTCGCGATGATGTTTGTCTGCTGCGCTCAGTCTTCTGTCTGTCTGACAGTCTACTCCTGTGAGCAGCTGTGAGAGTCTGGACCAATCTATTGAAATCAACAGAGGACAGCAGGTAAGACACTCTCTCATCTTGCTCGTCACTTATCTCCCACAATCTTGTTTTCTGCATGCTGGGTCATTTCTGTTTTTTAAGGAAAGTAAAACGTTTTTTTTTTAAATGACGTTTGTCATCTTATATGTCTTTCTCAGCTTCAGGCAAGTGGACGTATGTAGCAGAAGGCACAAACATCCCCATCCAATTGGGATCAATATTAATCAGTCAATTTAACTTGTATTATTTTGCGTAGTGTGACATTCTTTACCAAATTTTTTAAATATTTCAGTGTGATTTCACTTTTTAAAAATGTCTTTGGCTTCTGAAAGGTTGGACACCTGCTTCTCTGTCACACCTAAGATGGCCGTGGAAAACAGCACTCTCTACAGGTGAGTGGTATTGATTAAAGCATGCAGTACAAACATATGTGACTGACCTTGCACTGCTTGTATCACTAATGCAACCTTTCACTGGCTCTGCGTTCCTGCTGAACACCATGCTGCCCTGACTGCCTTATTCTCTACTCTAAGTACACCGTTGAAGGACGAACATACAGTGTTCTGCAGCTCCACAGTAAGATTCAAGACATTACTGTGAGATTACTGCTGATGTTGATAGTTCTTTCTTGATTTGTTGTTATTACATCAATTTCTTTTATGAATACAATCCTCATTATTGTAACAAACAATGTTAAACCAACGAAACTCATATCGTATACTGTAACGAATTGATGTAAATTTACGGTAGATTTTCAACGGTATCTTACAGTATTTCATAATAACCGTAACATACAGTTAAATGTTCATCCCTTGCATGTAAATTAACAGTTAATGCCATAAAATAACAGTTAATGCCATCAATTAACAATAACAGCAGACTACCGTAATTTAACAGCACGATACAGTATTTTTTGTGAAGCGGTGGATATATGCATCTTTATACAAGTTCAGTGAATCACAATCCATCTACATCGTACTGTCTATTGTAGGTTAATGTGTCTGTATGATGACAGAATATATTTATCATTCAAACTGTTTATTGCCTAAAAGTCCTTTTTGAGTGACAAGACGTGACCGACTGCTCGTGAACGTGACTTTGGACACAACAGCTTCAGTTCATCCATCTGAACACAGCCATGAGGAGATCAACTGAGGCGTTGAGGTAACTTATGCTTATTATCCTAAATTCAAAGTTTGTCAGTATTGTTTTGTCTTTATGATTATTGAACTGCTAAAATCAGATAATGTTTCACTTGGTCTGTTTGCTAATCTTGGCGGAGCTAACGTTAGCTCTGTAACGTTAGCTAGCTCGAGCTCAAGTAGCCTTAGAAAGGTTAGCTAGCTAACAGCATAGCAAGTTAAGTTAACATAAATAAAGTTAATTACCAATTACAGTATTGAGATGTAACGTTAGTAACCTAACTTGTGTTTACATGTGTTCTTATTGAACCGACTGTAGGACCGCAAACGGGACAATTATCAAAATGGAGAGGGGACCAGAAATGGCCGACGTGTGTTCAAGACGATGAACAGTTGAGGCAACGCTAACGGTAACGTTACCTGTGTGTTATCCCAGGAGCAACATTAAAACCAGATCAAACTCATTTTAGTATTGTTTTTAGTCCATTGTCTTAGCTTCATTACTTCACCTAACGTAATCAGCTCATCACATAGGAGAGTCTGTTGATTTAAATACTGTATGGTATTGTTGTATTAGCTTTTTGTAAAGACTTGCACTGATATGTTAACATGTGTGAGGCACATGTGAACCCATAGTTGCACCCAAAGCTTCTTTTAAGTGTGTGTTATCCTGGATGTCATAGAACTTTCCAGAAGTTCAAAACATTGTGTTTCTAATTTGTTTTACAGTCACTCGTCATCAGAGATTGAGGATACCAGCCAGACGCTGCAGTCAAGTCATCTTTCAAGGTGTTCTCTCTCTTTATTGTTTTCATTCATGTGTGAGTTCATGCAGTTCAAATTATAACTGTGTATAAGACTTGTTAACAAGCTAGACTGTAATGCAGTTCTATTACACTGTTCTTAATGCTATTTTCATTCAATGTTACACTGTTGATGCTAATGAGTTTAGTTAAGCTGGTCATAAACAATTGTATTACTTTATTTGTTTTCTTCTAAACATGCAGTGCACTGTGAGTTTTGTGATGTAATACAAATATCCCTTTATGGTTTGTCTTGAGACCATGTATTAAACTGCAACAATTATGTATTGAATGTCTATTGTCATTCTATTATTTATTTGGAATTAAATGCAAAAGTATTGGGTTGTATTACCCCTTGTAAATACACGGTAACATTCTGGCATATACCGTAAAATCACGGTAAAACCCAGTTATCCTACGATCATCCTAGTGCACCGTAAAAAACTGTAAATTACTGGCGTCCCTGCTGCCAGTAAGTTACTGTTAATTTACGGTGAAATTGTTTAAAGTGTACATGTAATTGTGGACACAGACTAGGGCATGCATATCACACCCATCAACACTTCCACCTCTATCCTCCATGAACACCCCCCTCCCTCATGTACCCTTCTGTTTTTGGCCTCTCTTTCTTTGCAGGCACAGTGTCCCCTGGGCTCAGTGGGGGTAAAATCCTTGCTCAATGTCTGCGGTTGCAGTTGTGCCCCCGCTCAGATTTGGCCTTTAAGCCTTTTTTATTTTATCTTCGTTGGGCCAGTTCGTTTCAGATTTTCCTGCAATGTGGGCAAGGTAGCTCTGAGTTTCCCACCCATCAGCAGTTCAGCTGGACTGGCTCCAGCAGAAGAGGAGGGTATGACTCTGCATGTCATCAGAGAGAGGAGGAAAGCCTTCTTGTCTTAGTATCCCTTTTGCTATCTGGACTGCCATCTCTGCATGCCCATTGCTAGGGTAGTGTGGGCTCGCCATCACACAGAGAAAGTTAGTCCCTACTAAACACCCTCATGTCTGCTGAAGTTAGCTGGGGCCCATTATTCCTCACTAACACGTCAGGGATGCCGCAGCGTGCGTATGTAGCTTTCAACCTAGCCACTGCCCAACTTCTAGTAGTCATTGGCAGATTTTGAAGTAGACCCTGGTGCGTCCTCCCTAAGATCATCTCTCTCATAGCTGCAGGAATGACAACATGACTCTTTCTTACGACTAAGCTATTTAGCTCAAGCCCAAACTGTTTTTTATCAAACCTTTCACTGGCCCACACACTGGCCAGGCACTCTTTTTTCGATTTGGGCGGACCTTGTCTCTGCCTGCGTCGCTCAGACGCCTCAAACAGTAGGCAGTAGGCCTTCCCTTTGTCCCCATGCTGCTGGAGCAGGATGCCTCCTGGGCTGTAGCTTCTGGCATCTGCTGACACTACAATAGGCTTGGAAACGTTGTAGAAGATGAGTACGGGGTGGTGGCTAGGGCAGCTTGAAGAGAGTGGAGTGCCGTACGTACGCCGTGCGGCCCCCACAACCGCTCTGCCTTTGCCTTCAGCAGCTTATAGAGTGGCTGACCCACAGTGGAACGCTCCGGAACTAACTTGTCGAGTTTCGTCACAAAGTTCTCTATTCCAGTCACTTTGTCTGGGTTGGGTCTGATGCCCGTCTCGTGGATCATGTGACCAAAGAAGCGGACCTGTTACTGTTGGAACTTGGTTTTGTTCAGACCCTCAATGCCTCTGCAAGGTGCAGGTCCTGGATTTCCTCAATTGTTCTATGTATGAGTATATAATCTACGTAGACCTCTGTACCATCAAGTCCCGTCAAGGTTTCAGCCATTTTGCTCTCCTTATCCCAAATGGGAGTCGGCGGGAGGCATACCTCTCACATGGGGTAATAAAAGTAGCGAGCCTCCTGCTGTCCAGGATCTGGTAGAACCAGCTTGCTGCATCCAATGATGTGAATACCTTTGACGTGGCAAGCCTTGGCATTATTTCCTCCACAGAGGGCAGCCGGTACTTTTCCTGTTTCACCACTTGGTTCAGCCTCCAGAGGTTTGTGCCGAAACCAACCTCCCTCTGGTTGGTTTCGGCATCACATGCACTGGAAAAGAATACCGTCAAGTAGCTGGTGCTGGTGTTGAACATGCCTCTACGTCCGAGGTTACCCTCTGGGCTTGTGAAGCGTTTTTCAGGACCTCGTTTTTGGGTTTTTTGAGTGCTCTTGTATAGATCTAAAAGGTAACTTTTGTTTACCTATGGTTAAACTAACAGTCCAGTCATCCTAATTAGTTTCTCTTCCAACTTCTCCCAGGAAGTATAGCCATTTCATCTTTTATGTGATTTCTCTCACAGCTTTTAAAGCGGTATGCACATCCCCAATGTCTCTTTTTGTGACACGCATTACACCTTCAGACTAACCTGCTTCTGGACAACTAACTTCCATCCATTACCAATAATTAAAATCCAGTCGCCTTTGACTTAGTGCTCCTAGATTCCCTGTGACCTCGAATGACCGATAGTCCTCATACAGACTTTATGTCAACAAGCAGGAAAACAAAGATGCTCATAGCCTTATTTATTGGTAGTTTATTACTGTACATCTGCACACCTGCACATGAGTCATATGTACATGTATATTTCTCTCCCTCGCACACACAAACACACTGACCACTCAAGATTATATAAAAAAAAGGACTCGTTTTCTGTGCAGGGTTCAATCACAGTCTGAGATCTACGAAGAACATTTGCATCTGCACACACCGTGCACATACGCTCGCACACACACACACACACACACACCACAAATATCTTCATGTGGCCTTACTTCTTGATTAACATGGAATAGACCATGATCTAAAATATGGAAAAGCGACTGATGAACCAATAGGCAGCCCAGTGGTAATCAAGTGAATTTGGGTCTTGTACCATGCAAACCAACACAAAGTCTGAGTGTGTGGGTCCATGAATGTGTTTCCTTCATTATCTAAACAGGAAGACCACATAATGGTTGGCTGTCTGTTTTTTTACGGGGCATCTTTCATTATCATTTTACAATTATTCAAGTAATGCATGATCCGCACTGTATTCTTGCCCCTCCTGTTGTGACTTTGGAACATACCAAACAGTGAGATTTCCCAATACTACATGTGGTTGTTAGAAGTATAATCCCCTGAGTGTGACCCATACAATCACTGGAGCTGTGTGACCTAAAACAAAGTGGCTTTGTTCAATCTCAGTCTCTGGATGTTTTCAAAAATATATATAAATCATGAGGTGTGCTGAGTGAGAAAAGCTAAATATATGCCATCAGCTTTTTTTGCTGGCAGATGGTTGTGTTTCATTAAACAGAAATGTGCTTTATGATGCATTCTAGAACATGTCGACAGTTTTAAGAAATAGTCTTAGGCCTTTATGAAGCAGGATTGTTAGATAGCTAGGTAACTGAACTGATGAACAACTCGTTAGCGAAAAGCTTCTGGCCACCTGACGAACGCAAGTCCAAAACTCTCTTTTAGCTCCGTTTTTGGTCTCCACCAACTCCTGAGGGAAATGTCTGCCTCTTTGGCTGCTAAACACTCCACTAGGTTCACCAGCTAGTCGCTAACTGTGTCCGTCTGCTGTTTGGTGCCGAGCCTTTTCTGTGAAGACATCGGCCTGCTGCTGGAAACTGCTTCAGGCCAGAGAATCAAAATGCTCTGTCGAGCTGCAGTCGGGTGATTCCATCATTACAAGTAACCCTTTTCTCACAGCAGTAATGATTAGTGCTGCAGTCCACACTCCTGATTTGGGAGTGGTCTTGTTTTAGTGCAGTTATCAAGGTAACTTCAGTAATCCTGCTTCATGATACAGAACCCTGGTATTACCTAACACCTAATAAAGAGGACCTAACACTCTTTGTCACTCCAGACCTCTGAATGTATCTATGACAGGGGACCTTTGTCAGAAGAGCATTATCCTTAACTTTAAACACTTCTATAAGTAAGCCACGGTCAGCCGATAAGGTAGAGAGGCCATGTATGGATTTTAAGGAGCGATTGTGTGCTTTAGTGTTGACACATGACCATAAAGACAAAAAGGAAACAACCATGAAATACGTTTGCAAAAAAAAAAAAAAAAGAGGCCCATTTCATGAATGCACAGATAATATGCACACTCATTTATAAATGACTACAACAAAAGTCGGTTATGGCAAAGAGATGCGTCAAATAAAAGAACCCTGCTTTACTCTTATTTAGAGTATCTCTTCATGTCTGATTTGTCTTTTTTTTGCTTAGGTTTCTCTCTCTCTCGCACACACACACACACACACACACACACACACACACACACACACACACACACACACACACACACACACACACACACACACACACAATACAGTGAAAGGTGGAAAGCATTGACTGCCTCTTTTTCACCAAAGTAGTAAACAAAACATGAGATACTAAAAAGAAAAAGGAAGAAATAAAAGTGTCTCCTCTTAATCACTAGTGGCTTTCTTTCCAGCTTACTTGTTCCACTGCGACTGAGAAGCAGTTGCTAGGCAGCCAGCCCATCAGCTGGGCACACACACAATGTAGAAGTCAAATTGTTCCAGGTAAATCATGTGGCACAAAGACCCATTCATACTACGGAGAGTACAGTCAAGAGCGTGTGATTGTCACTGGGTTAGGGGTGATGCACCGTGGCGTGTGCAGAGATGTGGAAGGAGGCCAGAGGAAGTCTGGTAGTTGATAAGAAAGAGTGACATTATGGAGTTCAGCTGTTCCGGCCACTTGCCCAACATGCTCCTGTAAGACCAGTCCATCCGCTACAGAGTCCATTTTGGATGAAAGGTTCCCTTCGGAGTTCTGGTGTTATGTTGCTTCTAGGAAAGGATCTAGAGCGCCGAACCGACCGTTACAAAATCACTGGGATGTATTTTTTGCAGGTGAAGTTGGCCGGTGAGACAGTCGGTAAGATGTGAAAGTGTTTGTGTTATCATGGTCTGACTGTGCCATGTGCTTAGGTTAGGGAACATACAAGTGACAAAATTTCCAGTCGTAGCTCAGAGGACTCAATTTAAGAGTCCACTTTCCAGCTTCAGTTCCAAAATCCATAACGCTGCCCGTGGCTGGTCTCTCTCCCCCCCCCAACATTCCACTGGTTAGCAAGGCTTAACTAGTGCCCCAGCTTGCTCCGATAGGTCGCGTTTCAACGGTGAATTTACTCCAAAAACAAGGGTGGTGGGGGGGGGATTTGTAAACATGGGTGGTATGTGTGGGAGAACGGGTCAAAGAGAGAAGAGGGAGGATCGATGCTACCCTGTAAACGAAAACTTTGGGGTATTTATTCAGGAGCTTGACCGCCATTGTAGTTCTGCGACGGAGCTGGGCAGCAGTGGAGGTCGAAGATCAGCTGCAGTCGGGCTAGTCCGGTCTGAAGATGGGGATCTTAGGTAAGAACTCTATTAGGATTACCTGCAGGAGACGAGAGAAAAAGCTGTTACTGAGAGACGATGCACAGATTTTTATAGTGGTAGAGAATTTGCTCCAACCTTTCTACCAAAGTAGCCATCCCCTTAGTGTCTCAGGTGGTATTGGGCCATTGCTTATGACGATATCACATTTGGGGCTGTGCCAAAGAGGTCGACGCTTCATTCATAATGTTGACGTTTCAATTCTAAATCGACATTTGAATGCGCACTGATGAGTTGTATTCATTAAAGAAAGTTGATCAAATATTATTTGTTTTTAAAAGGACTATATATATATATATATATATATATATATATATATATATATATATATATATATATATATATATATATAATAAAACTATATTTAAATTGAGAATTTTCATCAAGGATTTTTTTATTTTTTGGATAAACAAAACACTGATTAACAAGTACCCATCCTGATGTTGAGTGTTCAAATCAACATTAGCACCGTGTGAAAAAAACACAGCCTCCTCATTCATTCTTAATGAGACTACTACATTGGACATCTTTCCTCGTAGTATTGCAAAAGCCCTGTGCAGCGTGTTGGTGTCTGACAAGCCATCAAACTCATTGGTCGACTACTCAAACCAGCCTTCTTGTATTGTACATCATCATCTGACTGCAACTGATACTTACGTATTCCATCATGTTGTTGGTTTCACACTTCCTTTTGCTTAGTCTCCAATGCAAACACAACTGCAAAACAGAGGTCAGATAGTTATTTAATACCATGTCCTAACAGAGTACAGTATTATTACACACATATCCATTCATGCTCACCTTGTGGTAAAGTCTGCTGTTCTCCCACTCCAGAAGTTTCTCTATAGATCGTCTTGTCTGGAAGGAAACAGTGATATTAGATGACAACACAATAACCTTTTGCTGACTCCCTGCTGGATCTGGATTTACTGAGATGTGGTTGGCAGTGCAACATGGACGGGTATCTCACCCTCTTGCTGAGGCAGATGACAGGCCACAAACTGAAGCCCAACGTGCAACAGCAGCAGAGGCAGCCACACAGGAGCCACCGCACGTTCACCGGCAGAGTCTTCCTCAGGCAGCTGTTCACACGGTTGATGCTGGCTTTGAATTCCTCTGGTGCCACCTGAGAAAGTGAACATCCGCGGTATAGTTTGTATATTAACATGTAATGGTCTTGTAATTGTATACTAATCTAATCTGAGGTCTGTGTAGATAATCAGATAAACAAATACAGCATTGTTTGTGCCAACAGACAAAATACAACTGACTGCACTACGGAATATTGAGCAATTTTGATACAAAAATAATAAAATGTTGCATCGTATCTTGGCTGGTGGCTAGAATATACGGTCAATCTTGAGGTGACATTTTGCCATAGTTAATATGCATTAATGAACAACAAGACACTCACCTTTCCTGTTAGTGCTGAAGGAAATTCTGACTCAAATTTGTTACTAAGCCCAAACCTGGGGAGGGGGAGGTAAAGACAGTAGACTGTTATACATACACAGACATGTACTGTGTGAAGAATTGGCTTAAACAAACAAACAGGCTTTACATTTCAGGCCACTTATCCAAAGGTAAAATGACCACATCCAGCAGGTCTGGGGTAAACTATTGCTATTCCAATATGCATCAAGATACATTTCCTGAGATGTAACACAGACATTATAATATCAAAACAGAAAAAACATCAGATATTCCTTAAGTATTATAAGGATGTCAAAGATGTTACATAGTTGTGTTGAGATGCCCCAAACCCCCAGGAAATGTCTGTGTGTGTGTGTGTGTGTGTGTGTGTGTGTGTGTGTGTGTGTGTGTGTATATATATATATATATATATATATATATATATATATATATATATATATATATATTCATCCATCCATGTACTCTAGACTTGAAATCAAACTAGAAGTGATTGTCCACGACTTCTTATTATACATTTCTCTGTTTATTGCATTACTCAGCCACGAGGAGTGTAGACAATTCAATGTAGTATCAACACTTTGACCAGCACATCTGCGTGCTCCTCCTTACCCGACTAGACAACAACAACTTCAGCTCCTGCTGCCACAACAACTTTGCGTTAATATTTTTGCCTGTCTGTGCGTTTATGGGAATACAATTTAGTATTGTCAGAGTAGGCTATTAATTACAGGGCAGACGTAACGTTACCAGTTCACGGTTAAAAAAAATCTGTACCCTTTAAAATCTACTACCGGGGCTCAGTAGAGAACGAGTTTCATTCCGTGTTCAAGTCCCGAAAGAGTGGAAAAAAAGACGGGATAAACTATCTTAACATTAAAACAGCAATAACACCACCAAACCAACTTGACCAATACCGCTGAATAAGTCACACTACGTGGTAGAAACAATACAGACAATGTACATAATTACATATCATGTCGTGTGGCTACTTTAGATAAAACGAAAGCTCAATTTAATCAGCCACTCCTCGACAGAGTTAGCTCGCTGCTAACTTAGTAGCTAGCTGACTACGCTAGGTCACCAGCTAACCTAACTAGCAGACAGTGTATCCACGGAGACCTGCTGGTGATTTAACGGAGACGGTTAGCTCCTCTCTCGGTGCCCGTAAGTGTTGCCAGTCACTTACACAGTGACGTGGCCAGACCCTCGAACCACCACCGGGTCCGGAGCGTACTTGAGGAGCTGCTCCTCCGCGGCCCTGTCCTCGTCCTCCTCTTCCTCCTCCTCCTCCTCTTCGTAGATCTCGTCAAAGTCCTCCATCATCGCACGACTCGGCCTCGCGCTTCCCGGGAGAGACACCGGGACAGACACGATGCCGACGAACAGCGAAACTTTACTGAGAAAATGGTACAAGTAGAACCGCGAAGACAACCACGAAACAATATCAACCCGTCCCGGAGACGATACAGTTCACATCGTTCAGCCAGCTCCGGAGCAAAACATCAACATCCGCCGCAGTAGCCGTACGACACCGGAAATGGGACAGACGTACTTCAGTTTATTTTAAATTATTATTTTTTTAAAACAAAAATACAATTTACTAAAGGAAGCTTTTGTAACATGCAGAATATCATGCTTTTGTTTCACTTAAATGGGAAAATATGTTGTTTGGTTTCTTTGGTCCTGCACTCTAAATTGTACTTCATTAAAGCAAAGTTTACCTAAAGTATCACAAGAATAGCTCTTTTAGTGTGGTATATATATATGTATATATATATATATATATATATATATATATATATATATATATATATATATATATATTATTGGATTATATTATTGGTTGTTCAGTAAAAAGTACAACATTTCACTCTGAATTGTAGTGGATGGGAAGTATAACGTAGAATAAATTGGAAATACTCAATAGAATTAAAATACCTAAAATAATCCGCAAGTACAGCACTTGAGTAAATGTATTTAGTAATTGTATTTAGTGACGCAGAAATAAAAATAATTATAAAAAAATAAACAAAACCGGAAGTTGAGAAAAAAAAATCTTAAAAATACGACATGATCGTTGGCAATAAATTACATTCAATCTGCCTTTTAACTCCACATGGTATGCGTATCTGGTTTTTGCAGTCCTAATTTACATACAGTTTAGATTATTTAATTTGCTCCGCAATTACGTTTAACCGTTACACAAAATGTGCTACTATTCGTCACTGCACATTTTATTGTGAAAGGTTTGACCAGAAGTGATTTTTTTAAATCTTCCGGCTAGCTTGGTTCTTCAACTAACTAACTAAGCTAGCTAAGCGCTTACTTATGAGAGCCGCGACTGAACACGTTAAACGTTAATTGATGACTGTAATTCATCATGACCTAAATCAGCCCGAGAGAACAGGAGACATCGAGTCAAAGCAAAGCAGTCTGGACATGACAGTAACGCCACTTCCTGTTTAGGAAGTGTGGGGACAATTGAACCTCAGGTAAACTTTGGCCTTCGCTTATTAGCAGCGGATGTCCTGAGTTATTCCGCAAGATGATACGAACTGAGAACTTTAAAATGATCCTTCAAGTTGTCAAAGACGTGGTTCCTGTCCTCACGAGCGGGATTCTAACCGTGGTACTTTTGTCGTGCGTTTTGTTCGGCATCCAAACATATTTCAACTTCACTCAGGGGGTTTTCAGTGTCGGGGCCACTGTGTTTCAGAACGGACACCTCCACAGGCTGCTGACGTACCCTTTTTACCACAAAACCTCCGCTCAGCTGCTTCTGAACATTACCGCCTTGGTGTTTCTCAGCGGCAGTCTGGAGAAAGGTGTTGGCACTGTGCGCTTCCTGTTCTTGTTCTTCCTGTTGTCGACCACCACGGGCTTGTTTTACAGTTTCCTGGATCTTTTGCAAAGTGACAGTGGCAGCCAGAGTCACACCGAGGGGTTGGTTCCTGTGACCCTGGCATGCGTGGCTCTGACTACCATGCACACTAAAATGACCAAAGGGTTCCTGTGTGGAGTCAGTTTCCCCGCCATGGCTCTCCCTTGGGTGCTCCTCCTAATCACCACGGCCCTCGTTCCTCACAGTGTGCTCCCCTGTAACATTATCGGCATCCTGGTCGGGTGGATGTACGGGAAAGGCTGGCTGTCTCTTCTGAATATGTCAGAGGCCAGGGCTGGCGCTCTGGAGAAGACGATGCCTTTTAGGTTGTTGAGGAGCATCAGAGGAGCGAAGTTTGTCCCCGCTTCCACAGAGGAGAGGAGGAAGACCCTCCTTCCACAGATCAATCCAACGCCTGGGTCCTACCCGGTCCAGGCTTACGCTCCGTTTCCCAGCGTTGGCACTGCCAATAGCCAGGCCGATGTTTACGAAGGCTGGCCGAATTCAACCAGTGCCTTGTCCGGTCCCACACCCGGTCCCACACCACCTCTCAATGCTCATGGACATGGCTCTGTACATAGCTTTGGGCCAAGTCAAGGACATTCTTCAGATCCGAATTTTGGCCAAGGCTGCAACCACAACCGTAGTGATGGTCATGGTCATAGCCATGGTCATGATCATGGTCATGGCCATGGTCATAGTCATGATCATGGTCATGGTCATAGCCATGGTTAATTATAGTCATGGTTATTTATCTGATTGCTTTACAACACTCCATACAGATGAGCCCTGCTCTGTCAATGCTATATTTTCCACAGTTACATCTGCCTGGCTGTATATTTATAGGACATTTATATAGGACGTTTTAAATGTTATGGCTGACTTTTGTATTTACATTTTTTAAATATACCTGTATCTTGTACAAATGTCCCCTCATTTCTTGAAAATAAACTGGCGTGCAAAACAGTCTTTTGAAAAATATTTCTTTTGCCTCTCAACGGCTCTCAACTGGGCAACGACTCTGTACGAATGATGCAACACAGAATGCTCAACGTTACACTCTCTGCTTGCACCTGTCCGATCGACACTGTGCCTGTTTAACTCTTTCTTCTGAAATTGATGACGGAAGTAGCCAACCATGAGCCATCTCTCTTCTTCCTCATCTCCGTTGAGAGTTGCACATGTGTAGTACTGATTGGGTGGCGGGTGACACGTGTTGTTTTTGTTGATTCCTGTGTAGCGTAATTGGCCTGATGAATGACATCAAAACCTGATATAGGATCAGTGTATAGACTGGTCTATTGCTTATACCGATCCAGCATTTTGGGCTGGATCTCAGATATTTCCAATACTAGTACAGGCACAACTAATTTAAAGCATGTGTAGGGTAGCAGAGTAAATGTTATTTTCCATGTAACAAATTATTGACTATATGCAAACTGGACTTCAGCTCTCCAAACTGTATTGAACTAGAAAAGATTCATAACAATAGACAAGGTATACCTGCAAATGGGTACAAAACTAATGACATCCTGCTGATGTCACGGTCAAGTGATGAAACCAAAAATATTCAATACAGCCCACCAGGTAGATGAACATGAATCAAAATAGCTGCAAAACAGTGTCAGAAATCACACTAACAAAGTATTTTAATTTATTTAAAGACCCCCCCCCCCCCACAGACATGAATTAAAACATACAAATGCACAAAAACTAAAATCAATGATCCTGACTTAAATTTACATCTACTCCCCTTCCCACATTGAAAAATCCCCCACGTATGTTAGAGTAATCAGTTTTGTGTTCATACACTATAAAATAAGTAAATAATACCCAAGCAGCACTATCTTGCGAGCATTAAAGCTGAAAATGTGGCTTATTTTTCCTTTTGTTTACATTTTGTGTTGGAAGAAGATGGACAAAGATACACAATACATTCTGATCAAAATCAAAGCACAGAGAGAAATCCTCATGTAATTTGGTTTAATTGACTCTTTTGCAAATACATATATCACAGACTCATGCAACTTCTTAAGTCAATCTGGAGCAAAATGGCCACTGGGCCGCCTACTGTACTGCTGGATGCCAGTGTACAGACCGCATGGTCAATTCAAATAGGCACTCAGTCCTCCCAGGAGTCTCCATAGATGTTTTTCTTCACTGTAACATCAGAGAGAGAGAGAGAAAGCAGGAAGAGTGTAGTCACTGAAGACATCAGATGTACTTGAGTATTAACACCTCGACATCACTGCAGCAGAAGCTTACCGTCTTGCTTGTGTCTCCCTGGCTCCTTCTCGGGCGACGTCTTGAGCATTGTCTCGGCCTTCTGAGTGAGCGTGACCTCGTAGTTCTCTCTGTTCTTGAGCCTCAGGTTCTCATAGAGGGTGGCCTTCTTCCTGGGCTCCTCGTCGTCCACTGAAGAAGGTGGGGACAAGGTAAGGGACAAAGACAGTTATCTGGGGAACTTGACATAAAAAAGTTACTTACTTAGTTACTTACCAGAGGTGAGAAGCACATTTCATAATAGGGCAGATTTGGTAAAATGGTTAAGCACTAGAATGAGCAGAAGGCTCATTTTAAGAGTATGCATGTCCAAATCTATCATAATGCTATTTTACTTCACTTAGGCAAACATATTTAAAGAGGAATAACCGAATCATATAAATTTATATACAAATCTCAATATCAGCATTGTTCAGTATGAGTTGAAAATATTGGATATTGCTAGACTGAAAACCCCAAAAAATATATTGGGGAATTGCTCCATCTTTGCCATATGAATGCTTTATAACTGTTAATTGTTTGTTCACACCGAGAGGTGGGCCTGAGACGCCGCTTTTGTGTATGTGTATTTGCACAACAGATGGTCAACATTCCATTGTATTTAAAGACCATACACAGTCGCTGTCTGTGGTACCTGTAGTGGCAAAGTCATCTGCTTTGCCTATTAGCATGGGTGACTCTGCGTTGTAGCCATAATCATTATCTCTGGCGTTGGGGGGCGTCTGGCTGGGGTCTTCTGCTTGCTGGAACATGGTGTCAAATGACTGGGCGTCTGGATCACTCATCTCTGACTGAGGACCCTTGGAACTGGGGGGGGGGGGGCAGACAGAAAAAACTGTTAGGGTGTAGTGGTTGGATGAAAACAAATAGGACCACAATCAAGTATGTGTGGTTACTCACGGTGGTGGAGGCAGTCCTGTCCTCTGTCTGAGGGCCTCTCCCAGAGGAGAGTTCTCCAGCCTCTTGAACTTCTCCTGGCACGTCTTCATGTACGACATTTTCCCCGCCAGGTAGCCACAGAAGCCAGCGACTGGAGAGACAAATGTACTCAAAGATATCAATATTCCATATTTTAATACCCCAGTATTGACCCATTTTCATATGTTGAATTTCAGCTAGGGGCAATTGATATCATCACTGAGAAAAATATTGTTAGTGATGTGAATATGATACTGTAGCTAAACTGGTAAAATAAGTTCAGAAACATTTGCAGCACTTAACTGTAATGCAGCCTTTATAGGATGTCTATTGTCATCAATGTATCACTAATGATAACAAACACAGTTGCCAGTTTATTAGGTACACACAACTGTTTTCACACATACTGTTTTCTGAGATGTGTTGATTCTCTATTATGGTCTTTTTAGAGGCTGTAGTTTGTGGTGTTGTGTAACGTTTTATATTAGTGAGTGGTGTTTATATTATTTAGTGCAACTGTGTGTGTCACCACCCGGGTTTGACATTCCCAAACTTACAGGCCACTTTGGGTAGAGATCCAAACCTTGGAGATGCAGACAGAGTCCCTGCAAATAAACAAAGCAGGGTTTATTTAAAGTACACGGTGTGTTTATATCTGGTTGCTTCCTCTACAGCATGCACAGTATTATTATTATTACCTTTGGCAACCAGGGCTTGAGTGATAGCCACGCCGACCAAAGAGAAGGGCACCGCTGTGAAGAAAGCACGTTGGTGTCAAACTCATTATCAACGGTCCCATCTTTTAGCTGTGCTTTTTAACACAACATATTAAGTGTGTGAAAGACAGAAACTTACACCTGTACCAAAAGCTCTCCTGGTTGCACTCTCTGAACACCCTCTTCTCTTCTTCCGTGGGGACGTACTCCACGCCCACTGGCGACTGCAGATTAACACACACACACACACACACACACACACACACACACACACACACACACACACACACACACACACACACACACACACACACACACAAAACACCAGCGTTTACTTTAATTCAATTAGCTAATTAGCACTAGACTCTGTTGGCAAGCCTTGCAGACAGTCGCACTAATGAGATTTTTAACGGCAGACAAGAAAACTATCCACAGTTCATCCAAAGTTGATGCTAGCCAGCTAACACGTTAGCACCCTTAAGGCGTGTTTATCGGCGTGTTTACCTGTGCTCCCATGTGCTGCCGCTCCTCTGTGAAGCCCGTGGTGGCGGATGACATGTTGACGGCAATGTTGGTACTAATTTAAGCTTTCTAAGCACGCGAAGTAACAATATGTAAGCCACTCAGCGACCTGACTGCTTCTGTTTGGTACAATGTCATTGCTCCATAACCCGGAAGTTAAAGATAGTTCCATTCGTGGGTTTAACTAATGTGTTGTTGTAACAATATTCTGGGCAAATTATGTTTAAATAATCATATACAAGGGTTGTCCTAGTGTACAAAATCCCCAAAGAGTACATTAGTCGAGATTAAAACGTGAACTTTTATTTTGAAAGCTCAAGTGAAGGTATTACAATGTCGACCTACGTCCTCTAGTGGTTGTCAAAATAATTGTATAATAATGTAATCATTTGAGTTTTTGGTATATTACAGAGTAGTAGTATAAATTGCAGTAGCATAAGTCACAATAGCATATCACATAATTCTGTATTACATTGCATTACATAACTTATATCACTATATGATGATTCCTTTATACGGTATTATTATATAGTGATACATTTTATATCACTTTATAATAATACCTCATTGCTGTTGTTTTCATATTATAATACATGCTAAATCATGGTAGTATTGTGCATTATGTTGTATGATTAATTTCATGGAATTGTTACTGTATATTCCATAAACTACACATATTATATATAACACGCTATACTTGTATATATCTTTATATCTGTATTTATATTGTATTGTTTATTCACACTTACACCTATATACCTTTACTGATATATAATACACACATCATGGTTGCTGGAGTGGCACAACTGGACTTTTATAAAAGTATTTACACGATTCACCTATACATATATGTATAATCTATGGTATTCTCATGTATTTATTGGCTATTTGATGCCATCACACTTTATTTTATTAAATACATAAGTAAGTAAATAATTCTAATGTATTTATTGGCTATTTGATGCCATCACACTTTATTTTATTAAATAAATAAGTAAGTAAATAATTTTATTAAATATAAATGTTCTTACTTCATATCTTGTCAGTGCTGCTGTAATGTGTGATTTCCTTTACATTGGTTGTGTGTCCACACAGTAGTGGCTACTTCAATCCATGTTTTGAGGCAAAAATATAGTAATATAGGTTATTTGTATCTTAATAATGTCAAGAAGTTTCCTGTAAGAATAGAATGGTACAATGTTGTAATGGCATTGTGCGGTGCCTAGGAGATGCTGTTGCACTTGCAGACTGTATGACAAAGAAGACTTAGATATTTCTCTTATATGTGGTTGCGTAATGTACAAAAAATATGTTTGATGCTAGTACTGAAAACTTGGTAAAGCTAGAGTTCATATAGTAGAGAGATTGAGCACAATCTAGAGAGGAAGAGACAGAGGGGGAGAGAAGAGTGGCTAAATCACAATCAATTGGCTAACATTTATTGATAAAACAAAAAATAGAGGTGAATGTTTTCCTTCGTTGTCCCAGTTATCATCCATTCGGTTTTACTGCCAACACAAGATGACAGGAAGGGCTAGGCCAAAATTCCTTTGTGTCTGATCTGTTCCTGGTGTACGTGACAGAAGAGGGTGTTATGGTTACACCAGAGCGGTAGGGCATTTTGGGCGATCACAGCAGCACTTGGGGAGCAGTTATGTCCATCACTGATCAAATGGTTACTCGGCTGCATTGGGCCACCGAGGGGCACCTGTGACAATCAATTGTGGGGTCACTTGAGCTAACCAGATGGCCCACTCAAGTACGCTTTTAATGCAAGGCTGCATCACATTGCATTTGTTTGTGGCTAGATGTACCTAATATACTGGCAACTATGTATATATTAAGGCATAAATCAAGCATGGAGGTGTTTCATTAGGACATGCCCCCTTGATTAATAATGTTCAAGGAAGGACACTTGTGTACCAGTGAGAGAAAGACAGATAGAAGCTGTCAAAGATGACGTCCACACCTAACGTTATCGGGTCACAACTTCCATGGAAATTCAATGGATCAGTGAGGCCTAGGCTGACTTTCTCTCCTCTAAGTTCTCTCAGCCACCATTAACATTTGTATAGACCTAAACGTGGGTCATTGATATGTTGAAGTATTGAACAGTGGGAAGCTGTATTAAGAGAATCAATAGATTCCTCCAAAAAAAAATCTCATTGAGTGCCAAAAATAGACCATAGCCACATACGCAAACTCTGTAGGGCACAGTGCACATCCGGCACAGTGCACCCCCCCCCCCCCCGACCTAACAAACACCCCCATGTGGTCTATCTGTTAGTGGGATAAACCTTTTCCAGGGGAGCCATCATCTCTGCCACTCCTCCCCCAATGGTCAACCGGCTGGAGCTATCATCAATCTGAGGGCGGTAGAGTATTTTTTTTTTTAAAGGCGATGCAGGATTTTTTTATTTTAAAATGGACACATTTGCAAAACAAACTAGCAGACAATAGAACTATATAAGAATCTTAGGCGTAAAACCGGCGAGGTGTTTCGGTAAGTTATACAGGTTAGTAACAGCAGGTGCAGGTGCAGGTGTAGGTGCATTTGACGGTATAGACACCACCAACTCCAAACTTATCAGCTACCATGTCAGTTGGATTGCAACACATCTCACAAGAGAGCTTACAACAGTGCTAAGAATAATCAAGGTTTGTAAGGCGTGCTTATCTATGAGACGGAAGTGTCCCCAGTGATGTGAAAGGTACACATCACACTCGCCTCTGCCCTAAGTGGACCCCCCCACCCACCCACCCCCCCTCAACCTTTCATTATACCTGCGTGGAGGAAAATCATTTCTAAACCTGAAGCCCAGGTGAGCTCAGCACACACAGGGAGCATGGACTCTCTCCGCCTGCCACAGGTGAGGACAAGCATTCTATTCTACTCTCATTCTATTGATCTGTTTGCTTTATTACCGCTGTCACCTGGAAACTGGATGTGACATGTATTTTGTATTATTATATTCTTATTATCATTATATATATATATATATATATATATATATATATATATATATATATATATACATATATATATTATATATATTATATTCATAATTATTGTAAGCCTAAAGGGAACATTAAACACTAAATTGTATTACTGCTATCATTAAAATTATTATTAATAATACTGGACTATTGCACTTACAAATATACGAATCATTTTTTTTTGCCACACTGCAGTAACATAATGGTAATATTTGTACATGATGCTATTAGCTGTGTTGTTACTATTATGAGAGTAACATATTTTAACACTAGTATGATAACGTACAGAAGGTATCTTAGGGTTTATGATGTACAAAGTCATATTATTAAATGAAAAACTCTTACATTTATATATTAGAGAATTGTATCAATGGTAATGAATATGTTCAAATAACAAACTGATTTAACAGCTCAGTCCAAAAGTAACACTTCTTTAAAATATCAATTTAGCTGGTAGCTTTCTTCTTGTGTCATGCTGCTGTGAATGGAATTTTACTGCAGCTAGACCATGTGACGATAAGATCAATGCCCTGGCATGTGAGGGGACAGTGTGTATTTGTGTGTGGGAGTGTGTGGGAGTGTGTGTGTGTGTGTGTGTGTGTGTGTGTGTGTGTGTGTGTGGTATTTTTGAACCAGATTCCCCATTAGTCAAACTGTAATTTTAAATTGATTGACATAATATGATGCCAACTGCCAGTATGATGTATGTGGCAAATGTTCAGGTCCACATATTTGATTTGACTGCAATCTCTTTACAAAGTGTTGATATCAGCACTGACAGCTCATCACAAGAGGCTTTTTCTTGAGTACAGTTCCTAGAGAGAATAATCGGTACCTCTTAGACAGTGACAAATAAAATGTAAGAAGCATCTTCAACAATAAATATATAGCATTTTGTAATTAAACACTGATATAATGTTTCTTTTTTTCCCCCTAGACAACGGCTGCTCAAAACAATGGCAACGAAGACCACAATGAGAGACGTGGAAACAAGAGGAAAGGTATTTTTCATATTGTATTGAAATGAAACAGTTACATGTAATGTACATAGTTTATTCAGGCTTCTTGTTTGTCCCAGAGGTCAAAGCGAGCCCTGCACACTCCACTGTGGCTTTGATTGAGGAGGAGCCGGAGGACGCAGACCTGTGGGATCTCCCAGAGCTGAAGGACACTGGAGTCCCATGGACAGGTGAGGACTTGTAATGTCGCATTATTATTAACAAGTGTCGTCTTATCCTTGTACTTTTAAAGGAACATGTGTGTCCTGATTAGATATACATGGTCAGTAAGTAATACATTTACATGCCTACTGTTGGGTTACACACAGAGCATACAGCAGAAGTGATAAAGGGTCCCACATATTATTGTTACATAACCTCGAGAGCTATTAAGTACGCTGTTTTTGTGCAGTCAAATAATTAAGCGCACAGCTATACATCACATGTTTATAAATTCACAGTATATGTAACTCTCTCTTACAGTGCTATAAAAAGTATTCACCCCCCTCGGAAGTTTTTATGTTTTAGCATCCAACAACATCAAATCGAGGTAGAATCAATGTGGCTTTTTTGCCTATTTGTTTGTAGATATCGGCCTTCTGCAGAAGGCAGAAGTTAACTATGCATTAAAGAAAATACTTCCTACATGAAACTGCTAACAAGATGGTCTGTGGATGATCTTTGATTAACCTGGTAATGAGTTCTAGAAAGAGACATCACAGTTTTTCAACTTTTTGGTGTTTTGAACTCACACCAGAACAATCTAGACTAATTAGTAGCACTACATGTAAGAGGAAAAGATACTTATTTTTGATTTTGTTGTAACTGTGCTCTTCCGTTTCCCCTTTGACATTAAAAAAACGTCAAAAAAGTCGAATTAAATCTACTTTGATTCAAAGTGTCCAACGGCGGTTAATACTTTCTCTAAGCCCTCTAGTTTGCTGAACTCCCATGGCATCAATTCATCAATAGACTGACAATAAATCACATCAGAGTTATTAATCTGATTATTTAGAAAGCATAGAGGTAATAAAAAGTAATGGATGTGAAAAAGACAGTAGCCAGACAGACAGCTGAGCCTGTGCCAACACACTGTAGGCACTAACTGTTTCCAATAAAACTATGTAGTAATAGTGCAAAAACCACAAGTGTGATTACTAATATTAATAAGGGCTGCTCTCCATTTAGTTTTCACAGTTCCAGGGTCCTATACGTTGTATGCTGGCTCACTGACAGCCTACTGAGACACTTAAATGTAACAGAGCCAATGTTTATCATAATAATCACACCTGTGTTTTTCCTGCTACGACAAATAAAAATGTCTGTCGTATAAAAAAAAGGAACATTTGGTTTAAAAATAATAGTGTTTTCTTTTTTGTGTTTATCATGTCTTGTCTCTGTCCCAGCTCTGGACACCAGAGGGAAGGTGTTGAGAGTGTTGGTGTCGGTGGGGAAGTTGATCCTGCTGCTGGGTTTCCTTTACATATTCATCTGCTCTCTCGACGTCCTCAGCTCAGCTTTCCAGCTCGTTGGAGGTAAGCACAGCAACGCTTGTCCGAAGCCATGCGTGGGTGTGATGATGATCCATAAACTGGACCACAGAAGACATTTTGACTTATCATAGTTGGAAAAGTAGTTCCTAATACGATGGCTTTGCTCCATTCAAATATCCCAGTAAGTCATACGAACATATCCATTTAAAAAAATATTAACAAGGTCCCATTTTCACCATGCGCAGGTAAAGCAGCAGGCGACATCCTTCAGGACAACACGATTCTGTCCAACCCCCTGGCCGGTCTGGTTATTGGTGTTCTGGTCACCCTGCTGGTCCAGAGCTCGTCCACTTCCTCCTCCATAGTTGTCAGCATGGTTTCCTCTGGATGTGAGTACGAGCTTCCACACTACACACACACACACACACATGTTCACACATATACACATCCATGCACAGAATGCATGAATGATGATGATGATGGAGGTGTGGAGTAGGACTGATGATGAAGGAGGCCCATGTTGCTTTGACAGTGCTAACGGTCCAGCTGGCTGTTCCTATCATCATGGGCACCAACATTGGCACCTCTGTCACCAACACACTAGTCGCCATGACACAGGCGGGTGACCGCGATATCTTTCGCAGGTAATTATTTTGTATTTGATGGATTGCTTCCTTTGTGTTCAAACATTGTGTTCTGCTGTAAACTACAAGCCTGATAAATAATTTTTCATTTCAAATTAAATCCTTCCCTTTATCTTAAAATGACAAATATTCCATATTTAAGGTGTAACTTCACACCATTGTTTAGGCCTAAGTCTGAAAAATGCTACAGAGTGGGCAAGAGTCTGAGAGATGAAACTACGTTCACTTCCGTTTGTGGAAAGCCTTGACGCAGATCAGCAAGTATTACAGTTATAGAAGCTTGGAAAAATGGCGATATGGGTCACTGAATTTGACAAATATAAAGTTTAACATGGATTTAAGAGATTTTGTGATGTGCTGATAGCTTCATACACATGTGATTGTAATGCACATGTAGTATTGACTGAAAAAGTAAAAATGATAGATGCTCTTGGGAGAGGTGAGGAGTGGTTTCAGTTTAGAAGGCGTTAACATTCTTTTATTTTATGACATTAATTTTTCCCAAACGGTCGAGTGGGTTGATTTAAAACAGTAGATGTCACATTCAGCCATTTTCAGCCAAGAAATAACGATTTTTATAAATCTGGTAAAAATGTCAATATTAACACCAAAGATCATGTGTTTTTATCACAATACAGTCATGTCTTTTAGTTACCAGCTTAAAAAAACATGTTTAAGTGTTTAAAGTAACAAAATCACCAAATAGATAGATAGATAGATCACTATCGCTATATAGATAGTTTTACTCACCTTCTTACAAGATGACTCATTGCTGGACAGCAATAATATGTAGCTCCATTAGAAAGGTCAAAGGTCATTTCACTTTACATTTATCTACCTTCTTTCACAATGTACACAGGGCTTTTGCGGGGGCCACAGTGCACGACTTCTTCAACTGGCTCTCTGTGCTGGTGCTGCTGCCTCTGGAAGTCGCCTCTGGTTATTTGTACGTGGTCACCAAGCTCATCATCGACTCCTTCAAAATTGAGAGTGGAGAGGCCCCAGACCTGTTAAATGTGATCACTGATATCCTCACTGAGTCAATTATACAGGTAAAATGTAATTTTTCGATGATGTTCTCTGTGCAAACTGCCATTATAATTTTGAAATTCAACTATCCAGACTGAATTTCATAAAGCAGCAATGAAGTTGTAAGGAGCCTCAGTGGTCAACATCTGGATACATCTCATCTTATGCCCAGATCAAACCTCTAACCATATATCATCATATGAAAATTCATATGATGCAGAAAAAAAACTGCTTTGTGCAACACTGTCTTTAATGCATAATTGACCCATCTGTAAAGGCAGCACTGTGATACCCATCTTAGCCATACATAGAAGAAAACTTTGCACTGAAGACAAAATTAAACTAATGTCCAGCAAGTGCAAAAAACACAGATCTTTAAGCTCAATGGATTCATCGCCCGTATGAAATGAGCTCCTCTGGGTAGATAGGTGTCTTTTAGCCGCATTAACAGTGTGCTTAATTGATTGTGTAACAGTTACATTCTTTGGTTCGTCCCTGAACTCAAGACAGATGGTGAACTTTAACAGCAGTTTGGCTGATACAGAAGCCACTGTGCAATTTTGTATTGTTGTGTATATGGGCCACAGCTGAACTTCCACAGTAGCTTCTCCAAGTAGCTTTCTCTGTGTTGTTTTTACTCTTGTAAAGAAATGACCAGTGTATTGGAGAAATAAAATACTACTATGTAACATTACTATCTTCTTTCCCTCCAACTTAGTTGGATGAGTCTGTCATTAGTGGGATTGCCACCGGAGACCCAGAAGCCAGGAACAAGAGCCTCATCAAGAAATGGTGCCAAACCTTCACCAACACAGTAAGACCAAAGCATGTCAGCGATGTACCAACTGTTTCAAAACATGGAGAAGATTAGAATCTATATTGTCAAACTGCTGCTGCGTTTCAGACCTTAATGAACGTCACAGTTCCTGGTCCCGAGAACTGCACTTCTCCGTCTCTCTGCTGGGTCGATGGCAACTACACCATCACGCTGAAGAACATTTCTGAAACGTACAATGTCCAGAAATGTAAGGTTTTCAATAAATACAAGTTTTCACAGTATTTATACTCTTTTTATTTTTGTATTTTTGTCAATACAAAAACCGTAATCTGTACATTAAGTAAATGTATGATATTCTCACCATGGTGAACATGCCCTCATTCAACTAAACAGCTTATATGTGCAGTTATGGCAACATCATCTTTGTATTCATCAAACTTTTTTGTCTCTTTTAGCTCAATATTTTGGGTTTTACGGGTCGTAAATTCATTGACACCATTTCCAACATCAGAAGACAGCCGATTTTAGATAAAAAAGTGATCAGCATCTAGCAACACATCAACCATCAACTTTATGAAGTGATACTATAAATAAACGTGTGTTTTTCAGGTTGTTGTAGAGTTCTTCTGCCCTCATTTGGCCAGAAAAAAAACAACTGCTTGTGTCCGTATTGAGTCATTTTTGCAGAACTTTCATGTGTGTGTTTCTGTGTGTCCGCAGGTAAGCATCTCTTTGTGAATGCGAGTCTGTCCGACCTGGCAGTGGGTCTGATTCTGCTGGCTCTTTCTCTGCTGGTGCTCTGCTCCTGCCTGATCCTGATCGTCAAGCTGCTCAACTCCATGCTGAAGGGACAGGTGGCTGCGGTCATCAAGAAGATCCTCAACACTGGTGAGTAGCAAACTCCCGTGCAATGAATTCAATGTGACTGCGTTGGTTAGTAATGCATGAATTTTGCTGTGTCTGTTTGTGTGTGCAGATTTCCCTTTTCCATTTGGTTGGGTCACAGGGTACATTGCCATTTTAGTCGGAGCTGGAATGACTTTCATTGTGCAGAGCAGTTCGGTTTTCACTTCTGCCATTACTCCACTTGTTGGTGAGGTCAATCATTCATCCATCCATTCATTTTTTTTTTTCATTTAAACAATCTATGTACCATTTTGCACTTGAAATTCCCATAAATAGACAATTTTGATTTTGCTTTCTTAATGTTTCTGTACCTTCTTATTCTCTCTGGTGATATTTTAGGCAGTAAAACCGTTGTTCAGACATTGTCTCTTCAACAGAAATATGGTTGAATACAGTGGAGAGTGATCTAGGGAGCACACAAACTTAACTTGTTTTCCCTTTTAAAAAAAAAATAGGTATTGGTGTCATCAGCATAGAAAGAGCATACCCATTGTCTCTGGGTTCAAATATTGGCACAACCACCACAGCCATCCTGGCAGCTATGGCTAGTCCTGGAGACACATTGGCTAATGCGCTACAGGTCAGTAAATCACATAACAACGTGCACACACGTAAAATGATCAGTACTACACTTATTTCCTTTGATTTTTAGCTTTTATACCATAAAATTATATTTTTTAAATATACATTTTTATTGGAAATGTATGGACTCTTGGACAAGATTTGCAGTTTTGTACATGTTTAACTGTCCACTGAGAATGGATTAGAATAAATAGTTGGAAGTGTATCAATTAAATAATTATTTTATTTGGTGCCAAATATAGCATACATTGTACATAGTTTTTTCCATGAAACTTCACAGAGCTGTGAATTAAACTGTTGCCATTTATTTCATTAAATACAGTATATTAGTAGTATCATAGGTATTTTTATTTCATAAGGAGAAAAAATAATGACTGAAGCATATCAATACAGTTTGTTGTTGTTGTTTCCAGATTGCCCTCGTGCACTTTCTGTTCAACATCTCTGGCATCCTTCTGTGGTATCCAATCCCCTTCACCCGCCTCCCGATCCGGCTGGCGAAAAGCCTGGGCAACATCACAGCCTCCTACCGCTGGTTTGCTGCTGTCTACATCATCTCCTTCTTCTTCATTTTACCGCTCCTCGTCTTCAGCCTGTCGTTGGCTGGCTGGCAGGTACTGGTGGGCGTGGGTGCACCTCTGGTGATCATGTTGATCATCATCTTGGTGATCAACATGCTGCAGAAACGGAAACCTGGGTGTCTGCCTGCAGCACTGAGATCCTGGGACTTCCTCCCTCTCTGGGCCCACTCCCTGGCTCCCTGGGACAAAGTGGTCGGAGTATTTACCGCAAAATGCTGTTGCTGCTGCAAATGCTGCCAGGTTGCTGCTGACGACCAAGAACCAAGAGAGAAAGAATCTGTGGAAAATAACAATAAACCACACACAGAGGCGTATGATAACCCTGCAATGAGTGCAGAGAAAGAGGTGGAAAATGAGATCAATTTAGAGCTAAAGATTCTAAAAATGACCCAACTTTAAGATCTGATATATATACATATAAGTGCATTGGTCAAGGGACAAGGACCAAATACATTTAGGCAAAACTCTCAAATTTATGTAATATTTATGTTATTACTTTAGCGTAAGATGGGAAATGGGAATTCCAACTCTCAACGTATAAGGAAAAGAAAAATAACATACAGGAAGGTGTTGGTCTTGGTCACCTGCATGGTGTTCACTGAAGTGACCTTTGAAGGACAAAGCTTGCAAAACATTTTTTTTATCATTGTCAACAAATCCCACAATATGTTAGACCCAATCCCAATCTCCACACTCAGAGACTCACGGACTTTGAGACGCGCTCCCAAAGAGGACGGCACATGTGTGTTCAGCCTGTCATATTAAATTTACACAGAAACATTAAGCATTAAAGATGGAACAAAAAAACCCCCACATGAAATCGGAAGATATTTATTTATTTAATCATAAAATATTTAATTTAGTCATTGAAGCTGTTTTGACAAAAACAAGTAAATAGATTACTTGAAATTACCTCCTATCTTGTGAGGAAAGAGCCTGGAAGACGTTCAAATTAGGGAGTAAAAAGTATCAAATAAATACCCAAAATTGTACATAATATTTTTGACGTTGTCATGGTAACATATGTTGCAGCAAATTTCTGTCACATTTGTATTTACATCATTGCAAGCCCTCACAGTCTCTCACACTCAATCATTTACCAGATGACGTCAGGAAGTCCCTGAGGGTTCAGGGTGAAAGGTCGGAGGGGGGACGCTGGGATTGGGCCTTAGTCCATCTCTCCAATATATTCTGACTTTCCATACTTCAAGCATTAAGCCAGTTAGCTCTGGCTGAAGATGTAAATGTTAAAAATGGCTCATAAATATATATATATTAATATTAATTTTAATTTCCTAATAATTTCCTAAAGACGTAAATAGTGCATTGGGTTTTGAGTTTGAGAGTTTGGTTGTTACGTTGACCTGCAAAAGGCCCGCTACAGACAACTAAGCTACTTGTATCCAAATTGCACCAACTTTGACACGTTCTTTTGTCCTCAGCCAATACACCAGCCAAGTGTGAAGTGGATCAGATGAACATTTAAATAACACACCAAAGATTCCTTGCTTTCTAGTTAGATATTGTTTATTCATTGTAACCGAGGTAAATGTTAAAAGGAATCATGATATTGATTTTTTTGTGATATTGCCCAGACATACTAATTAGCAAATGTAAGCATGCTGACATTCAAAACTAAGAGAACATTAACATTATGCCTGTTAAACTTCAGCATTGTGACATTAATGTTAGCATTAATCTCAAAAGATTGGGACCCAGTCTTTAGGAATGACTGCTTTAGAGACAGTCAGTCAGGATCACATCTGCACTAAACCACAGGCTTGTTCAGAGACGAGGAACATCTTGTTCTTACGGTGTATAAAACATTGAGATCCTTATCACATCGTTTTAAGGTGTAAAATATATTTTGTAATTGAGACGGATAATTGTATTCAAGGAATATGTAGTTTGAAATTAGATGAATGTGCATCTAACTGAATGTTTTTAACTTTTAATGTTAATGTTGAGTTGTATATTTTCTCTCCATAATGATGATTTAGAAATAAAAGATTCCAAATTATACCTGACTGAAAGATTGACTGTAGCTTTTTTTCTCAGAAACCACTCTAGTCATGATTTAAATGTTCCCTCATTAGCCGGCCTTATATTTAACCCTGTATCATGGACATGATAAGGGACTATTTATTGCTCTCCTATCAGCTTTATCTGAATATTTACCTGAGTAGAGCATGTTGGGAATGAAGAATTTTGATAAAAGTTGAGAGTGTACAGTTCAGAGTGACAAACAAGCTCCTTATCTCAAAGTATCATAAACATTATCAACAGTATTAACAGAGTTGTGAATTTTTGTATCTGGGCACGAAACCCTGCCAATGTCCAGGAAACTGTTGTTCTGACTGCTATACTGTCATGTCAGTAAACCTTATGCAAACGACATGAGATGGATTATCAATATGTCAATATCGAGGGTGCACAACTGTGCCAAAGCGCACAAACAACCACGAGACACTTTCCACATGGTCGACTGACTGAGTGAATATGTACATTTACTCAAGTACTATACTCAAGTACATTTTGAGGTCACACCCAACAATATACATTAAAACAATTGTTCCCGGCCTCTTTAGTTTGAGACTAAAGGATCTTGTTGGGGCACCTTGTTTCAGATGTCTTTAAGTTTTTAGTCCATCAAGACATTTCCTCTCTAAACTTCTCACATGGTTTCATTTAAATAACTGTTTATGGACTAAAGAGGTAGAAGTATACAATATTTCGGTGAGGCAAATATTAGAAAAACCTTTAAAAGAATGTGTTTGTGTGGCAGAACTTAGTTTTTTTTTTCTTTCGTCTTCTCCCATTAATCATCTCTGGACCCTCTGATTTATCTTGTGACCCTTCGGAGGGGGCCCGACCCTCTAACTGTAGTATATAAGGTAACCAGCTCCACAGCTATACAATAACATTTTCCCAGTAATACTTATTTACTTTTACTATAATGAATGTAGGATTTTTATTTATGACAAAGTATTTTTCTATTGTTGCACAGGTACTTAAGAGGAAGATCAGTGTACTTCTTCCACTTCTGCTTTCACACTATTGTTGTATTAAACCAGACTGCTCTATCAAACCTAATGAACGTTTTAGTAAAGACTTCTGAAATGTGTAAATCTGTTACTAGGTAAAATCTGTAGCACCGTCCAATCAAAAACAATCATGTCCACAGGAATTCACTGTCGCATTACTTCTTAACTCTTCCCTCTGACTGGATTATCTATTAGCACAACGTTGTTCTGTCAGGTAGCTTTGCCAGCTTGCAGTTACTTGCTGTAAAGATGTAGCAACTTCTCTCTCTCTGTCTCTCTCTCTCTCTCTCTCTCTCTCTCTCTCTCTCTCTCTCTCTCTCTCTGTCTCTCTCTGTCTGTGAGTGTGTAAACAGAGGAAATCAAGAGTGAGTGGTCTTACCGGCTCTCTCTGTTAATGATAAAACAGTGCACCCATCCTCAGCGTCACAGTGTTTCCTCCACGTGATGTGCTATGATTGAGCAGAGGGCACATGTAATGATGAGGCTTACACACTGTTAATCTTATCTGTTCCCGTAATTGTTTTAATGCTTCGGCATCTTTGAAGCATAATATTTTTTAATCTCCAACATCTTGTTTGTACTGAAAGATTGAGGCTTTCTTTTGGTTTGTTTAGAGTTCATTCTTATCAGAATCACTATTATTAAACAATCATGTAATTGTATGATCCCATATAACTTAATGCAATTTTCTGATTATTTATTTGCACCGACAAGATTTCTGATCCATAATTTACTCATGAGTTTCAAAGGGGATATCTGTAAAATTGTGGGTAAATGTATATAATTATTTCTGTTGGTAGTGTGATTTGACTGATACAATATAATATTCTGTAAGAGTGTTTTCATGTATTCCAATTGAACACAAGATTACTTTCTGGCCTGTTTGACTGACCGACTCTGTCATCTAGTGGCAAATATGAGAACAGCATGGATGCCGAATGGAGCGGCGTCACATTGGCTGATGATGAAGCCACTTGTATCGTGCATGTTTATGTATGAAAAAGACTCTAACACTAATCCTCTGCAGAATATATCTTAGTTACAGCAGCTATAATCAGTATTTTTATATTAATAATGGATTACATGACTACTGGTATGTGGAAGGTATCATTCATAGAGAGGAACCTGAAGGAAATTATCACCAAAGTTCTGCAGTTCTTGTATAATGTCATTCCTTCCATCAGCTCCCATCAAAACATTAAAGACAAGACAAACAATTCAACAAAAAAACGAAATAATTTATTATCTTCAAACCCAGAGGCAATTTGTGGTTACAGTCATTACAGATAACTGATGTGCATTCTACACACACTGTACACTACCACTACCATTATCAATACACTACTACTAAAACTACAGTACCTCATTACTGCATCCACTACTTACTAGAACTACTACTTCTAGTTAAAGTAACACTAAAGCACAACATAAACAAACACCAATACATTAACATACACTATATCTTCACTTGTAGCACCATTCATTGTATTATACTACAGACGTAGAGAACAATTTAATTTTGTGTGGGCTACTACATACTTCACAGGCTTGCATTTCCATGTGCCTCTCTCTGAAAGCCTGGAAGCGGCCTTTTCATACAGGACCATTAAAGCTGGTCACTTGTGCAAGGGTTTGTGCCTTTAAAAAAAAATCTCCATTTAGTATTTTGGAGGGGGGGTCTGCTCCTTATCTGGTATCAGGGGAGTTGCTGCACTGTTTTGTTACAAAACGACAGAGAAAAGAGTTGTGGTGTCTTCATCTTAGAAGGGGACGGGTCCGTAGTAGGCGACGTATGCGGCGACGATGCCAGCAGTCTCGGCCATCTCGTCGCAGGCAATATTCAGCTCACACACCTCTCTCAGGCTGCAGGGCAGAGGAAGGAAACAAGATTAGAAGGGCTGCAAAATCTCTTAGACTTCTGGGTTGTTTTTTTACACCCAACTAATATGTAAAATGATAATTTGACCTTAAATAGGAACTTTGCAGCAAGGAATAGAGTAAATAACTGTACCTTTCCAGCTGCAGGGGGCTGAGGTCTCCTGTTGGGGCAGCTCTTCTTCTCCTCAGGAGAACAGCAGCCAGGTCTCTCTTCATGACCACCTGGGACACTGCGGGGACGAACATCACAAAATCAAACTCTTTGTCTTTTTTTTCTTTCAAAAATGTTCTTGTTTTATAGTCAGACTTTAAGTAATTCTGAAACCATGCAATGATTCTTTCTGTAATCAAAAATGTTGCATACCCTCGTCACTGGCTGACTCGGATGAAGATGAGGAGGATGAGGAGGATGAAGAAGAAGAGGAAGAATCGGAGGCGGAGGAGTCGGATGCTGAGGAGTTAGATTCAGAGGAGGAGGACTCAGAGGAAGACGATTCGGAAGACTCCGAGGAAGAGGAGGATGAGGAGGAGGAGGAGGAGGAGGAGGAGGAGGAAGACGAGTCGGAAGACGAGTCGGAGCTGGAGTTGGAGTCAGATGCGGAAGAGTCTGAGGAAGAGTTGGAGTCGGAGGCTGAGGACGAATCAGACTCTGAGGAGGAGGATGAGTCCGAAGCGGAAGATGAGGAGGATGAATCGGGGGCGGCGGGTTCAGCGGGGTCAGCAGTGTCAGCGGGGTCAGCAGGGTCAGCAGTGTCAGCAGGGTCAACAGGTGCAGCATCGGCCGCCGTGTCGGCAGCAGGGTCCACGACAACCTCTGGCTCAACAGCTGGGGAATTACAGAAAACAACACTTTTATAGACACACTGTAGGCACCTACAATATTCCAAATAACATAGAGGTCAATCTCAGGAATCACAGCAGTGATGGGACAAGTTTGTCCTTACCTCCCATGGACCAGCACACTGACAAAAGGGCACAGATGGAGAGGAGAGTCAGAGTCTTCATGATGCCTTGTAGTTAGTTTCACTCTGTTGAAAAGTCTCTTTCTTGATTGTGCGCCCTTCTTTCCTTCGATGGCTTGCTCTGTTTCTTTCCCCCAATTCGAGGTCAATATATACTGAAGTCCACCTCCTTTCTCAGACCAGAGACAGCCATCTGATTGGCTGGAGAATCAAATGTCAACGTTTCCGCTTCCACTTGTCATGAAAGCTCCCCTTAACACCCACGCAGCCCTGGCACAGAGTCCGAAAAACCCGTTCACCCGCGCAGAAACTTACACGGCCACAAACATTCCTGGCATTCAACTGTACGTACTATGTGTCATATGTACTGTATGTAAATACATATGTATTCATGTACGTAGCTTTGACTTGACATTAAAGCCAATCCCAGACAAACAGAGTGACATGAAGAAAGTTGGACTAACATCAGGGGATTCCCCTTCTCCACATGCACACATGCAAATATACATACATATTTTACCTTTAATTCTAAAGAACTCATATATGTCCCATAGATAAATGTCAAATTGAATTACTGAATTGACATCCTAAAATAGTTTCTCCCTCTGGCTTTTGGGTATATTTTCTCCAGCAAAATGCCAAATGTCAATCACTCCCTGAGGTCAAACTGAATCAGTTTTTATACTCGTCGTGTTTACCAATCCTGTAAATCCCCTTCTAAATTCCTTTCCAATCCTCACCCCTCATCACTGGAGTATGAATAATGCAACACCCCCCCTGAAAGTCTAAACCAGTTGTGTTACTGATCTTTATAAAATACCCTTCAGATGTGATCGGATTTTAATCAGGGAGACCCGTAGCAGGGTTGATTCTTCAACATGAAGTCCGCCAGTCCTGCCATTGCTGTTATGTTGCTCCGCTCCGCTCCGCTCCACCCCCACAAACCCCAAACTATAGCCTGAGTCGAACACAGGCTTCTAATCGAGTGACACGGGACAGCAGTGAGCATCGTTATGCGACAGAGCTTAATTAGAGTGTTGCAGAGTCCCACCAGAACCGCAGTCAGTCACTATTTACAGATCCATCTGGGTCTAGCTCCTGGCCAGTTGTAGACACGGCCACGGTTTACCAACGCCAACCAATGGCCCAATACACGGCCTCGCTTGATGTATTTCAGCAGATATATGGCTAAATATAAGCCGCCCTCATGTGTTGGATGCACAGCATTATATATGCGGGTTTGGATGCAGCTTTCTGTTTGTACGATACAGTTGAAGTGTGGCTTCAGCTGTGGTTTATGATAAAAAAGATATATATTTTGAGTTTGCAGCTCGGTCCTAAACCATCTTGCACCGTAAATACTGACTAGATAACCAAAGGTTTATGCACACATATCACTTCATGTATATATAAATCCCAGAGGGACCCCAAACAGCTCCATCTATTACGGAGTGAGACGTTCTGAGAAGTTCAGTGCAGCTGCAGGGTGACCTTGGTGTCCTTCGTGTTTCATATAGTCTAGCGTTATTCCTGGTGTCAGGGATTTGTCTTGGACCATGTGCTGTGTAATTTCAATGTCTGGTCCATTGTCCATTTTTGTGGTTGCATCTTAGTGCATGGGGGAGACGTAGTTGGAGAAAACAATTGTCGCAGCATCCCTGAATAGGGAGGAAATACAGTGTCTGGTGCATTTCTGCCCTCAACCTTTTTTGTTGTTGTTGAGTCTCGGCTTTGAAATCATTTAATTTAGACCATGAGTAATGCTCACTTTTATTTACTGTTGTTCTGGGTTTACACATTTCCTGTTTTTCCAGCATAAAAGTTACATGCACAGGTGCACATGTACTGTGTGACAAAAAACACCATAAATTGTAGGGCGATCAACTCTTATCTTCTTCTACTGTATATTAGGTGATACGGTATCCTCTCAGGCCAAATATAATACTGTGTTTACTGACAAGGCCCTATCTTTACTATACCAGGACCAGAAGGAGAGAACGCATTTCACCTGTTTTAAAGTCGCTACATTGGTTCCCTGTAAGTTTATGATTTGATTTAAAATGTATTTTACTTGTTTGAAAGCACCTCCAATTTTTGCCATTTGAAGAATGGCTTTACAACATAATCATGTATGTATTTCTTTCATATTCATCACATATCTCTTCCCTACCCCTCCGTTAAGTACATTTATAGGTTGTTTATTGACCTTGAGTTGACACTTGAGATGACTGTGGACCTCAGACCTACTAGACCAGGGCTCCAACAGGTCTGTATCAAGCCTTTAAACAAACAAATCCCACCATCAATAACGTTAACACACCACTAAGATATCTAAAGGACAGATCGGTGTTAACAGCAGGTTTATCTTCTAAAATGTACACAGCAAAGAGTCTTTTTGGTGAATAACTTATTTTTTTAAATTTAATTTTAAAGAATCTTCACTGTAAATTTCCTTTTTTTATCTTTGGTCCCTGGTAGTTTTACTCCATTTGCATGATACACATGCATCACATGGTTGCAACAAACAAGCTTTAAATGACCAGTTACAGGTGTGCATTTAGACTTTTCTTTTTAAACCATTACCTCAGTGTGCGTGTTAGGATGCTCAGGACTTACAGAGAACATTTTAGGTTGTAGGCAAGAACATGTGTAACCTCAGCAAGGTGTCATTTATGGGAAATATGCTGTAATACACCAACTGAATGATACAAAATGATAGATTTGTGATTTTGTATTAAGGTATGTGAATAAAAGAAAATGTAAACTGGGAGATATAATGCAGCATCCAACAGTGCAGATGTATTGAAGGAGAGGGGGCCTAAAAGTGAAAAAGTTTTGTATTATAAAAAGTGAAAAACTCCTGGGAGAGACATTTACTGTGTACGGATCTGTGCTTAGCAGACTGATAGCAGATCTCCTGCAGCACCAGAGACTTATTAGCCATAACTCACTGACAACAGTGACACTATGGAGTCATAACACAGCTATTTAATCCTATCTAATGACCCACATACTGTAACCTACTACTATACAATATCTATATTTTCTGTCAAATGCATCAGGATGACCTCATGGAAGGATAAACAGACAGCACCCCATGGCATTTAAAAAAAAGTTTGATGTTTTGAAATAATACAAGTAAGAGACTTTTGTGTTTGAGCACGAGATGGAGTAGAGTTGTTTAACAGCATAGGAGATGTCATGAAAGAAAGGCTTCTCACCAGTGGCAGAAGAAGTATTGAGATCCTTTATTTAAGTACAAGTGGCAATAACACCATGTGAAAATGCTCCACTACAGGTGAAAGTCCTGCATTCAAAACCTCACTTATGTAAAAGTAAGCAAAAATGTACTTCAAAATGGGCCTAAAAGTACTCATTGTGCAGAAAATGGTCCCTGTCAATGTTTTACTGTTATATAGTATGTCTTTAAATTGATTATACTGTCGCATTAAAGGTGGGGTCAGCGATTCTAATCCAATGCTTCTTGTCAAATTCAGTGAATATCTCACAGCCCGCTAGCTGTGCGTTGTGATCATACTGTACACTGGCTCTGTGAATGGGACACAAACAAAGTGGGTCGGAGTGGGCCACACTATTCCAGCCAGGAAAGGGAAAGGTCTTGGATATAGAAAGAGAATGGAAAGACGTGGTGAATTTGTAACTTTAGAAAATCAAAGTAATGAATTATGTACTGTAGAAAATCACAGTAACCAAATGTATTGTATAAAAGTTAATTATGATGATTTTTTTTTTTTTTTTATAGTACTTGTCAATTTACTTGTCAATTGCTGCCAGTTAATTGCAGTAAATGTTACGGTAAGTTTCTTACATTGCAACTTTCCCACTAATCCAAGAGAAATACATTTTATTATTTAGTTTTTGAAAATAACATTAATATTAGAGCAATTGTTATTAAACACAATTTGAGATCCTAACTGAAGATCCTCACTTATTACTTCTACCTCTTAGAAGCCTAACTTTATTTATTAAAATTACAGAAACAATATGCTGATAAAGAACCAGTCGTGCACCACATTTATCAACTAACTATTCAACACAGGGTCATTATCTGTTGAAAGTCATCTCGCTGCCACCCATAGACCAGCAGTGCGTTATGTAACACCGTCTCACCCGTGGACTGTCTCCATTGCAGCCATAAACAAACTCAAATGGCGGGCGACACATGCTGTATATTTCCGTCTGGCCTCTGAGAACGTCCACCTGCCAGGCTTTCCCAATTCCGCCGGATGCATCCGCTTGGCAATACAACACCACTAATTATACTGATCCCAAGTCTGGGCCTTGAAATTTCCTTCTTGCTTGAGAGAATATTTCTGGGACAAGCCCAAACATTTTCACTCTTGATGTCTACACTCCACAGCCCGTCTGTTTTGCTTTTATAGAGCTTTTATTGCAAAATACGTATTTAGAGACCGATATGTCTTTGAGTCAAATCCCTTTTTAAATTTGATGCCCTGCTTTCAGCTGTGTGTGATTGCTGCCTCTGGGATTCCTTGCTATTCATCATTGGTATTTTTTTATGTCAGTTTATCATGTACAGATGATGTTTATATTTTTATTTACACTCTTTTCTTTCCAGGACGAATCATATGAGAAACTTAACGGCCTTGGTCAAGCTCTTCCCAGTCTTCTCTCTGTCAGTCTCTCTGAGGTCGGTGTGTTGTGGTCCTGACAATAACATTAGTGGACAGAGTAACAAACTCCGCCAGATCTCTGCGATTTGTGGCCACTAACTTGTGGCCCGCTGACCAGACCGCAGACGGGCTCACACTCGCGTAAACAGACAAAACATAACACACACACACGGTTAAATATGTGAGGACACATGAGACACACACACACACATGCAAATATGTACTTTGCATAGTTTATGTTGTGTTGGAGGGAAGAAATTACAAGGCTTTACATTCTAACACACGGCCATACTAGTTTCACAGAAGAAAGAATCAGACAGCCCTTTTCCATTTTGTTTTTTTATTTAATACATATCAATTAATTTACATTTGATTAAGAGTCCTAGAGCTCTGTTTTGGCCTCGGCTTCTGCCTGCTTTACCTCCTGAAAAACATAAGAGAGCAACAAGTGAAATACAGGAGAGAGTGAATATGTGACACTAGTTTACCACACGTGCATTCATTTAGGACATCAATGTCACCAACATTGATGCATTATGTGATGGAATTTAGTTCTGCTTCACTTCTTTTATCTGTCAGGAATTTTAAATTGCTCAGTTTCAGAAGAATATATCCTTAGGCTTAACAGAAGAGAGAAAGAGAAAAACACAAAGGGCTAAATGCTGTACAGATCATAAAGCCTTTGTGGCCAATTTGTGATTTTGGCCGATGTAAATAAAATTGACTTGACTTGAACTTCTAAACCACATTTGCCAAGATTAGTCAAAGGTCCAGGGAGGTTTATTTATATACTAATTTAAATGCCGTCTTTTGGCGTTCTACTTTAATAATATTATTATTATTTTAACTTTATACACCATATGATTTCAGTATTTTTTTTATGCCATTTTGCTGATATCCTTGCTCTTACTCTGGTCCCAATTGTTGTAGAGCTTCAGACTCTACATCACACCCAGCTGGAGCACTGTGTGGTGCAACAGAGCAAATTAGTTTCCTATCTTTTGTGTGGCACATTTACTTTACAGTGAGGCCAAGAAGTGCTTTTATTCTTGTTGAACATCACTAGTGTACTTCAACTCACTGCCACTTTCCTTTCACGACAAGTGAACGAGAGCTCCTGTTTAGTTTAATTGTGCTTTTTATTTGAAATCACCAAACTGCTGCTCTTTTTTACTTTAAATTGTTCCAAATGTTAACCAGCTGTTGCAGCTACAAGGTCATAATATATCTAACCATCAGCAGTGATTAAGTTTAGGTAAGCCATAATGGCCGCTCACCTTCAGTTCCCCTTGTAAGAAGGACTGGCAGAACTCCCGCACTCGCTCAGTGGAGATCTCTCCAGCGGGCAGGAGCCACTTCATGTCAGAGCTACCATCATATATACCAACTCGTGGGAGGTCCTGGGACTTGAGGCCAAAGTAGCCCAGTGACCGGGAGTTGGACTTCACTGCTCCATTAATCAGCACAAACAAGAACTGGAACACAGTTTTTATCACTTCATTTAGACAGAAATGTAACTTCTACTATAATTTCATTAAAATAAATCACGCTGTTGTATTTGAAACTATTGTTTTTTTAGGTGAAGTCATTTGAATATTCTCACCTTGCCTGTGAATTCAGGGGCCAGGGCTCCAAGTCGCTCCTTCAGCTCAGTGTATTCTTTATTCCCTCTGTTGGCAAAGAGCAGGAGGTGTGTCTTCACCTCTGAATTGAACAGGCCCACAGCGGTCTGAGGACGGAGAAAAATACAAAGAATGAGGGTTAAGATGGGAGAAGTTATATTCTAACTGGCCACTCATGATCTCCTTCCCCTCACCTGACAAGCTCCAACAGTGACAAGCAGGTTATTTTCAAATCTCATTGTGTTGTTTTCTCTTTGCACTGACGTTTGTGCGACTACTTACTGGACTGTGTCAGCCCTGCAACCTGCTATTCATATTGGATACATTTATATTCTTGGAATACTCTGAATACTAGTGGTAGAGAGTAACTAAGTACATTCACACAAGTACTGTTCTTAAGTACAATTTTGTACTATCTACTACAGTACATTTCAGAGGGAAATATTGTACTTTCTTTAATCCATCTGACAGTTGTAGTAACTTTTAGAATAAATCTGACTTTTTTAAATTATACAGTTTTAAGGAATAACTACCCAACAAACTAGTTAAAAACTATTTGAAAAACCCCCTAAAACTTTGGTAATCATCGACAAATGCTGCTTGCACAGGTACATCAGGAATAATAATCTGAAGTATGATATATAATAAGGTAATATAACACTGACTAAAATTCTGCTGCCTATTGAGTACTTTCACATTTGATACTTTAATTACATTTAGTTGCTAATAATTCTGTACTTCCTGGATGCATGAATTTTACTTGAGTATTTCTACAATATTGTATTGCTACTTTACTCAAGTAATAGATCTGGATACTTCTTCCACCGCTGTGGTGGGAAAATTTGAGTTTGGTAGTGGAGAACATAAAAAGTGTATTTGGAGGCTTATTACTCTTTTTAAAATTTGTACTTGTCTTCAATGAAAATATTCTTAAGTACAGTTTTAGGGGATAAATAACAATTAGTTTGACAGACAGAGGCAGGCTGTTGGCTCCAGAAAAACATTTCATAGATATAGTGATGACGACATGAGTTGGACCTACCACTTGGTTGTACTCTGTGATGTATCGAACCTCATTGATGGTGATGAAGTTTACAAGACCGTCAGCTTCTAACTTCTTGGTTGTGGCAATAACGAGGTTCTCCTGGTGGTTATCTGCCTGGATCACATGACACACATCATCATTGTCATAAAACTGATGTAAGCTGTATGGGATTGTAAAATATGTGTCGAAGGCAAAAAGTTCACAAGTTAGGTAAAAACAGACACTAATTAAACGGACACATCATTTATTGACAAATTTCATAATCGCTAACATTCATTACACTAACACTGAATTAATCCTATCTACCGAAATTATAGTTTACATGCTATTATACAGTTTAACCTGTAGGTGGTGCTTTTCACTGCCATTGGCTTGGATTCCTTTGTTTTAGTTTAGGTTAAGAGTGAGGAAGCCAACTGTTTGCAAGAACATTCTAAAGCTAATGTGTGTGACTGGTTGTCATTGTTCTCAGGTGGGTAGACTGGTAACTATTCAGTAAAATGTTGTAAAATGTAAATGGTTTAATTCATTAACAGCTTGAATAACACTCAGGGCAGCTGAATGAATGAGAAATGCAGTAAAACTTGTTATTTGTACAAATTACCCATTTGTTTTAGTCATCGTTAAAATGTGAATGACACATGCATAATATGTGTAAATACAGCTACTGGTGCAGAATTAATGTGTAAAGAAAAAGTGTTATAACACATGTATTTAAGTTGATTTTGATTTTACTATCGTATTAGACGATTTGATTAATGCACTTTGAGCCATACCTGATGAATATAAAGATATGTGTTTTTTAAGACAACGATAAATGATAAAAGAGAGTACATAAAAACAGAACATTCTATATGTAGATGTGGGCTATATGATAATATAATTGTTCAACAAGAGATTGCATGATAATGGTCCTCACATGTCCACAATAACAGAACCATATTTGATTATGAAACGCCTGTTTGCGCTATATTCAATCTCTCTCTTTTTCTCTATCAAAACATGGAAAAGGTAACAGCTTGCGTCCGATTTTGTGTTATTGTGGTTTTATAAATGTAATTTATGGTGTTGTTAGATTGCTGCTAGACCAACCCATTAATAAAGAAAGAGTAAACAGTTTTTGACTGCAATGAAAACAAGTTTTTGAAAGGCTAAACGCTTCAAAAGATTGAAGTGGAATATTTCGTTAGATACATTTTTTGTGTAAATTTTGGAAGTGATTACATCTACCTTTTTAAAATAAATCTTGATGTTTGGACTGAGGAGAGAGACTTCCGCTGCCTTACTTATATGTAGCAATGTAGCCTAAACTAGCAGTGCAACAAACAGTGCTAAAGTCAAGGCTAAAAATGAAAACGCCACAAATCTCCACTTTCATCTTATCATCTGATGAATTTACCATCCAACAGAAAACATAAGTCACCAGCTTCATCCACAAAGAGCAGCAGTTGATTAATCAGATTTATTGACCTCAGCATGCTTTTGTGTGAAATAGCACTTACTGCCAGTACATTGTGGCCACTTATGGGTATGGCAACATATGCGTCCTCAGTTCATAGATATTTATATTTATGTTTATCGCTTCGGCTCGACAATAATCTTGTTTATCGTTGCAATATTGCCAATAGGGAAATGTCACTATTGCCCTACCCTACCTATAGACCTACTCTAACCTGTGTGACTTGTCATTGTTCTCAGCCGTCCTCAGGTCCCAACCCTGAGACCGGATAACATTTCCCATTGAAAAAGATGCGTCATGGTGCAAAATACCTTTCTAAAAAGGGTGATGGTGTCTGAGGAGAGACTGTAGTCCGCCTGCACCTCTTTCTCCGTGCAGATGGCTACAGGGACTGAGTCAACTCGCTTTGCAGCTGAAACAAGTTCCTGATAGCCGGGACTCTCCTCTCCCTGGGACATGAGAGGAAAACAGTTACATCTCACCTTCATCAATCATTTTTTTTGTTTTTCTTTCATTATTGCACACTATGTAGTGATTTTTATAACATTTCTTGTCTTTTTCCATAACATTTGTGGATTTTATACATCTATCGTATTTCTTGCACAACCTGCTTTGGAATCACAGGCAAATTTAAAATGGAAAACACATTGCTTAATCCACAGCTAAGGAGTCAAATTAATCTTTCAAATCCAGGCAAGTACTTTGAGACGCCCTGAGAAGGGAGGTTATGCTGATATGCAGTATCAAATTAAGTGTTTCCATTTTGTGCTACTTTATACTTTTACTCCATTACTTTTTAGAGGAAAAAGTTGTATTTTTACTGGAAGTCGAGCGATCAATTGGCCAAGGCGCCAATAGGATCTTTAACAAACTATCGTTATCTGCGTGACTTGGTTCCGATAGTGGGTGATGGCTGCCTAGTTTCCAAAAACTGGCTCCTGTAACCATCCTTTTTCCACCACAAATATGTAAAAAATATACGAGAGAGATGAGGTCTGACTCAAAGGAAGGTGAATCATGTCTATTCTGAGCATGAGCTCTGGCAATCCATTTCATCATTTTGCAGCCTGTAATATGTGTTCAATCCCAGTGAGTCACAGCACCAATATTTTGGTCTCTTTTTGCCTTCAGCATCACGGTCCAACTATGCCTTATCCTCATGTGCTCTCTCTTCCATTCTCCTCTCATGAACCTTCTCCCTGCGTTTGTTTACCAGAGGGTCAATGAAGCCAATCCCACAAGTCCTCAGATACGTACTGTATGTATTTCCTGTCAAGTGGCCCGCCATCTTCCCCCGCACACAGAGTCTGGCCAAAGGACTCGCCTCTGTGGGACGGCTAGCCACTCTCTGTCCTCACAGTACTAGCACTGCCAAAGGTGTGGCCACAGGAAATTTTTATTCTTCTTCCAAATCTATTCGTGACAATGGCATCAAAAACACCAGGGTGCAAACAAATGCTGTATTTTTGGAGCCCTCACAGTCTCACTCTTAGCTAATTGATCTGATCATGTGTGGTTCGCATGATGCATGTTAGCATAATAAACTAAGCCGTAAACTAAGCCGTAAAAAAAAAGATGTCTAAAAGCTGATTTGAGCCCATGGGTGAGACTTTCTTTCTTCTCAAATGGAATTTTCCATGTCTGACCTCCAGGAATCCGATGACCACCACTTCAGCAGAGTCGATGAAGGCCTCAGCAGCTTTGGTGTCAGTCAGTCTGGGAAGGGCACTGTCTGAGACAGAAAGACACGAGATACACAATACAACATAATTTGTGCCTTACAGTCCCAGTCCTTGTCTCGACAGTGTTATGAGTCTACAGCCACACTAGCGGCTCTGTAATGCTGTACTTAGATACAGCTGTGGGCTGATCGCGAACGTCGGCATGAAATCCTTTTAACGAAAACCGCTAACATGCTGAAATTTAGCAGATATGTTTTAAAACATTTTTAATTAAGCACTTTAGCATCCTAAACTTTGCCAATTAGTACTTAAGACAAAGTACAGTTGGTACATTGGTTTCGCAGGTATTTGATCACAAACTAAAGTTTTGGACAAATAACAATATCCAAAATCCTGAGGCGGATAAATGTCTTTCACAAATTTCATGACAATCTATCCATTAATCTTTCATTCAAAACCCCAAATGTGAACCTCATAGTGTCGCTAAAGGAAAAGTCAGGAGATCACCACAGCAGGATTCATTGTTTGGGAACTATGAATATCTAGACAATATTATGTGGCAATCCATCAAGTAGATGTTGAGATATTTCACTAGATAAGAGAGTCAGGGGATCATCAAAGTCAATAAGATTCATCATCTAGTGACCATGAATGTCTGTTCATGGCAATCCATACAGAAATGTCCACCTCATGGTAGAGGTAAAGGCAGGGGATCACCAACATGATAAGGATTCATCCTTCGTGGACTATTAATCTTACACAAATCTTATACAATTGGTAAAAATTTGATGGTTAGAAGTGATGAAAGAACTGTGTAATTACTACACTTTGAGGCACGTTTGATTTTTCCGCACTGAAAGCAAAGAAAAGAACTCTAGACTAACATCAAGAATACTCGTTATACTTAAATCAATTTACCTTTCTCTGCGGCAATGACAGAAGACACCAGGAGGGAGAAAAACAGAGTGATCAGCATGTTTCAACCGATTCAGATGACAGGGTGGCAGGAAAAGAGAACAAAGCAAGGAATGTCCTGAAGACTTTGTAGATATTTGACTTTGTACGAGGAGTTGTGTCACCTCTGCTCTGTGTCCGACAGTCGCCACATGGCAGTCGGACATGCAGTCTGCTGCAACCTCTCTGGGATGTGATTGGAGCCTTTCATGAGAACCAGCCAGGTGTTCTTGATAAGTGGGTGGGCTGGGACGTTAGACTACGTGTCACCATGCGACAGGGGACAGGTGAGAGTGTGTGTCCAGACTGTGGTGTGGTGGAAATACGGAGTTGAGGACAATAATAGTTCCATTGGTCCAGCTGACCTTTGCTTTTGGGAAACATCGCACATCTTTTCTTGTGTTCCATTAGTAGCATCTTCTGAGCAACTTTGCAGTCAAAATGTATTGTGCTGCAGTGTGCTACATTAATTAATCTGTTGTGGGTGTGAGGCTCTGCTGACATAGCAGCCTGGTTAATTAATACTCAGGCTGCAGATTTCGAGTGAGGAGGCTGATGTGACCCGTGATTAACATTCTGGTGCATTCACCACAGGAGGGACACAGCCCCCAGCCAATCCATCCTTACTTATTGGTATTTGGAGACTCAATCTCACTATATTTTTATGAATGGCTGTTATTACAAGAAATCAAGGTGTGAATCTAAATGTTATACCCTTGATTTTCTTCTTTTTACTACCTTCTTTAACACATTTTAACTTGATTTTTTAAATATTGCAAATCCTCTTTCATTGAAAAGTGTGCAATATGAAATAGATTTATTATACCATTTATATGAATAATTTAAAAATCAAAGGTATTTATTTCCAACATTCAGTAAGTGTAAACTAAGATATGTAAAGAATTATCAGTAAACATCCCAAAATAAACTATGTGAGAACAAGATTTGAACAGATCAACTGAATAACTTTAAGACATTTTTTTTTTTTAAAACACACATCTTACCATAAAATGGAAGTGTTTAAATGTGACATTTCAATAATTATCAATAATAGATTTTTAAACTATTGGTGTGTTCACTAGGATTTAGTATGAGTAGTTTAAGTGCACACTACCTCTGCAAGCAAGTATCTTGACTGCAAATTATTTTAAGAAAAACCTGTTGTGTTGTTGATGTTGTTACCATGATACCACAAATTATAATAGAGGAGCAACTATTAAAATCTGAAACTGTCAGCCAAGACTAACAATAAAACATTTTCTTACATAACTTAGAGAGACAGAAAAGCCCACAAACTACCAACCAAACCACAAAAACTAAAAGCCTCTGAAATGCAGATTCATTCATAACAGCACCAAGGCAATTATTAAACTAAATTCCAGAACAATAATTTATATGAAGTTTGATGTTTTATAGATGATTTTAAACATTTTTCCCATTGACAGAGGAACCTGCTAAAAATGTTCTGGCAAGGTATAGTTTGGTCGACCACAGAGCAGAAAAAACGTCTGGATTGACAAATATACAATGAACTCTTGAGGACAGAATGATCTGAACCCTGTAAACTTTCTCTTGTGCCTCAATAAAATCTAAATACTTTGCATATAATTCTAAAAATATTGATGATAAAAAAGGTTATTCTGATTGTAAAAAACACACAAAAATAGCCTCCTACACTATTAGGATTTATTTAGTGAGGACAATAATGAAAAAAAAATGAATGTAGTCGGGGAATTAGAGACTCATTACTTGTATGTTATCACAACACCAACAAACGTCTTATGAGATTAAAAAAACAACAACACACAGGGTCTCGCCTTACTGTCAGGTCTTGGGTGGGATGTTTGTTCACATGGGGCTTAAGGGCACCAGGGCAACACTAATACTGCAAATAGGTCAACAGCTAACGTCATAGGCTAATGACTTCTGTGAATACATGTACAGGTGATGTCTGTAATAGTGACACTGCAACTCTTCTCAGGCAAAGACCAAATAAAGCTTCTTACAGACACTTATTCTGTCTCATGAGTGTGACATCACAGTGCAAGGTGAAGATTTAGATGACAGCCCACAAATGACAGTGTATTATTTAGTGTATACAAGGTATCCATGGAATAGCTATACTTGTTGGGTACATACTGTATGTGTAAGAAAAGGGACTATGGGGGGTCACAACTTTGTCTTCTTTGAAATAAATTACATTGGACATTTTTTAAATGACCGGGAACCGTTTCATTTAAAAATTACAGTACTGAGTAACAAGGCAGGAACAACGAGATAACAGTAGTATTGCTTATATTTTCACTTATTTTTAGATTATGATATATTTAAAAAATAACTAAATCATTTTTCTCTTTTTTCTTTTAAAAGATGGATTATTATTAATATAGTTGTAATCTTTCTTTGTGTATTTTTTTTTTACAGAATATGTTATCCACGCATAGTTTTATAAGACCTATTTAAGTTTTTTAAACTATTATTGAATACTGAGCTAAAGTGTAATTTAGCTCAGTATTTATCTAGTAAATATATTATATATATATATATTAGTTATATATATATATATATATATATATATATATATATATATATATATATATATATATATATATATATATATATATATATATATATATAGTAAGTAGTGGGCGGTAACCTAGTGTAAGGATATAGTTTCAGTGACTTTAGGCTGGAATCTTTACAACTGTGAAGATCAAACATGTTGACGGGTTTTCTTTATGTTCTCTGTTTAATTTTCAGTTTAATCCAATCAAAATAGCTTCTACTTGTCTGTATCCCTACTTAAATGTCTCTTTTAAGATTTTATTTCACAGTGCTGCTTTAAGACTGTCTTTCAAGATGCATTTTCAAAGGCAACAAACAAGACGGTTGACACATATGCTTTGCTGTAAAGTTGATGTTTATAGCATTCCTGACACAAAAGCAAACTGAATGATTGCACAATGAAAAGGAAAGAGTAAAAAAAAGTAGAAAAGACAGAAAATAAAAATGTGTTCAGTAGGGCAAAAAAAAGTCATGGTATAGTTTTTAGAAAAGAAAGTTATAGCATCATATTCCGATAAAATGTCCTGAGAAGTATTGAGTACATAAAAAGTATGTGTCAAAAGTTTGCCAAAAAACTTGGCAAACTACAAAAAATATAGTGTGTTGAAAAATCGTCATAAAAACTAATAGTACAGTATGTTGAATGAAGTCATACTATAAAATCTGAAAAAGTAATGATGTAGTATAACAGTATGTTGACAAAACGTTTTAAAAGTCCAGTGTCTAAAAGAAATCCAAAAAAGTCATAGTATAGTGTGTCAAATTATTTTGGTAAGAAGTCATAATTTAGTAAAAAAAGACATAGTATAGTATATCCAATGAAGTTTGTAGAGTTGTAAAAATGTCATTGTAGAATATGATGAAAAAAGTCAGAAAAAGTCAGAGTATAGTACATCAAAAAAAATATAGTATGTCCAAAAAATACTCAATAATGATATAGTATAGTATGTTAAAAAAAACAACATTAAAGGTCATAGTTTTGTATCTCAAAAAAATGTTAAGTATAGTATTGCAAAAAAAAGTCAAAGTATAGTGTATCAAAAAAGTGTTTAAAAAGTCAATATATAGTTTAGCAAAGAAAGGTCAAAATCAACTTAAAGGTCTTAGTAAAAAGTAATGAAAAATGTTGAAAAGAGTGAAAAAGTCATAGTATAGTATGTGGAGTTAAATGGCATAGTAAATCATGTAAAAAAAAAGTAATAAAAAGGTGTATGTATAGAACATCAAAAAAGTCATATGATCATAGTATTGTATGTCGAAGACTCCTCCGTGGTGAGATGCTACTGGAGGGTTGAAGCTTCAATCGATTTCCTCTTGTAGAAAAGCTCTCTAGATTTTACCGTTGTCTAAAGCAGCAAGAGCTTCTCGAAACTCCCTCTCTGCTCCAAATAATTAGTTAAGCACTGATACATGAGTCTGTGTCCAGCAAGTAGGCACCCTCCAAATGAACTGCCCTGTGTGCCATGCATGTGAAGATACCACCATAGCATTTCACTAAACTGCACCCTCTTTTCACCTCAACAGGTCCAAAATAATCCACTCCAATGTTGGTAAATGGACGAAGTCAAGGGAAATTCTCTCTTTAGGCCAATCTGCCATATTTTTTTGGCATCAGTTTTCCTGTTTGGTGTCTGCCGACTCCACAGATTGAGATAATTTTTCTTAATGCACATTGTCATTTGTAAACCAGTAGTAGTAGAACTTGAACATGTCAGTCTCGAGTCGACACACCATTGCAAGCCAAGAGACCTCTCTGATGGCAACTTGCCTCTGTCAAGATCTAGCTCATTTACATTTGTTGACCTGTGCTCCTCTGGAATGGCGTGCAACACTTTGCAGCTATTGCTGGTCCACCTCATCAGTGCAAATCCTCTTTTTTTGCATATTGCCATGAGGTTTTTAATCATCATCGGTTTGGTGAAGATACTGCACCAAAAAGATGAACTGGAATGCACTAGTTCTTGATTTTTGTCAAAATGTTGCACACTTCCGTTTGCGTCAGCTGATGTTGCGGGACTTTCTCAGCATATCCTTTGCCAATAACATCCTCAAGGAAAGCTGTACATTCACAGTGGAAGGCTTGTCTCTCAGAAACCTCCTTTTAAGTCCACAGAGATGTTGCTCAGCAACACTGTGGTTATTTGGAAGCACCACAGCATCTGTCTTAAATGAAAGCTTCATCTTATTGTGCTCATATTAAAGCTGGAATGAACTAGCTACAATATCCTTGACCCTCCTTTCTTCTTTGGACATCTCCTCATGTTCACCTGCGGTTTTCTTGTTAAAATCATGACTTCACTGATTAAGGAGGAACTCTTCCAATGCACAGCTGCTACAGAGCAGCCACTCCAATGACTTGCGCTTGAAGGAATCCATTAATCACCCATCCCAACAGAGTGACAATCAACAAATCCTCATCAGCTTGGATGCATGGGATGAGGGCGCCATTCAAATATGGCCCCTTTGATAACTCCTCATCTGAAATTATGTTACACAACGACATACGCATTTTCCTCTGAGCCAGGACTAGAGCAAGGTCACAGAACTGGTCACCATTATAACCAGCAATCTCCAAACCTTAAAGAATACAAATTAGAACTTCCTGGTCTGGTGCCATTGTACGCAAGTCAATTTTAGTCCTCCTTCTATTCACTTTCAACTTTCTGATCAAACTTTCAGAGCAGAATGCTTCCTGGATAGCAAAAACAAATACGTTTGAATGATTTTGTCACCTTTTGAGGACTTTACTTGCACTGGGAGGATAGAAAGAACGGTGTCACTATTATCGGCTCCTGTGTGTCCATAAGTAAAGACAAGAGTAGTGTCCACTGGATTTTCCTGTTGTGTGTCTGTGTCCTTTTCTTTCTTACTGATGGGAAGAACACCAGGATGGTTCTGGCACCAAACTTTGCAATTCATGTGCCTATCGCAGTCTCTGCTCAAATGCCCAATGCACAAGCAACTAAATCAGATGTCTTTCTCCTTCGGAAAGTGGATCTTTTACCTGTGTGGCTTCTTCTTCAGGAGAGGGCATTGCACCACCGTCAAGAGAAATTCCATTTTATTATGGAGACCGTCTTTCATTCGAAGCGTTCATCAGAGTATTTCAAATCTGTGTGGGAAAAAAAGGCAGATTGTCTTTACTTCCTCCAGCTGTAAACACGTTAGTAGCCACAAGAAGGCTATGCAAGAGAAATTAAACATTTTGGGAAAAGAATGAAGAATCACAGCTGTGCACTATGACTCCTTCCTTCATTTTTTAGACATACCATACTGTTGGCTATTATATAACTTTTTTTGTGACTTTTTTCAACATACTATGATGCATTTATGACTTTTTCAACATACTATACTATGATGTTTTTATGATGTTTGTTGATGATGTAAATTACTTTTTGACACATTATACTTAGATTTTTGTCTATTTTTAAATACTATACTACGACTTTTTTATTACTTCTTTCAACATACTTTATGATTACTTTTTTATAACTTTTTTCGACATACTACAATGACATATTGTGATTTCTTTGAATACCATACTTTGACTTTAGGACTTTTTGAACATACTATAGTAAGACTTAGGGTTAGAATTTTTCTATATAACTATGATTTTTTTACAATACGATGCCTCTTTTAAGAATTTTGTTGACATACTATTCTTTGACTTTTAAGGGCTTTTTTGGAGACAATATACTGTGAATTATTTTTCTCAATGTGCTGTATTAAGACATTTTCATGATTTTTTTTCTATACTATTCAGTTACTTTTTTATTACTTCTTTCAACATACTTTATGATTACTTTTTTATTACTTTTTTGGACATACTAGACAATTTATGATTTTTTTTACAAACTATAACTTGAGTTTATGTCATCTTTCAACATACTATATTCTGACTTTTTTGGCATACTTTTTTGATTTTCTTTACCCCAGACTTAAAAAAAAGGTTTATGTCATACTCTACTGTTAATTACCCTCATATTTTAAGATAAAATAATACACCAAGCTAGCAAAACACCATAAATGTGTGCATGTGTTGTCTGTTTTTAGTATTCAACTTCAGGGTCAACAGGATAGTCTTGGCTGATAACACTAATACAGGGTATCTTTCTGCAGTGACACATATGGACAAGTCCCAATCCTATTACAGCCTGTTAGCTGCCAGCTGGTCAAGCCTCAGAGTGAAGAATTGAACCTTCTTGTCAGAGCAAACAACAAAGTGGAGAGAAAACCTCTGACCAGTACCAGACAGGCATCACCTGAAGTATTCTGGGTTCTGCACTGAGCTTTCTGTGTACCCTAAGCCATCAGAGTTGTTTTTCTTTATTTAGTTTTGTCTGTGTTGCTATGTATGTACTAAACTAACTACTTCTAACTACTTTTCTTTAACTACGTATTTGCTATACATGTGCAGTATTTCTCAAAGAAAAGATACAGCAGACAATTCTATATATACACTATATATACTATATAATTGTCCATGGCTCAGGATGATTTGCAAAATGAAATACCAGAGCAGCTTCACTTTTGACAGGCAGAAAACTATCTTTAATGTATCATAAAAACTGAAAGTAGAGGAGATCAGAGGAAATTAGGACACAAAACAAGGTACACAGTGAGATTTAGTCAAGATGATTACTGTGCATGTGCTTTCTGTGACTTTGCAAAGTGTAATCCTACAGCCAGCGAGTAAAAATAGACAGCAGAGAATAATGCAAGGTACCAAATACAGTCAGGAGTTCCTAAGTCTTAAAATAACCAAACCATAATATATTTCTCTAAATGCTTGCAAAAAAAGTCAGACCGCTTTGGTCAGCCCTGACCGATAATCTCCTTTTAAGATGATTTGGCAGGCGCACTGACAAAATAAACACAATTAACACGAGAAAGAGTTAATAATCTTACACAGCAGTCTTTAAGCAGCCTTAAATGTCTGTGAAGGTTTTTCTTTTATCCATAAGCAGTGGAAATTACTGAAAATAATCATTGTCTGTTTTAAGTTGGAGAAACAGTGAGTAATTATGAGGGGTTTTGTTGTTTTTATTTTGTTCATGTCTCTTTAAATCTATCAATAAATCTAAATATTCTGCATACTAGACCTTATGTATGCATTTTACTATCATATCATATACTCAGTGATCCTTTCAAGCTTTCCTAGTGTTTGCTTTTCACATGTGAGCTGCTGGATGAGAGGAAAATGAATGGATGACAGTGATTTTTGTCCTGACAAAGTAAAAGTGAATCAAACACTCAAAACAACTCGCTGTTTCACCCACATAAAACAAACAAATAATTATGTTCAGTAATTGCCACTGCTTATGGATACAAGCGGTACATACCTTTACATATAAATTACATTTGTAAGCTGCCTAAAGACAGCTGTGTACGATTATAAGCCTTTCCAATGCTAATGTGTTATAGGTTGTCAGAAAAATCTTAACTCAAGGTCTATTTAGTACTCCAGAGCTTTCAGTCACAGTCTTAATCAGCTAAATAAAAAAAGCTGATAAAACTAGAAAATGGGGTTTGAATTCAAATTTTCTGTCAAATAATAGAAATAGTGAAGATTTAGCGCCAAAATCGGATACAATTACAAAATCATAGAGAGTGTCTTTCATGTTTGAACACCCTCAGATGTGTCTTTTCATGTCAAATCAGCACTTGTTCACTTGTCAGTATTGTCTCTCTGTAACCTGAGTCCATGTCATGAGGTGAGGGATTAAGAGCTGAGTGGTGTTCTGTTCTGTATTTGTCATAAGTGATTGATCTCAGGGCTCAGGGCTTCCCTGATCTTCCATCACATGCTGAAAGATCTTCGTACCAGTGGGGTCAGGACACATGTTTGTTTGCAAATAAGTTGAAAATATATCCCAATCTTTAGTATTTTACAATTACTGCTGGGCTGCTGTTAAGCGTCATGTAATATTTTAAAATTTATGTTTTCAAGTCTCTACATGGCAGTAAATAAACTGCAACTTGGAATTAAAATCTAAATATTCCATACCATCAGACATTTAGACGTATTATTGTTAAATGTAGAAGTTGAAGTGGTGGAAGAAGTACTTGGATCATTTACTTAAGCAAAAGTAGAAATACCATAGTCTGAAAATATTCCATTACAAGTAAGGGTTGAATTAAAAATGTTACTAAAGTAAAGGTATACAGAAGTATTATAAGCAAAATGTACTTAAAGTATCACAAATAAAGCTGTGATAAAGAATATTGATATCATTGTTTTTTCTTTCACAATTACACATAAATGTATGAGTACTTTAATGTTGTAGTTGGTCAATGTGGAAACAATTTTAGATACTGTGTATACTCGTTTGATAAGTAGTATAATACTGCGTCATATTATATTAGCATATCATGTGTTTTTAATGTAAAAGGTAGCTAGTAGCTATAAGTGTCAAATTAATGCAGTGGAGTAAAAAGTACAATATTCTGAATTGTAGTGAGGTAAAAGTATAAAGTAGCAGAAAATGCTCAATAATCATAAATAATCACTAATACAGGACGTTGTTTTACACCTGCAGTTATTTTTCATATACAACAAATAAGTTATTTCTGCTAAACCAAAAAAAAGTAGTTGCTTGTACTATAATACAATTGTAGAATCTGATGCTGAGGGGTAAAGTGTGGTGTGATGTGAAAGAATATCTATTGATAGATCTACAGTAACTCGAAGTACACCTGTACTGTATTTATATCTCACTTTGCTTTATCTCGTCTATTCGAGGCTGAGCTGGTACAGAAGAGGACAGAGCCGAGTCGGCACATGAAACAATCGCACACCATCTGATGGGATTAGCCGCTTGGAGGACTTTAAAAAGGGACCGTCGGACGGAGAGAGGAAACCACAAGTAAGCGAGACAGCATCAGAAAAACACTTTGACTTCAACAGAAGGTGAGTTGAAACTGCAATTTTCTCAGCTCTGCTACAGCTTTGATAACATGTAATGCTTCAGAGAAGAAAAGGACAGACAGAGTGATGGCTTTATAGCTTTTTTTCCTGAGTATTATGGCTGAAAAGGAGCTGAAATGAGATCAGATTTTTTTTACTGGGACTTCAAAAGGAATAGTTCTTTGTGCTGGCCTTCTTGTTGGTACTGCTAGAAGCCCGGTCTCTATTTCTTTCTAATGTCCTCTTTTTACTCGATGGATTTGGATGAACCCTGAGTAGTTTTGAACGCTAGTTGCACTTTCTTTGTCAATGCTTAATGTATTTATGCTTTGATGTTATGTCCGTTATTTTGACAAGCTTGATTTTTTTATTTTACTGTAATGACACCGCTATGAAGGAGAGATTATCACCTGAAGGATCTCATATATTTTGTTCTTTTTCTTTTTCAGTAAATAACCAAAATGGCAGACGTAGCAGTTCCCGTCGACAAGAGGGCACCTCCCAAATTCAAGCAGAGGACTGCTCGTACCTTCAAGAGCAAGGCGCCTAAACCCGGCCAGAAGGGGTGAGATGGATTTAAATCACACACAAACAAAAAATACACAAGTATTTACTTTAATTGTCACTTTAGACCTACTTTCAAGTAAGAACTTGTATCTCTCAGTTTGTACTGATCAGATCTTCTCTGTCTCATGCGCTCAGATTCGGAGACGACATCCCCGGCATGGAGGGCCTGGGCACAGACATCACAGTGGTTTGCCCATGGGAAGCCTTCGGGGACATGGAGCTCGGCGACCTGGCCAAATACGGAATTGTTTAGCCCTCTGGCCTCTGCCTTTACCAGTATTGCCCCTCATGTATTCCAACTTTTGACTGTGCAGCTAAAAATCTTGTACTTGTTCCATAGAGAGGAGGCAGATATTGATTAATAAAAGGTTTGAACTGGGGGAAAAAAAGAGATTCAGCACTTTCTCTTGTCTCATGCACTTTATCTGCCCTTGCCTTTCCACCAATTCTCCATCGTCCTCGTAACGAGAGTCAGCAGCTCCAAACCTGAGCTTGTAGTTTCCACAGGGTTAAAAAAAATTATCAAAGGAAGTATATATTTGTAAAATGAAAGAAGGTTTGATATCTCTGATTGTGATATCACGGTAAAGTTTTTTCTCTCCTCCTCTTCCACCTCGTCTCCTCAAAGCTGCAGATTCAAAATGAACAGATGTTTATTTTCTGTATTTGATCTGGCACATTTTGTTTTCATGACAAAGTCTATAAGTCACTTCAATCTTCAGTGAAATAGATTGTTTATGTACTTTGTCAGTAGAAAGGAACAATTCTATAAAATAACACAATAAATGTTAACATTTCCCATAGAACATCTGTCTTTGTGTCCTGCATATTATTAACCACCACATGCTACCCTAATATTTAAAATGATTTTAACATTTCACACCAAACCCTTTGGGTTAACCCTAACCCAACACAACAAAAACAGTAAGCACGCCTCTTGTGTCTTTCGCTGTTCGTGTTTTCTGGCTTCAGAGTATAATTTAATAGTATAATTTGTGCATAATAACTAAACTAATGATAATTTTTATTCACTCAAATTCTAAAACGAAATCTGGCCTCAAGTACAGCTGGTGAAGGAGAAAAGATGATGAATGAAGCTTTTGTTGCCTTGGCAATCAAATTTTCTATTTATTCATAATAACTGTAGAGTATTTTTTTTCACAGTACAGAGAAAGATTTAACGGAAGATGAATTGTTTTAATACCAACATAAACAACCCATGCCAATAAACATCAACTTATCAGCTGTTACAGAAATCTGTCATTTCTAAGAATTTTTTTAAAAGTAAGAATCTATTTAACAAGAGATGATTTGACATTTCAACCTGCGAAAACAGTTAAAAAGGTACTTGTGATGTGGGCCACAGTGTTATATTACATATTATTGCATTAATTATTACTGATTACTTTTATTTGATAGGTAAAGATTAAGTTGTTTAATCTGTAACAATGTATCATTTGATAAAATAATTATATGTTTTGTACATACAATCTTAATGTGCAGAGTCAAATATTATTCATAGCTGTGGAGTAAATGTTGTGGACTAAAAAGTTTAATATTTTCTTATGATGGAAGTAGAAGTCTAACTTAGAATAAAAAGGAAATACTCAAGTAAAGTACAAGTATCTAAGCATGACGCTACTGTATGTGAAGCACATTAAAGTGAATATTTAATAAATGTAATCAACAGAGATTTGGACAATTTATTAAACTGTAAAACATAGTATTAATATGCTCTCCTCGAAGCCACCTCACCCCAGGCAGACACCAGTAATTTACCTCACCGATCATCGAAAACACACTGAATTCAATTCGTAACTTGTAAAAAAGAACTTGTAAGAGACCAAATAAAACTCAAAACCGTATTTGTTAGTCTCTCCATTGTTCTAACAATCACCAACCCTGGTTTAAGAGTTTAAAAGAACAGTAACAGATACATAAATAGAAAATAAACCCACCATGACATTTTCACCGTTTGCTTCCATCGGTCAGTGAGTGCGTGACATCAAACGTGACACACCAGCAAAAAGCTACGAAACGCATACTCGTCTACTGCCAATGGGAATGGAGTCCATCGCCTATTCTTAACAGGTTTTTCCATGTATTAAAAACCATACAGACACGCTAATTTTTGTTGAAAAGGGGGATTACAGTTGTACTTAGAGGACCAGCATATAGGATTTAGTGGCATCTAGTGGTGAAGTTGTAGATTGCAACCAACTGAATACCCCCTTCGTTCACCCCTCCCTTTCCAAGTTCGCTCCATTTCTGTTGGTGCCAATGTCTGTGTTAGTGTGTGTGTGTGTTAGCGTGTGTGAGTGTGTGCATGTCCTCCAGACATCGATGTTCATTCGTGTCACTGCACCAATTAGCTGTTTAAGCCTCTAAACAGCGAGCAGACAAAGGGACAGTGCCTCATGAAATGTGGTATAAATATAGCAACTATCAGTTCAAAACCTTTGGTTACTTCATTAGCAGGGACCTTCGGGGGAGACGGGGGTCCACATAGGAAGAACAAATATTACAAGCTCTGTTTAAAACGGAAGAGGAAAGTTAAATGTGAGGTATTCCACCAGACTGCTGAGCTTCACATCACTGAGGGCTTCTCGTGGATTCATCTCCAGGATTCATGGACCAGATCAGAATAGTACAAGAACCTTCTGTAGAGCAGGACACATTCAGGGACAAGTGGTCTGGGAGCCGAACAGGGACGGAGCAGAAAACCTCATGGCCTGGGAGCCGGGAAAACCAGCAAGAACAGCTGTCGGCTGGTCCGCCGACTGGGAACAGGGAACAGGGGGTCGAATCATCTTTTGTTAAATTGTTTCTTACTTCTTTATTAAACTTCTAAAAATGCCAGATTTCTGTAAAAGCAGATAAATTGATGTCTACTGGTGACTTGTCTTGATATTACAACTAGTCACCCTCTCTGTTTAACCTTTCTCTTCCATCTACTTGTGGAAAAAAATAAAAGACTTACTGTACTCACTGTGAATAAGCAGCTTTGGTTGCCACGGCAACAACAGCTTCATTCATCTTCTTATCAACTTCTGTGCTTGAAGCCGGATTTATTTTTTACAATTTGAATGACTAACATAAAATTTTCAAGTGCGGCAGCTAAAAATGGGCCACAGCAGTGTCAGTAAGTGAGTTATTGAGCGCAGATTATTCTATTAAATAATTCTCTGAAGCCAGAAATTACAAACAGTGAAAAACACCAAACTACATCTGTTGTTTTGGGGGGGGTTTTGGCATCAAGTGCGATATGTTTAAACCGTTTTAAACATCGGAGAAGCATGTGGTGTTAATAATAGGAACAACACAGAGACAGTTCTAAAACATTAACATTTATTGTGTTAATGGAATTGTTCCTTCCTACTGACAAAGTACATACATTATTCATTTCACAAAGGAGTGAAAGGAATTATAGACTTCATCAAAAAAATATATATTCATTTTAGATAATACACAAAATAAACATCTGTGCAAGTTGAATCCGCAGCTTTGAGGAGACGAGGTGGAAGAGGAGGAGAGAAAAAACTACAGTGATATCACAACAACAGATATCAAACCCTCTTTTATATTTCAACATATATACTCCGTTGAATTTGTTTTCTTTCCTCTGCGGAAAGTACAAGCTCAGGTTTGGAGCTGCTGACTCTCGTTACCAGGACGATAGAGAATTGGTGGAAAGGCAAGAGCAGAGAAAGTGCATGAGACAAGAGAGAGTGCTGGATCTCTTTTTTTTCCAGCAATAAATAATCAATATCTGCCTCCTCTCTAGAGCACAAGTTCAAGATTTTCAGCTGCTCAGTCAAAAGTTGGAATACATGAGGGACAGTTGTGGCAATACGGGTAAAGGCAGAGGCCAGAGGGCTAAACAATTCCGTATTTGGCCAGGTCGCTGAGCTCCATGTCCCCGAAGGCTTCCCATGGGCAAACCACTGTGATGTCTGTGCCCAGGCCCTCCATGCCGGGGATGTCGTCTCCGAATCTGAATGCATGAGACAAAGATCTGATCAGTACAAACTGAAAGAAGATTTGTATGACAGTTAAGGACTAAAATAGCAAATGAAGAAAATACTTGTATATTTTGTGTGTGTGTGTGTGTGTGTGTGTGTGTCTGTGTGTGACCTTAAATCCATCTCACCCCTTCTGGCCGGGTTTAGGCGCCTTGCTCTTGAAGGTGCGCATGGCCCTCTGCTTGAATTTGGGAGGTGCCTTCTTGTCGGCGGGGACTGCAACAGCTACGCCTGACATTTTGATTATTTAGTGAAAAAGAAAAAGAACAAAATATATGAGATCCATGACACTCAGTGTTAATAAACTTTTGGTTTGCCACTGCTTTGTGCTAAATTAAATGTAGGACAAATTAATTCGTATCTTGCACTGCACCTTTTTTTATTAAATTTCGTTTCACTTTTTTGAAACCCTATTTAATTGTGTAATTTCATATTGCCTTGGGTTTATTTAACATCTTGTCTCAATGCCTTTTTTAGTATTAGCACTGTGAATGGCTTAGCTGTTGAAAGGTGCAATACAAATATACATGTCTTGCTTCTGCATGTTCCTCTGCTACTGACAGTCAGTAAACTCCCCGTTATAGAGGTGTCATTACAGTAAAATCAAAAATCAATAGCTCGTCAAAGCATAATGCACAAAGCATTGATAAAGAAAGTACGACCAGTGTTCAAAACTCCTCCTCCTCAGAGTAAAAAGAGGACATTATAAGGAAATAGAAACTGGGCTTTGGGCAGTATAGCAACAAGAAGGCCAGCACAAAGAACTCCTTGGAAGATTTTCTCCGTAACAATCTCAGATCTCATTTCAGCCATAATACTCAAGAAAAAAAGCTATAAAGCTGTCACTCTGTCTGTTCTTTTCTCTCTGAAGCATTACATGCTATCAAAGCTGTAGAAGAGCTGAGAAAATTGCAGTTTCAACTCACCTTCTGTTGAAGTCAAAGTGTTTTTTCTGATGCTGTCTGATGAGCCTCGCTTGTTTTGTGGTTTTCTCTCTCCGTCCGACTGTCCCTTTTTAAAGTCCTCCAAATGGCTAATCCTATCAGATGGTGTGCGATTGTTTTATTTGCCAATTTGGCTCTGTTCTCATCTGTACCAGCTCAGCCTCGAATAGACGAGCTATAAATACAGGTGTACTTCAAGTTACTGTAGATCTCTCAACGTGTGAATAAAATGAATTATTGAGGTGTCATTAATTGGCAGGAGTGAGTGACAGTAATTAACACGACTATCAAGTTGAAGTCATTGTCAGTCTGTCACAGCCCCTCACAAGCTATACCCCTATTTTACCCCTCAGCATCAGATTCCACAATTGTAGTGTAGTACGTGTAACTTCTAATTTTAGTTTAGACACAGGAGTTATTTATTTAATGTATATGAAAAATAACTGCAGGCGTAAAACAATGTCCTTTGTTTTTACTATACATCTATAAAAAGCAGTAGGTAAAGACTTTTCAAACAGTTTAGTGATAAAAGGCTACAAAAAAAAAGATGGGGAGGTGTCAAATGCAGTAAAGTGATAAAATAGTTTATGCTGAATGTGCCAAAATACAGGAACTCAATAACTTGAATAACACAAAAAGATGTGAACCAGCAGCTGCTCTGATTATTTTTTTATTATTATAAATTCCTACTTTTTTGCATTTGACAGCCCCCATTCTTTAGCATATCACTACCACTAGTGGAATGTAACTAAGGACTTTTACTCCCTGTACTTTACTTAAGTAGATTTTTTATAATTTCTGTACAACTACAACATTAAAATCCTCTTACAATCAATAGTGATACAAAATAATAATATAATATTCTTTAACATTTTAAAAAGAGCTATTTTGCACGATGAGACATTTTTTGTGATACTTTAAGTACATTTTGCTGATAATACTTTTGTCCTTTTGCTTTAATACAATTTTGAATTCAAGAATTTTACGTTCAATGGAAAAAATGTTAGACTATGGTATTTCTACTTTTCTTCCACCATTACTACTACTACTACTTAATCTAATGATAGTATGACTATACGTCTGATGGTGGAATATGTAGTTTTTAGTTTCCAGTTATTCAGTTTATTTACTCCCATGTTGAAAACAGCAATTTCCAAATATTACATAAATCTACATGGCAGTTCTGGTCATATAAAGATACAGAGCCCAGCAGTAATTGTAAAATACTAATGACTGGGATGTATTCTAACCTTATTTGTAAACAAACATGTTCACTAATGCAACTGATACGATGGATGGAGCATGTGATGTAATATCAGGGAAGCCCTGAGCCATGAGATCAATCCCTTATGACAGAAAAAGACTTAACATCCAGCTTTTAATCCTCACCTCATGGCATGGACTCAGGTTAAAGAGGGACAATACTCACACAGTATCTGACAACTGAACAAGTATTAATGTGACATGAAGACACGTGAGGGTGGTCAAACATAAAAGACTCACTCCATGATCCAATTTTGCCCCTAAATCTTCACTATTTATATTATTTGATACAGAAAATATAAATTAATATAAAAGTTAATTTTCTAGCTTCATCACCTTTTTTAATAAGCTGATTAAGACTGTGAGATGTGGTTGACAGCTCTGGAGTAGTAAACGGACCGTTGAGGTAAGATTCTTCTGTCAAATTATTATTTTCAAAGGTCAAAAACAAGCTTTAATAATACACTGTTTTCGTTTTAAAACTCAACCGTGAGCTCAATTTATTGTTGTTGTAGAATAATAATTTATCATTCAACAATTATGTTAGATAATTGTTTTTGAAATGCACCAATTCAAAAAATAAAATTCACATATTCAGAATCAGGTCCCAAAACAACTCACTTCATACAGTAGAGTTTTTCTCAGAGAAGCTCCATTATGTAGAGTTGCAGACGTGTTCACATGGCACGCCACACTGTTGAGCCCCCTCCTTAATCTTATAGAGCAGAAGGGACTGAAAATCATAGATAAGCATATCGGGGGGATTAGCATCAGGTAGTATATAAGAAGACACCAGGGCAAAGGCCAGAAAGACATAAACTGACCAGAGAGACATCCAAAGCCAACAAAAAAAAACAGGTAAGACCAAACTATGATCTTGTCTCAGCTGCTGGTTTTGGCTAACTTGTAATGATTAAGGTTAGAGCATAAACAAGAGTACAGAAAGGTGCTGCAAAAGCGTGAGATCAGAGTGAGGTACACATGTCACAGATGTGATCTTTTAATGGTAGAAACCTAAGTTATCTTTTAGACAAAGGAATCTGTTCTTGGGATATGCTATTGTTGCTGATCAATTTTGGAAAAAGCCTCAGATGTCTCTAAGAAGCTAAAACCTTTTTTATGGAAATGAAAACCCAGATTATTTTCTTTGTCGTTTTATCCACCTTATAACTTTATATTATGTGCACTTTGCATTCTTTTGTTTTAGAAATCCTCTTGGTCTCTTTTATATTTCTATCTTCTGTAAGGTATTATATAAGTTAAATTGACTTTACTTAACTACTTTCTTTTTACATTATGAAGGCCCTGCAATATCTGGGCAATAACCCTTCAGAAGTGATTCCTTTTTATTCTGCAGGTTTAAGACATACAAGAGATTTGAAAAGAAAAAAGGAACTACCAGAAACGTATACATGTGTGCTTAAAAAGCCTGATTTCACTTTAGACAATTTGATTGAATTTAATGGAAAATCTTAAGTTTGATTGCCGTCATTTCCAGTTCAACATGTTCAAATATTATCGGCAGGACTTCTTTTCCAAATTTCTGTTCATCTGTCCTGAGGATGATTGATTATGTATGTGCAAAAGATTGAGAATATATATATTTTTCATTTTAGGTCTTACTTTCAGTTTAGTTCATGGGAAATTAGCTTGCAGCATAGTAAAAGGATAAATCATAGTAACATGCATTAGCAGTAATGACATACGTGGTAGCGATACATAAGAAAAGACAAAACTAATAAATAAGAACATGTTAAAGAAAAATGGAAACCAGCGAGCCAATAAAACAGAGACTGTCTTGCTGCCCAGAAAGGACTGGGCACATCTCTGTTTCTAAAACTTTAAATTCTGATTGAAACCATCATTATCTATGTGACTTCTTCTCTCTTCCTTACTATTCTCTTTTCAGTAAATATTGCATCGCTGCTAGATCTCAAGAGTGCATCCTAGTTTAATGAGGGTAAAACCAATTAAAAAGAGAAGTCTTTCGGTATTTCATCACTATGGATTGGTTACAACACAGAAGCTACTGTATCGGTTGTGTTGACTTTTATACACTGTATAACTGAAAACAATAACTGCTAACTTTGTCAGCTGTGGCTGATTAAACTCATGAGGATTCTGTAACTAAATTAGGAATTTGGGTGTGAAGTTTAAGAACTAACTGGTTAACTGAGACTTTATGCCATCAGAGGTCAAAGTAAAGAAGTCCACAGCACCGCTGAGCTTTCCAGTAAGATAAGACTTATGACCAAAGTCACAGAAAGGTCAGATTAGAGCAGATTGAAAATTAGTTGTGGGGGCAAAATCTCCTTAGACTCAGGCGTTATTATTCACAACATACAGTATGCGTGTGTGCTTCAGACTGGAATTAGGTGAACATGGTGATACCCTGGCCTCACGATGTACGGCCTGTTATTGGGCAAGAGTAATCTTTAAAGCCAAGGTGTAAAAATACACAAAGCTGTTTGTGTAACAGGGTCGAAGGAGCTTTGTGCCAGCTTTAGTCAATACTTTGAACCAACCTGAGGATGTTATATCATCCAAACACAGAGCAGCGGGGCTTAGAGGAGGAGGGGGAGGAGGGATCTTACACATTAAGACATACAAATTGACTTTTAGTTGTTTTTCTCTTAGTACTGAAAGATGGCAGACGTTGCTGCTAATCCCGCCGACAAGAAGGGACCTCCCAAGTTCAAGCAAAGGGCTGCTCGTACCTTCAAGAGCAAGGCGCCTAAACCCGGCCAGAAGGGGTGAGAGTAGTAGTGGTGCTTTAGTATTTTAGATTTGCTGCTACTTTATACAGTAGCAGAACAGAAATAAAGTAATTTTTACTCCACTACATTTATCTGTTACTACCTACTTGTTAGATTAAGACTCTACATTAAAACAACAACAACAACAACATAATGGAATAAGCTAATACAATTAAGCCAATGGTGGTAATGGACAGTTTTCACAATGTTGCATCTGAATTCTTCCACAACCGAAATTCACACATCAACTCTTTGTCAGATTCGGAGACGACATCCCCGGCATGGAGGGCCTTGGCACAGACATCACAGTGGTTTGCCCATGGGAAGCCTTCGGGGACATGGAGCTCAGCGACCTGGCCAAATACGGAATTGTCTAAAGAAAACCTGCAGCATTTTCACCACAACTATTTTACCTCCCTGTACCGATTTGGCCCAGTCCTCCCCTCCCCTCCTTTCTCCAACCTTTTCTACACCATGACCCTTCTCTTTGGAGCTATTCCTTTTTTAATGTACAGCCGTTTATGACTTCTATTTTTATTAACTATGAATGTAAATTTTGTGCACACCATCAAGAACTGTCAATAAATATTTTCCCCAAAGAAATGTCTTCTATAAGCACACGTGAGAACTTGGAAATGTCCAATTTGATTCTTTAGAAAATAATGGAAGACAAAACCTCTCACAAATTATACAACATAGGCCTATCTGCATAATTAAAGCTGCTAATCAATATCTATACCGGTCGACAGTATGACAGACTGAAATATCTCAACAACTAGCTTACAGGATGGATTGCCATGACATTTTATACACACTTTCATGGCTCCCAGATAATGTACATGCAGATCCATTTAGCTGTCCTCTAACGCCACAGTTAGATGACATTATTTTGTCATCAAAACGTTTTTTCAGTATAACGACCAAATACCTGCTAAACGAATGGCATTCCCATCAGCCTCAGCTGTAGGCCTACCTTGTTTCTGTTTTTGTGCTAAATAGCTAAGGTTAGCAGTCCATCATGCCAAAATTCGGATGCAAACATTAAGCTGAACATTAGCATGTTAGCGTTGTTATTGATTTTTTAAATGAAAACCGGGGACATTTCCCGTTTGGGGCTTAATATATTAAATTAAAATGACCAATGTTGCTATCTATGTAACAAAAAAGGCAGGCAATTCCATGGTCGTTGTTCTGTAATAAACTATGGTGCAGACCGACTGATAAAATAGCAGTAGCTGTGTGAACCGTTTATGTAAGTCATAGTTTACTGTACCATGGTGAGTGAAGCTATGGTAAAATATGGAAAATTCAATTCAGAAAATGGCCAAACTACAAAGGTTCACTACACTGTATGTAATTATCTATATGTACAAGACAGAGAAGACGGACAGGCAACACTACCAGACTGACACGTTAAACGACAAAATGTGATGGTCAACAGTCACAGTCAGTGATAGCCAGAGAAAATTACAGAGGCTCTACAGAAAGACAGAACTGTTATCTGAACAGCCAGTCAGTGATCCTGGTCGTCTGGGTAGAATAAGAGCGGAACATGAGCAAAATTAAAAAAATAAACAGAGATAATAGTAAGGGAGACTGGGGATGGTAGTGAGACTTTTTGTTTGAGCATCAGTAAATCAGTGGTTGTTCATGCGAGATCTTTTGAACTTTGATACATCTACTACAATTATAACTCACTTGGATATCTATTACGCAATCACACATTATGCAAGTTAATGAAAAATGCATTCCTGAGTTCCATCGTTAGAATCCCACCACTAGAGTGAGTCGTAACACTTGCTAGGGATAAATGTAACAATGAGATGTAATTTGCTGAAATAAGATCCAAAGCCTTCCAATTTATTGAAGAACTCTATTGAAGAACAAAGAATAAACGGTTATGAATGAAGTAAACAATTTAAAGATTAAAAAACACATTTGTATTGCTTTTATAACTTTAAATTGAGCACAAACACAATTGTGTGGTTCTGTGGGTGTGTGTACACTTCCTGAATGTACACGTGTTACATAGATAGCTGCTCCTATGGCATCCCCAACCCAAGCAGCTATTAAATAGCTACATTTTGTAGCGTGAGGTTTTGAGGCTAGCATGAACCTAAATAAAAACAATAAACTAGGGAAAGGTTTTTAAGTCAAGCCACTGCAAAGTAACAACAATACAATAAATGCTGGGGAAAATATAATATAAACTTTCTTACTTGAAAATCTGTTTCTTGGTCGTTTTTTGGTCGACCCCCCACTTCTCCTGTGAACTCAAAAAGGAAATGGGAGCATTCTATTATTTTGACTGACAGTGTTCCCGGTCGCCCTCATATGTGAAATACTCAACAAAATAAACTAATGTAAAATATGATGATTAGAACTACACGTTCACCTCTCCATCTAACTCTACTATACTCTCCTCGCTTCACTATTTTTACTCCCTTAAGTTCTCCTCATTCTCTTCGCCTTCCTGTCTTTAATAATAAATAACACACTATTCGATAACATTGACTAACAGATTCCCATTTTTGTATTTTATTTCAAAAACATTGTTTGAAATAATAAATTGGCAGGCTCTGTTATCATATTTGTACCTTTCCTCACCTATCTCCTTCACTCTTCTAATCAGTTGCATTCCACTCTCTAACAGAAGACGTATCAGATAATCTATCTATATCATTTATTGCGACATTATCACATCACTAGCAAATAATAAATGATATGATATATAAATGATTGAAACTTACCTGGCTTGAAAAGATTTAGGGTTACGCCGACTTGAATACAAGACGTCGCAAAACACACTTCACTCAAACTCAGAAACAAGTGACGATGAATGCAGGCAATCGGCTCAAAGTAGTCATAAAAGACATTTTATACAATCTTGCAAAATTAACCTCACCAATCTGTACTGGTAGTTCCGTTAGCTATTAGCCAAACACACTGTCACAATAGAAGTGTGCAAACTATTTTTCAATACTGTGTCTATAGGCGCAGAGTAGCAGCTGGGGAGTCGGAGATGCACACGTTATAAATAGTGGCCCCTACTGACCGAGGGCCCGGTTAAGTGTAGTGAGTGGGGAAGCAGCAGGCAGTACATACAGTTGTGGTCAAAAGTTTACATACACTTGTAAAGAACATAATGTCATGGCTCTCTTGAGTTTCCAGTTATTTCTACAACTCTGATTTTTCTCTGATAGAGTGATTGGAACAGATACTTCTTTGTCACAAAAAACATTCATGAAGTTTGGTTCTTTCATGACTTTATTATGGGTTAACAGAAAAAGTGACAAAATCTGCTGGGTCAAAAATATACATACAGCAACATGAATTAGCAATTTTGGTGACATAGAAAGTTGTGTCAATGAAATGAGCTTCATAGCATGGCCTCTTAACTTCTTGTGAGTGATTATGAGTGACTACAGCTGGTGACTTCTCTGAGGCCATTTAAATAGGGCTCATTGGATACAAACGCCCACAAACGCTACAATGGGAAAGTCAAAGGAGCTCAGCATGGATCTGAAAAAGCGAATCATTGACTTGAACAAGTCAGGAAAGTCACTTGGAGCCATTTCAAAGCAGCTGCAGGTCCCAAGAGCAACAGTGCAAACAATTGTTTGTAAGTATAAAGTGCATGGCACTGTTTTGTCACTGCCACGATCAGGAAGAAAACGCAAGCTATCACCTGCTGCTGAGAGAAAATTGGTCAGGAGGGTGAAGAGTCAACCGAGAACCACCAAAAAGCAGATCTGCCAAGAATTAGAAGCTGCTGGAACACAGGTGTCAGTGTCCACAGTCAAGCGTGTTTTGCATCTCCATGGACTGAGAGGCTGCCGTGCAAGAAGGAAGCCCTTGCTCCAAAAGCGGCACCTTAAGGCTCGACTGAAGTTTGCTGCTGATCACATGGACAAAGATAAGACCTTCTGGAGGAAAGTTCTGTGGTCAGACGAAACAAAAATCGAGCTGTTTGGCCACAATGCCCAGCAATATGTTTGGAGGAGAAAAGGTGAGGCCTTTAACCCCAAGAACACCATGCCTACCGTCAAGCACGGTGGTGGTAGTATTATGCTGTGGGGCTGTTTTGCTGCCAATGGAACTGGTGCTTTACAGAGAGTAAATGGGATAATGAAGAAGGAGGATTACCTTCAAATTCTTCAAGATAACCTAAAATCATCAGCCCGAAGGTTGGGTCTTGGGCGCAGTTGGGTGTTCCAACAGGACAATGTCCCCAAACACACATCAAAAGTGGTAATGGAATGGCTAAATCAGGCTAGAATTAGGGTTTTAGAATGGCCTTCCCAAAGTCCTGACTTAAAATCCCATTGAGAACATGTGGACAATGCTGAAGAAACAAGTCCATGTCAGAAAGCCATCAAATTTGACTGAACTGCACCAATTCTGTCAAGAGGAGTGGTCAAAGATTCAACGAGAAGCTTGCCAGAAGCTTGTGGATGGCTACCAAAAGCGCCTAATTGAAGTGAAAATGGCCAAGGGACATGTAACCAAATATTAGCACTGCTGTATGTATATTTTTGACCCAGCAGATTTGATCACTTTTTCTGTTAACCCATAATAAAGTCATGAAAGAACCAAACTTCATGAATGTTTTTTGTGACAAAGAAGTATCTGTTCCAATCACTCTATCAGAGAAAAATCAGAGTTGTAGAAATAACTGGAAACTCAAGAGAGCCATGACATTATGTTCTTTACAAGTGTATGTAAACTTTTGACCACAACTGTAACAGACAATAAAAGGTGTTTTGATAAAATGCGAGTCACCACAACCACGAGACGTTCTTGAGCATGCAGCCATAACTGCCCACACAAAATATTAGCTGCAGCAGAATGAGAGATTAGACGCGGACAGACACAGGACGCTCCAGGACTCACGCACGCACACAACAGATCCTCTTGGCTGAGATAATAACGCAACAGTGGTTATTTCTCTTTTATATGATATTTATGCAGTCTATCTTTCAAACTCTGTGCCGACTAAATTGGAACGATGTTCAAGTGCTGCTTGATTGGAGACGGATGGAATCTGTGGCTATCATGACAACGCCCAATAGCATGGCATGGGAAAAAGGGCAAAAAGCAGCGTATCCACCTGGGTGTCATGTTTTCATCACTACCAATCAGAGCCAATAAATTCCAGTGACTACTGCATAGTCATTTGCCCTGGGAATGGTTACCGATTGTAACCTCTCACAAAAGTCAAAATCCAGATGTAGTGGGTTTCGCGTCCAGTGGGAAGGAGGCTTTCGTCATTGTGTGATGCAAACAAATTCAGCTCGTCTTGTTTTACGGATCGCTTTAGCATCCTTCAGCTCATGTCTTGATTTTCCAGCTTGCATGTTTATGATTTAGCATTATCAGTGGTTTCCAGCCACAGTAAGTAGCCGTTTTAAACAAAAAGCTCTAATAAACCCATTAAATGCTAATGCTACAGATTTCTCTAGGAGTTGGTGGAGACCAAATCAAAGCTAAAAGTAGAGAGAATGTTGGACCAGCAACTCTAGAGACTCCAAATGGATGCTAGTGTTGCTTCGGATTAGCAGTTTATTCTTAAAAGACTTTATGCATGCAAGAAGCAGAAATTGGCATGTGTTGCTGGACTTCCGTAGGAAAACGCACCATAAATTAGAAGTAACTGTATCTGGATACATTGAAATAAGCAACAGTTTTGCTGCCAGGCTACCATATCAGCTTAAAAGACGATGAAAAATTAAGTGCTGTGTCTTTTCACTACCATCAAGCAGAATTCTGCAGCAGGTTTAAACTATACTGACTTGGGGATCAATACTAAGACTTAAATTAGTAATTAGCTCACTTTCTGCGTGTACAATAATGTGAAAAACTACAAAAAATATGATCATCCATTTGACTAAATAAATAGAATCCCAAAAGAAAACAAACTGAAAGCGTGATCACAACAAAACATTTTTATATAAAACATTTTATATGGACATTCAATAACTAAAAAACATAATGGCAGTCAAGGGGGATATAGACATGACAGAAGGAGAGGACTGTTCATTGAGGAAATCATAGCAACTATGAAGAATGGCCACATAGTTTACTATAATACAGTGGCAAGAAAACCATGACAGGAGAAATGAAGCTGCCACGTGATATTTTGTGCGGCAGCCGTTTCGTTTGTCAGCAGGCCTTTTTTTTGCCAAACAGCACTGTGCTCTTTGTTGTGTTAGCTAGCTTCAAACTGCTAGCTGCCGGTCATTCCCCATAGAGTTTAGTGGTAAAGAAGAACGCAACTGGGCTCGGCTGCTCAGGAGTCAAAATATGAAAGACACAAGATTCATGCAAAAAATTTTCAAACTTGACAAGTATCGCTCATGCTGGTTTGTCCATGCCGCCAGTGGATTCATAAGTCCATCTTTGTGTATTTTGTGTAGCACTTCTCAAGCTCAGAACCAAAACGTGCTGGGGACCGTAAGTTAGCATCTTTGGCTAGGTTTCTTTTTTTTCCTTTTTTTTTTTTTTTGTCTAGAGCACATTCTGTAGTAATTTGGATATATAACAAATAAAATGATAAGTGTCATGAGAAAATTAAACAGCAGCACATTTAATAGAGAAAAAAACCTTATTTACCTGTTTTTCCAAATGTGAGAAATGGAAAACACAACGGTAGCTTTGAAATTAGTCAATACATTAGAGGAAAAAAAATATATACGGATCTCATTTAACACACAACTTAGATCATATCCCACAATGACATTTTGTTTCTCACCATGTTGGAATATCAACCTGCTAATGTATGAGTGATAACACTTTCAGACATCTTAAAACAAACCTGGAGCAACCATGCTGGTCGGGCTGACAGATTTAACCACTGAAATGTAAGGAGTCTGTTCCAAAAAAAAGGAACACAGTTGGTTTTAACCAAAGTGCTATGTTCGTTCATTCCAAATGTCTCAGTCGCCAAAACATGGACACAAAAATAAAAATCCAGCTGTTCCTGTATATTTTTGAAATAATCAAACGTCATGCTAACGGATCCTATAATCAACCAAAAACAAAACAAAACAAACTGTAGCTTGGATTGACTGACTTTTTAACCAAGAGGACAAAGGTTTGATAGTGTTACATGCATACCTCTAGTTTGTCGCTTCTCAGGTACACTCTCGGCTCAAGAACTTTATTCCAATACAAAAGAAAACAACAAAAAAACTTGAAATTGAACTTGCACCTTACTGGAGAAGGAACAACACTTAAAGATATATATATATAAAAAAAAGACATACAAAGTGAAAAAGAAGTAAATAAAGACAGTCATAGGATTATGATAATAACAATAACAAAGATAATATATTTATACATACGGCAGAAAAATGTGCTTTCTACAAATCTTTGGAACAAAAACAAAAGCCAAAATAAAGCCACGTTTTGGAAATATAGAATACAACGGTATAGAAATATGCACAATAGTAAGGTGTTTTGCATTTAAATATTTTCTATTAACTCATCGACAGAATCTCTCTCTTGCTCAGTAAATCGCTGCTGGCAGCATCTCAAACACATTTACCGACTAAAGTATGTTTCAGGAAGACTCATTCAATGTTGGACTTTGCTCTATAAAAGATGGAGCATGAGGGGAAAATCCAAATAATAAATCTCTACATTAAAGGATCAACAAATACTTGAACCCCAGGGTTGTGGGTGGATGATGTTTGGATCTAAAAGCTAAAAAATCAATTAAAGACGACAATGTTTTAGTGTTGGATCTTTCTGTAGTGTTTTAGTGGTGGTTGCGCACAGAGTGTGGTGAAATCCTGTGCATTAGAAGGATGATGTGAGACTATAGTTGTGTCATATAGTCCATAAGGTGGAGTATTTGAAATACAGATGCTTATTTTCTGATTTTAACCCCAAGGTTCACTGTTAGATCTACATGCCCCATAACAGCAGTGGCTGCTGAGTCAAACAAAATAATGGTTTTATAAGAATATTAATGAGAATAATTACAATAATAATAATTTGGTAACTTTTTTCTCTAAACTAATTTCTTTGCATATCATAACAATTTTAAGTTTAAAGGTTCACCATTTCCACATACTAAGAAAACTTGAGGTAAGGAACAGCTCTAATAACCCTCCCTCCCTTCAGCTTTCGGACGTGATTTCTGTAGCGTTATAAACAGTCACACATCATCCCTCCAAGCTGCCGTGTTCAGTTGCCCCTCTGCCAGAACACAGTGAGAATGGAAAGCCTCTCTCATTACTATCCGCCCACGTTAAGGTGGGATCATAAAAATCCCATCGGTGGGTGTTTTTATCATCGGTGACTTGTCGTTCTGGTTCAAAATGTTGTTTTTTAAGCTTCTCTTTCGATCCGCCTTCCTGCTTCCTACCGCTCCGACGTTTTGTGGACACTTTTGATTTCCTCCCTTTTTCCATAAATGTTGAGTGCGTGCAGGCCACACAGCACTCAGCTCCTTTTTCCTCACACACGGTTGACAGCTGTTTAAAATGTCAGTTATCCACATACAGCCTTTGGAAGAACATCTGGGCTCCATCACGAGTCTTGTGCTGCTGAGTGCCGAGGGATTAAGAAGAGGGGACTATAATACAGCCGTGCAATAGGGAAGGTGGCCATTTTTAAGTCTCTTTTTTTCTTCTTTTTTTTTTTTTTTACTGTAAAGGCCATCTGTCAGTCTTTAATTCAGCATTCCTCTATTTCTGTAGTAGCGTATATATGAAAAAGTGGGACTGCTCTGGGGAGGGATCTGAAATATCTTTGTTGACTCAACTCCACACTTTAAAACTGGGTGCAGTCCACCTCCACGACAACAGAGGGAGCTCTTTCAGAGAAATTCAATGGAAGAGAGGAGCTCCTGGGAAATGTAGTGTCTTTAGTAAGGGGCAAATCTACTGTAGCCTCCCCTGTACAGTGTGGCCTGTGAAACGACAAGATAAACATCTAGTGAATAGAGTCCTTTCAAAATTACATTAGTCATTAATGATCAATCTGTTCATTTTCTATGTTCCCCTTATTGTCAATAAATTCCATAAAAAGATCGAAACCAAACCCTGCTATATATCTCATCCCTTTGTGTCACAAACCTCCATTGTTGTCCAAAAACTATTAAGAGCCACACTGTCGCTGTTGTGAATTGTTTGATTGCATAACATAATTATTATGGTTCATGTTGCTTGTGTAACACTGTTTATATTGTTAAGCTGTAGATGTGAGAAGCTTAATTGACATGATTTACTTTTATTGTGAAAAGCATAAAACAGGAAGTGCTTTTACTTGGAAGAACCAGGAAGTAGCATGGTACGTGTCTTCTTGACGCTAACTAAATGATGATACGAAGAATACCAGATGTTGAGAGCAAGAGCGCGTTCTGTTCACTGTTCCAGTTTGTAATACTGCAGTACAGACAGCAAAGTGTTCCGTTCAAACGAGACGCGCCTTGGTCCTCACTAGAAGCTCCACTTCACAACAGTCGCACTGTTCCTTCATTACCACAAACATGGGCTCTGTAGTTATATTTCAAAATCAATCTCACATATTCTGTCCTGGCTCCCACTATTTGTCTATTAATGTTCCCTAATAAAATCTAATGTTTTTTCTATTCTAATTTATATAAACACAGTAATTTGGCCTCAAAACTAAATTTTGACACAAGGACCCTGTAAGTTGATATGTTTTAATGCAACACATTCGACAGACAACATTGTCATTAAGTTAAAAGTAAGCCTCAAGCTTTTCAGGGCCAGAAGAAATTTGCCCATTTTGCAATGTGTTATCCAGATGTGAACACTGAATGCACTAAAAACGAGCAGCTAAATACATTTTCTAAAAATATATAAAAATGTTGTCCCTTTTGAATGATGTGTGCTCAAAACTACAGCTCTCAGCTGTTTTTTTGGGGTATTTTTTTAAATTAAAAAAAACAACAACTATACGTTTGTGACTCGTTTTTAAATATCTACGTCTTAAGTAGGAACTTGGGGAGTGCCACGGGCAGAAAAAGGATGTTATAAAGTATTAAGGGACGGACTAACACATTATTGGTTTTGTTCTTCATGGGAATTGCTGACAATAAGAAAAATATAGAATAGCATTCGCCTTATCCTTGGAATGTTTGACAATGTACGGGCTTCAGGGACTTACCATGGCTCCAACGCCGTAGGCTGCAGGGGCGAGCGCAGCATGGTAGGGGTCTGCCGTGTAAACTCGTCCGTAGCTATTGGAAAACAAAAAAAAGCCATCAAACATGAGGTGTTGCATAATACTGTGAATGAGAAAAAAAAAAAAGGGAATTTGGCTCATAGCACAAGGTGAATATGCTGTATGTGAGTAACTCTTGGCCTGTCAGAGGAGGCTTCAAAACGTGCTGCACGGCCCACTCACCTGTCACTGTAAGCTGCTGCTGCAGCCGCCGCTGCCGCGGGAGTCGCTACCGCAGTTGGCTGGGCGTAACGATACGCTGCATATCCGCCCTGTGACGAGGCGATGAGGGTCGATGAGGGTTGGAAGGGGGTGGTGTGCGGCGGCGGAGGAGAAAGATATACGATGAAGGGAGAAACAAGAGTAAATCGTTGTTAAAAGGGTTTGCTGTATTTCCTCTCCACACTGACAGACTAGTAGTTAATCTAAAAGGCTGTGAGCAAAAAACTGCTGAGAAGAGAGCGAAAGATTAACAAGCAGACAGTCAGCAAAACTGGCTAATCTGGTGCAGTACGGCATTCACAAGGATGTAGCTCAGGCTCTGTGTGGGTCTCTCCCTCCATGACTAAACAATAAACATGTTCCCCTGTGCAACATTAAAGTGCATTATTTTTTTCCCCCACTGTGTGTCGGACATGGAAGGAGAGAGAGTTCATACCCATAACTGTGCCCCACCCCGGTTCCCCTACCAAAAACACACTGTTAAAGAAAGGGGAAGGGGTGGCAAGATGATTGTGTCATTATTTATGTTTAGATGAACAGCTGATGAAGAGACACAAAAAAACTACAGGTGAAAGAAGAGTCAGCCAGTTGGATTAAAAAAGGGCGCACACACGCACGCACACACACATAAACGCTCACGTGGCCAGCGACCAATCACTGACAGACACAGCATGCTTTTCCCAAACTCAGAACGCACAGCGTATTATGCCAAACATCCCTATAAAAACAAAACAAAACAAACACCGCTGCATTCTACCCTAAAGGATCAGTCACGACCAAGTCCCCGCATTCAGGACCACACAGCTGCCGCTATGGGAGGAAGGCTGGACTGGGGGAGGTGGGGGAGAGGAAGGAGGATGGGGTGGAGGAAGATGACGTGTACAGAGGGGCTTGGAAAGAGAGAGGAGGGGATGTAGAAAATGGGTGAGGAAGAGGAAGAATCACAGAGCAAGGAAAGAAGATAGAGTAAATAATAAAGGGAACAGAAGAAGAAGGAGGTGCTAATGCCAGATGACACTTGAAACATCAAAAAAAAGGTTTTAATTATTGACTAAGGAAGAAAAGATGAAAAGAGCGAGAAGAAGTGCAATTAAGGATGACACAAAAGGGGGGGGGGGGGGGGGGGTGTATAGATGGAGAAGAAAAAGAGGGGAGGAAATAGGGTGGACTGGGGGACGAGTCAGCCTTGTCAATATGTCTGCATGCCGACATTGATTCAGTTAGCATGCCACAGGTGAAACAGATAGGGAGATTCCTGGAAGGGGTCGGAATTAACTGCTGATAGAAACTGTCCTACATCCCTCTGACTAATGTCTTAATCATTTAGCATCCCGTTTGTATTTCAAATCATGGCAATGCAGCTTGCTCACACATAAGAATTCATATGTTTGTGTGAATTAATGAAAAAAGTAGAACAAAAGAAGGGCATGTCCTGAAAAATGGAGTAATTTGCTTTTTTGTTTTTGTCTCAGTCATCACAGTTGTGGACAATTCTCTTAACATGTTTTATGATTATGGAATAAAAGTGTGATGAAAATGTCAAATAATATAATAAAATGTGTTTTAATGTATCTCACCACAAGAACATAATGAAAAGTCATAAATTCACAGATGAATCTAGATTTACCTAGGGACGATGCCAAAAAAAACAAAATGTATCTTGGAATAGACTTAATCACTAGTGCAGATTTGGGTAAAAGATATTGACCCACTGTTCAAGTATTCACCTGCAATACTGAACCTAATTTCCCCTAAAAATGTACACCCATCTCGCCTGTAGATCATTTGTGAATCGAGGTTTTATGCAGTACATGCGTCACAAAATCAAATTTCAACTTAATTCTCTTCTCCCCCTTCCGCAACTCCACCCATGTCAGAATCCAGTGAGTTAGTAGAAGAAGACAGAGAAGGCGTTTCAATCTCAGATGGTCAATAATGTCTAGCAGCACGCAGTCATTGGAGACGAGTAGGATGCACACTGGCTCTCACACAGAGTGTGTAAACCCTACCTGGGACAATCTGCCACTAATGTCCTGAAACACTAGTCTACAGAGAGAACAGAAACAGCTATTGTCAACCTGGTCACACACACGCACACACGCACACACACACTCATAATCACATTGGTACAAACTTAACTCACAAATGCACAGAGACAAACCATAGAGGAGTGCACTCGTGAATGAACACTTTGATGAAAGTGTGTGTGCTCCTATTTTTATATCTGTATGCATCATTGAAAGGACATTTGATATGAGATTGTACATTACATGAAAACAAAAGAGATGAGTTCAAATTATTTGTAATTAAGAAATAAAAAAGTTAATTTAAATTTAAGTCCAGGGGAACAACAAACACCCAAAAGTACACGTCTCTATGGGTTTGGTCCGTGCCGTGTCATACTTGAAAACCCACAGGCAAGAGGGGGGAAACATAGGTGAGGAGTGAGGCAGTAGAGGGGAGAGAGAGGTATACTTACATAGAGATCAGCTGCACCGTAAAAGCCATCCTGATAGGCCATCACACTGAGAGAGAGAAAGAGAGAAAAAGAGAAAGAGAGAGGGTGGAAAGTCGAAACAAACGAATGGTGTGATGCGCCACCATGTGGGCATTGCAGAAAACAGCGCGAGAGAGAGAGATAGAGAGAGGGGTGCCAAACAGATTGTGAAAAAGAGAAAAAAGAAAGAAGGGTGAGATTATTACACACCGTGCAACATGCAAGACAAAATACCACCTCTTTGACTACGACTGCATAAACTTTAGAGTGATACTACTGTTACTCCAGTCCATGAGACAAACGTCTGTTAGGAGTAAATACTCCTCCATTTGATCACTAAACCATTGTAACATTATCATCTTTGAGGTACAAGGAAATGGTATTTCAGCTCAGCAAACCATCAATGTCAATATCTCGATTAAGCAATATATATTCAAACACACAGCATGCACAATTATGAAGTATTATTTTTAACTGAGTGAAGGCATGCATTTAAGATGACAGACATATTATGTCCAGTTTTAATAGCAGTTTACTGGCTTAGTGATCAGTTTCTATGCATGTTTATGTGTTTACCCTGGGTAGGTAGGGATGGCGGGTTGTGGCACAGCGGCCCTGACGGCGCTGTAGACGGGTCGGGCTCGACCCCGGAGATGAGCGCCTCGAAAGGAGGCAGCGGTGGAGGCAGCCGCCGCCGCTGCTGCTGCTGGGTACGGAAACCCCGGTACTGAGAGACAGAGAAGTTGGGAGAGATCGGCTGAAGTGCCTTCAGGATAAAAATATTATCTGTGCATCCTGTGTCCAACACAACAAAGCTAATCAGTGTGAAGTCAAATCTTGTGGTCGTACCTGTATAGAGTTCAGGGCTGTACATGGCTCCAACCATGGGACTCAACTTCCATCCAGCTGTAGTCAACAAAAAAAAATGTATCTTTAAATCAAAATGTGACGGAAGCAGGCAGAAATTTTAGGATTTGTCTTGCTGTTCAAGAGAGGATATATATATATATATATATATATATATATATATATATATATATATATATATATATATAAAAATATATTGTCCTACTTTCAAAAGAAAAGAGTTATTGAGGCTTTCGCTTTGTGGGGTATTAGAGTTGCAACGATTAATCGATCAGTTCTTGGATCACATCAGTTTTGATAAATAATTGGTTTGAGTATTTTTTTTTTTTAAGATTCCAGTTTCTCAATTGTGTATATTTTCTGTTTGTGTTTTCTTTACTCCACTATGACAGTAACTGAATGTCTTATTAGACAACGTCATCTTGGGCTTTGGGAAACATGAATTGACATTTCTCCCCGTTTTCTGACTATATCGAGAAAACGATTGACAGATTAAATCGGCAATGAAAACAGTGATAAGTTGTAGCCCTTTTGGGTAAAATGCTTAACGAAGGAAACCAATACTAATATATTAAAAATATAGGGGAAAAAAAGTTTAAAGTGCATTACCGTACGGCAGCGTTGCGAGGCCCTCTCCGTTAGAGTAAGGGGTGGTCATCTTCTTGTTGGTCATCACTCTAGCTGTGGCGTTATTCACCTGGACACCAGAAAAAGTGGTCAGAGGCTAAGTCGACACAGTACAACAGAAAAACAAGCATTGGGGAATTGAAAAATTATGCAGAATCTAAACATTGTAGTTTTAATCTTTCTTAAACTGAATATATTCTGAGGGAGATACTCTGCACATGATGATCAGTGTTTTCATATTGAACTTGAAGTGTGAGGTGTCATTACACTTGAAACAGTTGTTTACTTATGACAGAGGTTAATTCTGTTGATGAGCAGCGATGGTATTTGATGCATGCGCTTCTTTTGAAGGAGAGAGACATTGAAAACGAGGATCCTGGTGAGTGAGTCAGGCAGTTTCGCACACAAACAACGCAACCATTGGCACACAGAACAAAGAAAACAACAAAATATTTCAGAACGAAAGCATTCAAAAAGAAATCCAAAACCAGTTTATTGCTACCTTTTCCAAAAAAAAAAAAAAAAAGGAGGGAAAAAGAAGGTGAATTAAGCGGCAGATTCATCAGTTGAACACAATGCAAAAAAACATCAATCAAGGAGTTCATACACAGATTACACGCAGCCAATCAAGAGCGCATCACATCACCAGAGGTGAGCAAAACTAGCCAATCAGCAAGCATCAGATGCAGCAAGAGACCAATCAAAAAAAGGTTCGGCAGCCCTCCCGATCCAATACACACCATACAGAAAAAAAGAGGGAGGGAGAGGGAACGACAGAGAAAAGACAGAAATATAGAGGGATGCAGGAGGAGGAGCCAGTCCACATGAAAAGACACAGAAAAACACATACATGATGTGGAGAAGAGAGAGAGAGAGAGAGAGAGTGAACAATCCATTCAAATGTGCAATTCTTCTAATGACCAAACAGAAACGATAAGATGCGATACACACATACAAATATACATCTGACCGTTTGCCTACATTGGATCTAACTGTACAGGAGCAACAATGGAGAAATGATGAATGGAGCGAGAACGACTACACAGAGAGAGAGAGAGAGAGAGAGAGAGAGAGAGAGAGAGAGAGAGAGAGAGAGAGAGAGAGAGAGAATAAAGTCTAGATAAAGACAGAGAGGATGGGGGATGCAAATATCATTCCTCAAAAAAAAAAAAAAAAAACAAATCAAATCAAACCATGGTTGTGAAACACTGCCAGGCATTCCAGATCAGTGTCGCACACCAGAGAGACCTCGAAGCACACAAACCACCAACACACACCATCCAGAACCAAACTGATCAAAAAGTAAAACAAGGACACCTAGTCACGGGAATCAGAACAAAGAAAAAGTTGCCGTTGCTTAATCAGCGGCATGAATTCTTAAGTTTGCTTTGCTGGGGTCTACGAATACATTCGTGGCAGCTTTTTTTTTCTCTTTAAAAAAGGCTCAAATGCTAAAAAGTGTATATTTAAATATGAAGAGTAGCTTTGCTTCGAAGTAGAATAAGCTTGCATCCTCTTTTCTATTCATCCACATTTATATCTTAAATTTGAATGTGAAGTCCAAACAGCCATACCTCTACAACGGTCTGCAGTCTACAAAGTGGCACAGAAAGTGATCATCAAGTACTGCAGTACACCGTGATACACAGACAACTAGTATCCTCTCTCCGATAACGCTAACATAGCACTCATGCTTCGGCATGCTGTCCCACTAAGGTGCAAAAAGAATGCAGCTATTGAGCCGACACGACACGGAGAGATGACATAGTACTATATGGCGCCATACAGATGACGAGAAAAAGAGAGTAAACCATGCAGGATACAGCTCTGGAATTAAATGCTGAATGCAGTTAGAGAAGGTGATTGGAATGAATGCATAAGAAGTGGTAGTCATAGTTGTTGCACTTGCAGATAGATGCAGTACATTCAGTTATACAGGTGGCCGTTATACCTCCATGCGATCAATGGCTAATCTCGTAATCGTTTCATTCACCACCTCCCCAATCAATCACAGGATTAGCCAATCGGGTTCTGTCAATCATTCAATCAAGCGGGCTCCCTTCAGTAAAGGAGTCCCTGTCATTTGGGTGTTGGGTGCATTTTATTTCACTATTTTGACGGATGGGGTGGGGGGTGGAGGTGGGGGGGGGGGGGGGTCATTCAAAGATGATGCCATGTGTACACAACTTACCGTTGCCAGGGAAACGGCGTGAGGACACGCGAGCAGTTACCGTGGAGACTGACAACAACAACAACAACAACATACAAAAATCATCAGGGAAATAGAGAAAATATATGTAAGAAAGAAATGATGAACCAAATAACTAAACAAAAAAGAAAACAAACAAAACGAGGTAATGAAAAGCAACCCCCACCATGTGGTAGAGAGGAAGTGATGTAACAGTTCACGCGTCAACAGTCAGCTACAAGTATCAGCCATTTGACAACACTGTCGCCTCTACTGGTTAAAAACAAACCCCACTACAAATACAGATCATAAAAGTTGATAAAGGGGCAAACAAATGGAAACAGAGAATGTGAGGAATTTATATCTGCCTTGGGAGGGGAACTGCCCATTATTATTGCCCAAAATATTCACTCAAAATCAAACTTAACCTCCAATGTTTATGCTACTCGACTACATCACAGGACAGGGAAACGGACAGAGATGGGGGGTTGGGGGGTGTGGACAGCAGAAATGCAGGTGCATATGGGGACACACGAACTGGGAGAGACAGACAGACAGACAGACAGACAGACAGACAGACAGACAGACAGACAGACTGGCCTGGTGAAAAAAGAGTGAAGAGAGATGGAGGAGAACCAATAAATAATAAGAAAGAAAGGAGAGGGAACGGCAGCTATCTATTGCATACTCTTCTTCACGTGTTCATTCTCTCTCCGCCCTCCATATTTTTAGTCCTGCACACCCACACACAGAGACAGAGAGGAGTGCAAGACATTCGAGACCATGCATGCAGAAGAGCTTTAGTAGCGAGTAAAAAGAAAGCGTGATTGTTTGTTTTGTTTTTTATCAAGAGCCAGAGCAAATGGCGAAAGCATGGTGTATCTGATCTCCAAAGGCCATTTGCAACTGAAAACCGAGCTCATGCTAACAAATAAATAAAATAAAAAAAGATGCCACAACAAAATGCACTTTCGTGAGATCTGGGTTTTTTTTCCAGGAGTGGTGGATGCAACTGTGTGTGTGTAAACAAAACATTTTTTTTTAACCATTCATCTTGCACGCCTGAATTTAAACATTTTCATGAAGCATCAGAAATGACAGCACACTTCTCACAGCAGACTCATTTCAAGACTCAAACTGCCCCCTGAAAATGCTCCCCATCATGCATCAGTCTGTTAACACATCACACCTGCTACCCAGAGTCACCCATGTAAAATCTCCATGACGATATCTGACCTTATGATCCATCCATGCAACATACAGTAGCCTCTCACAGACACCAGCAAGCACTTTTTTTTTTTCCACAGGAAAAATAACTGAGAGGCTATTAACTGCCCTTCCAGTCATTAACACAACCATTAACCAAAGATGGCCACTCATCATGATCGTGGAAGAAGTGATGATGGTCATGAAAAAAGGTGCAGGAGAACCAAAAAAATAATAAATAATAAAAAGAAGAGATAAGATCCTACATGCTGTGACAGAAGCGGATATCGTCAGCGACCGCGTCGTGTGGCGACGTCTCACCGGCCATGCCTGTTGCGTAGCCACTCCACACAGCATGCTTTGCAAACCACACAGCTTTAAGATCAAGGTGCAATGGACAGCCCACAACATTGACAACAACAACAACGACGACAACATCAGCATAAACATCGATAGGAAGTGCCGTCAGAGGAGACGTCTGTGTGCGTGGCACCGCTGCACCATGCTGTAGTGAAGCCAGAGGGGTTAGAGTCGAACACATACATCCACCCGGAAAACCTTCGCTGGGGCAGAGACGACCAGAACAAACTCATTCTCATTGTCGGACATGGAAGGGGAAACAGAGGAGAAAATGGTCGCCATTTAAAACTAAAAATAAAAAGGGGGCGAGGGGCCAAGGCGTTGCGAGTTACCTCGATTTTACGTCCTTCCACCAGCGTGCCGTGAAGCTTCTCTCTGGCCCGCTCCGCATCCGCGCTCGTCTCAAATGTTACAAAACCGAAGCCCTGAGAGAATACGGGGAGAATGAAAAAAAGAAAAAGGAGGGGGGGGGAAGAGAAAGTTGAAAATGGATTTTGCTAAGCTTGTTTTTGTTAACAATTATCCAAAATGACACATTGTTTTCTGTTCTTCATACCTTGGACCCCCTCTCGTTGAAAATTATCTCCACGTCGAGGATTTTGCCATATTGCTGCAAAATGAAATAAATAAATAAATAAAATGAAGAAACATGTAAGTCTTGTGCTGGATCTTGCCACAGGGTGTCAGCACTGTTCAACCATGAAGAGCTGGCACCGAGCCAGTTCATCATGGGCTTTTCTTCCACCATGTCTTCCTTGCCTCTGCTCTTTTCTCTGCACCACATTTGAGACGCATTCCTCTTGCAAAAAAAAAAAAAAAAGCTGATCGTGAAGCCAAAATTTTACACCTGGCTCTAAATCATCCAGTCATCTTTCTACAAAATGACATGCCAGGTCAAGGTTTTGTTTTTCAGTCAAATCTTACAAAAAACAGATTGCTTTTAACTGTAACGAATATGACAGAGCCTTTTATAATCTCACTCGAGGACAGGAACAGTGAAAAGAAATCTGAGGACAAAGTGCGGACGTCACCGGAGCGTTCCTTTGATTATTTTAATAACGACATGCTTTTAATCCAAAGCTACTTTTCTGGGTTACTGTTATGTGATGAGGCATAGCGGGAAAGGGGGGGGAGAGAGTACTGCGGTCTACATACCCCAAACATCTGCCGTAGGTCGGGGTCTCGGAAGCGGAAGGGGATGTTGGACACGTGGAGGCGTTTGGGGGTCCCCTTGGCGTCTGAGTCATCCCCAATGCTCCCTCCACCACCGACTCCTCCTGAGCCAACCACTGACGAACCGTCAATCTGGGACGACCCATCTGACTGCTGGGACAGACAGACAGACAGAAAGATAAGGAAGAGGCAGAGTTTTTTTTTTTTTTTTTATATATATATAGGAAACAATTATTTCCATATTTTCAAGATGCATGTATTTTCTAGATTCATTGATCAAATCGTTTAATCTAGAAACACCCTTTATTATAATACAGAGTAAGGGCTACAGATGGACAACGCCTGTCACTTTAACACAATACAGTTCAACAGCACCACAAACTACAGCACCAAAAACTGAACATTATAGCCGTCATTATGGCAGCATTTATTACAGGACTGTTGAATTAGACGGTTATTAGTTTTAGCTACGTGTATCAAAATAAACTGGTGACTGTAAAGTGTTCGAGAGAGGTTTGTAGATCTTTTACTTGAGGAAAGGGACAATGGTAAAGGATCTGTAATTGGTACTGCTCAGTTCACTGGTACTGAGTATCAGATTTTGTATCATGAGAAGAAAAGTCAGATTGGTGCATCCCATTGATTAATTAACTATCATTTCCTAATCTGTAACGCGTATTGTTGTCAGCGCTCTCTCAAGCCAAAGACCTGATGTGGGCCACACACAGAGGAAGAGGCCGGCACTCACTTGGACACTGAGGCTGTTGGCGACGTTTGCGACGGTGTTCACTGCTCCGCCGGCTTCCACGGGGCCCTGGACGGCCCCCGCCGCGTACAGGCTGCCCCCGTAATCCAGGGCCAGGCCGTTCTGGGGGGGCGGCGGCGGAGGCGGCGGGAATGCAGAGAAAGGTGGAGGCACGAGTCCCTCCTGACCACCAGCACTATCCTGAGAACCCTGTTGGAGGAAAGAGAGTGAGAGGGGTGAGGAAGGAGTGAAAGCTAAAGTAGCCCGCTGGCTAACTTCCACAGTATCTTTTACCGAGAGCATCGCCCGACCACACAGAGACCACTTCTCCAACAGCTTTGGTCTAAAAAGTCACAGCAATGGATATTATATTTCCATTTCCCTGCGCGTGTGTGTTTGTGTGTGTGTCTAAATGTGTGCAAGTATCCACGCCCCCCCCCCCATTAAATATTAAATATTCACTGCAGCTACATCTATTATTGAGGGTCAGATGCCTCCAAACTCAGTGTTGTACAATGGTGAGTGTCTAACGCCTGCACACACACTCACAAACGCCTCTGCGCACAAACCACCTTTGACACGCAGACACCCACACACCTAAGCGCTCACACAAAGACCAACTGTTAGTAAGGAAGCATGCCCAAGTATTTTGTGAACATTATTATTACCCCCCAGAGAAAAAAAACAACAACAGCAGCACCGAGTGCGTAGGAGAACAATACAGGCACCCACAAACACACGGTGGGACGACACAAACACGACACAAGGCAAGAACACAACACACATTCCTTGGTGTTGGCAGTGGGGCATGGATACCCTAAATGGTAACAGTTAGAGAGAGGAGGGAGACGGAAGGGACGGGAGAGAAAAGGAGGGGGATGGGACGATAAAAGGTGATGAGTGATAGAAGAAGCATGGCCCTGCCTCTCATCCATAGCTGCAGAAGATAAACCAAACAATCACTGTCTTTCAGATCTTTTTATAACTCGCGAATAACTGCACTGGATGCTCAATCAAATCAAGACTGTAACATCATGATGTATTTATAGCTACGACTACAGTCTACAGTCACGCTGCTCTGCTCTGGTGCTTTGAGCTAAAAGCTCACGTCAGCACGCTAACGTGCAGACAACTGCAATGCTAACATGCTAATGTTTAGCCGGTGTGATGTTAATCGTGTTCACCATCTAACTTTAGCATGCTGACATTTAATTAGCAAACTAAGCTAATTACCAAATGCAAAGTGGAGCTGAGGATGATGAGGAAAGTGCCTTAAACCACAGTGTGGACAAATTGAAAATGTTGACAGGCAGTCATTAAGTTATTAAGATATATTAGAAAATAAGAATTAGAACTGAACAACTGATTGTGGAAATATTTTCAGAAAACAGACATGGTGAAAAAAGACCCAAATAGAAGATTATAATATAGAAATTTATTTTCTTTAAAAGAAAAAAAAAAAATATATATATATATATATATATATATATATCCTTTTTACGTATTCTTAATCATCATTAATCATTATTAATTCTTAATCTCCCTGTTCTTGTTTGTCTTCCTGTTCACCTCCTACTTTTCATCATTATCATTTTCATTATTATTATTATTAGCAGTAGTGGTAATAGTAGTAGGAGCAGAGACAGGCAGTCATAAAAATAATAACTAATTAGTAAAAGTAATATTCCGTGTCTTGTTCTTCTGGGTATCAGAATAAATGGGTATCACCACTAAAGAGACTCCATGCTTGCTAGACATCTGCTTGGCTACATTGACTTATCGTGTGTGTGTGTGTGTGTGTGTGTGTGTGTGTGTGTGTGTGTGTGTGTGTGTGTGTGTGTGTGTGTGTGTGTGTGTGTGAGAGAGTGTGAGAGAGTGTGAGAGAGAGTGACAGGCGGCAGCGATGCCCATCTGAGTTGCACAATAGATCCGTGTCCCTTTGGGAGTGTTAAAAGTGTGTGGGAGGGTGTGTATGTGTGTGTGTGTGCCATCTGTCTCCCAGCTTTTGACCTTTCTCGGCGTCACACCTGTGACATGGTAGCCGGCCCCTCGCCTCAGTGACAAACCGGGGGATGCACGCGGTCGACACGGATCACATCGATATTGTGACATGAGAGCGCCGTAGACAGAGCTGCACCGAGTCAGCAGTGAGAGGGAAGAGTCGCCTCAGTTCGATTCTAAATAAGTCACCGTTTCAGCAGTAAGCTTTTTACAGGTAAAGAGTTCAGACACATTTTAACATATATTGGGGCGAGTACATGTGCGATAGACATCAACTTCATTATGTCTTTGCTGCAAATGCGCATCTATTTATCCTGAATCACTTGGTCTTCAGGTAAAAATAATGATTTACTAATTGACTTGAAAACAGGAACTACTTTTATAAATAAAGTGAAGTGAAGAACTTGATCAATTCAGTCCGATACCAATTGGAAAGCCTACAAAAGCCGCACTTACTTATTCAAGTTAGCATGGGGCTTAACTGGAAGTTAGCACATGCCAGCCTCTGGTGAGCAAAGTTATTTGTTAGCTTTTTACTTCTGTCGACTGCATTCAAGCTTCAAAAATGCTAAATGTCGTGAAGATTATCTCACTGAACAAAACGTGTAAGCATCATAAAGGTTTGTTTGCAACAAAGCTTATTTTCTGTAATAATCCAGAATCCAATGAAAGAATCCCATTGGCTTTTTTGTTGAGGGAACCAGTGGGATGCTCATCTTGTGCACCCTCCAGTGTTTCAGAGCAGAGAGCACTGCTTATTTTTTCACGATGTTGAAACCTAATCTTAAACACTGGTCCATTTCTTTTCCATCATTCAGATTCAGCCGAGTGGTTAATAACACTTTTTTCTATGGTGTCACAAACTCAAAACACATTTATTTTTGCTTTACCCGGACTTTTATTGCAATAAATGTCTGAAGATATTATTTGCATTTTGTTAAAAAAAAAAAAAGACACTACGGTAAGAGACTTAATGGTCTTTTACTTGTAAATGAACGGGTCTCAGAAGCTCAAACCACGGTGCAACACGAAATATGTGGCACAAACACCTCGGTGATCATCCACATCTTTCAGCTCCGTTCTCCATTTGACTTGTTGTCAGTAAAAAGAAAACCCCTCGTGCCATCAGAACACTACTTCAGCTTGGGGCTTTTTCCTGCCGATGTCAGAGGGAAGGAAACCGTATCAAGACGCTTTGAACTCAACCTCTAATGACTGGTGTGATTTCAGCAATCATACCTAGCGATCCCGTTATCTCACTCCCTCCTCTCCCTGATAACATACAGTAAATATCTGTTCATCATTAATCACACGTCCTCGTTTCATAGCCTAAACTGCTGCTGTTCTCCTGCCAGGTGAAGAGTCTCCACCTCGGCCGGAATAGAAACCACGTTCTCCATCTTCAGTGCCTTGCACTCGAGCCACAACTCTTTTAACCTTCATTCACATTTTGAAATAGCAGCTGTGTCCGCTCCTCTAAAAACCCTGCAGCTGTATGAACCTCTTCCAATCTTGTCCACAAGCATCCAAATTAGGATTCTGAGAAGCGATAACATCCTTCACGTCCTTGCCTTCCTGTCCCGCCTCAGTTTCATATGGCAGCCTCACCTTGGTTTTCAGAAAACGTTTGCTCATTATTAGCACAGACTGTCATTATGCCCCTGTGATTGTTTTGCTCATATAATAGATATTCAGTAAATATACATCTAAATGTAGTTTTCTGCAAATAGAATGTTCATTTAATAGCATTGTATTGGATAGATATGGATTTCAAGGTGTTTCCGTACATTACTCCATCCTTATTAATGTGTTTAATGTAATAGCAGTTGTAATTTTGTGCTCCATTAATGAACAAAAGCTTATTAAGAGACTCAAAATTGTTCATATGTGAATTTTCTCTCAGTACCACTGTACATCACTGATGGTAATAATGTGAACACAAGCTGAAATCCTCTGATGAGACATCCTGAATTCATTACATTTGAGAGAGACAGGGGAAAAAAGGAGAGCAGAAATGAGGAACATTAGTCAGTTTAGATCGGGCTTTTAACTGTGGGAGACAAAACACATTATGTGCTAAATGATACACCGGTTGGCTTCGCCTTGCGTCAGCCCGTCCTAGATCAACTGCATTTGCGGCGGTAAAGACGACAGGCGGGTGGAGCGAGTCATCCGGGTCACCAGGTAAGAGCTAACCTGGATGACAAACAGAACCAGCTCCTGTGTCGCAGCTAGGAAGGGAAAGTTGATCACCCAGGGTTGGGTCAAGTGGTGAAATGGGAAAAGAGGAAAAAGGGGCATTGAGACTAAACCTACATATAAAAAGTTTTACCTCACTGCGGCAAAATGCTGGCGAACAGCTTATAAAAGGAAATAAAAACATTCTAGCCACACTAGCAGCACGGATGACAATGTTGGTCCAACCACTTTGGTGCAGATTGAATTATCTCAACAACTATTCGCTGAATTGTGACTACATTTGGTACACATATTCATGGCGATGCAGATTTTCAAGCGGCCTCTCCTCGAAGACATTCATGGTGTTTGCGCTCGGTTGTTCACATGCTACAGAAATAGAGGCGTAACAAACAAAAAGTATGATTTGGCGACACCATGGCGCGATGTTAGCGCGAACGTCAGATTGGGACACCGTCCTCCTTAAAACAGCGTCGGGGGGGGGGGGGGGGGTTATGAAGCTTTTTGATCATACCGACCAGCACTTTGCAGTCTCACAGAGGCACTAGCATGACTCTTAGTCCTTGTTTAAAATCTGAAGCTACTGTGTATTTTGTGTGCTACTTGCTGCAAAAGTGGACAATAAGTCTGGAACTTGAACAATAAGCAAAAATGGAGGAAGGAAAACAACTGAGGAAACTCTTCCCCCCTGCAATAAAAGATTGGTGCAGAATGTATTACTGACTACAAAAAATAAAGAGCAAAAACATTGTACCTTTTGAGAAATGTGTTAGGAAAACTACCCTCCTACTCTGCATTAAAATGTTCATCACAGCTCCAGTGTTGCCATACTCGAGTCCCAACATTGATGACTCACGACACAACTCACTCATCTACTGATGAGTCAGTCTTGGACTTGACAAGCTGTGATGCAACTCAAGAGTGATAGTGACTTGAATTTTAAATACCGCACGCTTAGGACTTGCGGTTTTGATATCTTGGCTGCAGCGCTATGTATTGTTTCCAAAGTCTACACCTCCGATCCTATCCCCATCAATCACAGCATCCCTCTCGTTGTTGTTGCTCAGCACAGAAACAGACAACAGCCTAGCAGGGGAATGGACAACCCCGGCTGTTGCTGCTCCTGTTCCTTTTTGCCAGACCAAAATAGAAGCGGGAACACGAGCCAAAAACAACCTTGTATTGTGTTTGACGACTGGCCTTTTCAGAGGAGATCCATTTTAGCCGCATCTCAACAGGCCCGCTCTCTACCTGATACACTGTGTCAACAGCCCGGTATCTACAAGAATAGTGTGTGTGCCTGCGTGCTGCTCTGGGTTTTTTATTCGCTCTCCCAAAACCATCAAGTTCTGGGGATTTTTTTTGCTGACTGCAAGTGGCCTTTGTGCTTCGCATCGAGATAAAAGCTTCTGCTGAATAAATGCACATAGATAGCAGGAGAAGAGGTGGAACGAAGAAGACCAAAGGGGGGGGGGGGGGGGGGGGGGGGGGTGGGGGGGGGGGGGGGGGGGGGGGGGGGCATTCCTGGTCAATTTGAAGAAAAGTGCTGCCCTGTGGACAGACAAACTGTAAGCTGAGCATTTGGGCCAGCACTCGGGTTTTTGTGAACGTTGTATTTGTGTGTGCTTCCCGCTCGCCTGGCGTCGGGGTGTTAAGGCATCAAGGGTTGT